>NC_052505.1:37151675-37751675 GCF_014356525.2 Nilaparvata lugens | reverse complement strand
CTTGAATAATTTTGAAATTTTAATTAAATAAAAATGGTAGAGAATAATTATCATGTAGATATCAACACCTTTATTTAAAGACATATTAACTGCATGCGTTTTCATATTGCTGAAAACATTGATAAAACTGTAGACGTTTATTTAGCAGTCTCAAAAAACTGTTCTAGCTGAAAAATACATGCCACGTGTTGGCTATACATTCCATCAGGAAAACGAAGTTCAAAACTATGGTTTTCCTAAACATATGTTTTTGAGATAATTTCTTTGATGCAGCTGTTTCACATTCACCATTATAAATTATACCTACAGAGTTTGTGAAAATAAAAATATTTATTGATTACCAAAACAATACTATTATTATATTAATGATAATAATTAATTATTAAAACAATACTTTTATTATATCAATAATAATAATATTATTGAACATATTTGTCAATTATCAGAACAATATTATTGAGGTTGAGTGGAATCAGGTAGAAAGCAATAATAGAACGGATGTTCTTTTTGAATTTCTATCATATTATTTTGTTATTTCCAATGATTACAACATATGTTAGAATATCACATGTCAATAAATAAATATTATCTCATTTTCATATGGCACTCACCTTACCATGTTCATAACCTTACTTAATAGGATCCTTTTTCATCCTTTGAAACCCTTAGAGGCAAAATATCTAGAAATCCGTTCTTAGTGCGCGTCTAGCATGTTTGAAGAATATTTTTGCAAAGTTTCAAGTCTGTAGGACAATTAGTTTGAGCTGTAGTGTGATTTTACATCAAAATTTTCGAAAAATGCCCTCTCCTGGACCCCCCTGTGCTCCTGCTCCTGATCGAAATTTTTCTGCATAGATCTAATTTTTTTTCGTAGCTGAACAAAAAAGTTCCTCATGACTTTGCTGTGCAATGAGCGGTTAAAAAGTGCAAAATTTTGGGGGGGCCCCAGCTCCCTCAGGAGGGCAAATTTCTGAAAATCCTTTCTTAGTGGATGTTTTCAGGCTACCATAAACAATCGTGCAAAACTTCAAGTTTTTAGGCTCAGTAGTTTGGGCTGTGGTGTGATTTCAGTCTGTAGGGGCTTAGCCTTTTATAAGTATAGAGATTTATTATCACTCCCCTATCATTGAAAAACTGGAAAATGTTGGAAGAAAAATATTCACCTCATGAAAGAGAGTTGTTCATATTGCATCCAATAGTTACGGAAGAATGAAATAATAATTTAAAAAAAAATTGAATTTAGCTTAGCTTAGGCTATATTCATCCTAAAATGGAAGATGGAGAGAATATGGAATTCTGTGTGATTCATCGTACATCGCATATTGACTGGACCATCTATTGACAATCAACAACTATGAAAACATTGAATTCATTTCTGAAACACTGATTTAACCTATCTATTTTTTTCAATTCAACACTTTACTGATAGACATTACTACAAATTGATTGAGTAGAATATGTTTTCGGAATAATGAATGCTTCATGACTAAGCATATAGGGATAGGAAGTCCGTATTGAGATGTAAATAAAAATATTGATTGTAAAATGAATTTCTTGATTCACCAAACAAAGACAAGTGTGACATGAGATACATTGATCTTTTGGCGGTACGAAGTTCGCCGGGTAGGCTAATTGTAAATGAAGCTTTATTATTAATAGTCAACGCTGAAAAAAGACAGGCTCAATCACCAGGAATACTATAAATTCTATGAGGGACCAGTAAGCCATTCATTTTGAGTATTTCAATCACTTTCACCATGGACACTGGATACATTATGGACAATCAATGAATCGATACGTTATAGTAATTCAATTAAAAAATACGTATGAAATTTATTATTTACAGAATAAAAAACTTTTGATTGCAGTGACCCCAACTACTACAACATGAATAACCATTTGGATCAAATATATAAGTTATATTGAATGAACTCACGTCTAAGGTTTGCCTTTTTCTGGCCGTGCTACAAATAAATTTAGGTATGTGCGACATTTTTTTTTTTTTGTAATCTTGTTGTCTATTAAGAAAGTTTTCAATGTGATTTTTGATGGCAATAGAATTTGAATTTGAAAAAAGAATTATCAACAAACACCTAACCAAAGAAAATCTCTGTTCTAATCAGAATTTATGAGACTCCATACAGCTGATAGAAGGCGCAAACCGAACTGGCCAAGAATACAACAATGAAACACACACGTGGCAATCTCGCGTACTCGATTTACGAAAAATTAATTCGATCAGCTGATTGATAAAATTATTTTAAGCTTTCCAATGATTACAACATATGTTAGAATATCATGTGTCAATTATCTCAGTTTCATATGGCGTTCACCTTACCATGTTAACCTTACTCAATAGGATCCTTTTTCATCCTTTGAAATCCTTAGAGGCAAAATATCTCAAAATCCGTTCTTAGTGCGCGTCTAGCATGTTTGAAGAATATTTGTGCAAAATTTAAGTCTGTAGGCCAATCAGTTTTAGCTGTAGTGTGATTTTACATAAAAATTTTCGAAAAAAGCCCTCTCCTGAACACCCCTGTGCTCCTGATCGGAATTTTTCTGCATAGATCTAATTATTTTCTGTAGCTGAACAAAAAAGTTCCTCAAGACTTTGCTGTGGAATGAGTGGTTAAAAAGTACAAAATTTTTTTGGGGGGGGGGCAGCTCCCTCAGGGGGGCAAATTTCTGAAAATCCTTTCTTAGTGGATGTTTTGAGGCTACCATGAACAATTGTGCAAAATTTCAAGTTTTTAGGCACAGTAGTTTGGGCTGTGGTGTGATTTCAGTCAGTCGGGGCTTAGCCTTTTATAGATTTAGAGATAAGAGAAGAGAAGAAGAGATAAGAAGTTTGAGAATCCATCTTGATATAAGGAAGTATGATGGTGGAAGTAAAGAAACAAAAAATCATTAATTTTTTCGTAAGAAATTCCTTTTTAATTACAGCGGGTTTAGGACATTTCAACAAAATAAAAAAAGGTTTATACAAACATAATCTATATTATTCGTTTCGAGAATTTACTGTTCAAGAGACAGACATATTATTACAAAATTTTACAATCTTTAATACGGTACTTGACTCAGCGAATTGCAGTCAGTAGCATTCTATGGAATTTATATGAGAACGTGGTAACTAATAAATAGTGGTTTTATAGATATTAAAGTAGTTTTCAGTAATAACTTACATTACATTCATTTCCTGAACTCAATAAAATACATAAACAATAATTATTCACACTACTAAGAAAAGCATTGCTTTGATACTCGGACAAAGTATTCATAACATGCTATTAAAAAAGTGGAGTGGATGGTACAATAAATCGCATTTCAGTTTAATTTACAGTAATTCTCAATAATATACTGTCTCTATTTAAAATAGCATTTTCATATTACGTTTTGAAAGAAAAAGTATAAAAACGTTTTATTTTATCTAAAAATTATGAATGTAACAATATTATTCTCTCGATGGAGAAACTAAAAACCTACGAACTGAGCCGTCAAGTTGATTTACAGGGTTAATAAATAATAATAACTTTAAAATAAACAGAAACTCTATAAAACTGAGTTTTTATTAGTATTCTGTGTATTTAAATGCAAATAAAATCATACCGTACATCAAGGTCTACAATGAATAATTTCAAGAAAATTCAAGCCTTACCGTAGCTAATTTGTAAATGATTTGAAGTTAATATAATGTTGAATGTTGGTTGTCCCCTTAGAGCCACAATCTCAATAAACGAACTACAGCTTTTGATTAACGTAAAATGTGAATTTAATTCAAATATCCTATAATAATAGAGAACGATGGTTAGTTAATAACCATTGTAAATTAAATAGGTAGAATACATCATATTCTCCATTTCATAATTTTTTTGATCGTATTAATTAAAATTTTATTCTTTATTGCAAATGCCATTCCTAATTAACATAGTACGTATTATATCGTCAAGTTTTTCCATTAGGTTAAACAGAAAAATTGATTGATTTGTTACAATCCATTAACGAAATCAAAAGGAGTGTGTCCTTATTTCTTCCGTGATAAAGGCGATTTGTCTATCTAGTTAGCTACTGTCATATTTTACATATAAACTCGAGAATTTAACTACAAAGAGTTCAACTCAATCTAAACAATACACGCTCATAATAATAATAATATTTTTTACAATCACATTCTACTAGTAACTAGTGTATTAACTTTTAATGCAAAAACATAGTTTTGAGTTAACAGAGTAAAATGATGATAAATACTTCAATATCCTATGAGCCTCTGACATTTGATGTCAGATGATTATCAAAAATTAGTTTGAATATTTTAGGTAAATTATTTTTATTTATTATGCGACAAACTGTAGCTCACAAGCTAATCTTGAATACAAGTACTGTATACATTGGACAGTTACAATAATGATTGAATATGATCTAATATTAATCAATGTTGTTGTCATATGGTAGATTCCAAGTTTGAAGGGGACAGTGCAGAGTGCAGCCCAGCTTATTTTATCCGGTAACTCGACTATTGTGCTATTTTTAATACTCAACATCTGCACAGAAAAAGAATAATATAATTTTATTAAATGTGAACATGAAAATACTAATAATTATTTTTAAGACACAGAAATTGCTTTTTGTAGTTCACAATTAATACCCAGAATACGGTACCGGTAACCAAGTTATATTTATTTAGAAATTTACAATAATTTATAAATAGTACAATGACTATGTAAAATAAAAATTAAGGGACGTAATCCACATTTTAGCTTAAATCTGATGGAAATTATCCAGCCTTAGGCTATGCGTCATATTTTTGAAATTTCATTGTAAATTTTCTATAAGTTGATATGAATAAAGGAAACTTTTTATTCAGCAAAGAGTCGATTTTCAAACAAACTATGCTTGATTCCAGGAAAAAAGAATGAAATGTATTGTGAAATACAATACTTGAGTTATTGAATACTTTCTTGAGTAATTAAATCAATTAGTGATACTTTAAATAAGCAGAGAATAAGACGGAGATCATAGAGATCAAGTGGGATTCGAAATGGTGTTATACATTTCAATTATTGTAAAATTTCTCCTAGTAGACGAATAGATTATATAGAATGAATTCGTTTACTCTATTTTATTTACTCATTCTATGGTTCAACAAATTGTCATTACAGAAACTCTGAACAAGTATTGCTAGAATGGACTTATAAAACAAGCCATCTGCGCAATAGAAACTTTCAGCCTGCATTCATGATTCAGAGTAATATGATTGAATAATCAGTGTTATTGACACAAATCACGAGTGCAATGAAAACTTCCGCAATGCATTCATAATTCAGACTTAAAATACGAATTAATATCGTTGAATATAATTGGTACTCCGTTCAATATAAACGTTTGTTGTCAACAAAGTAACCCCATGGTTTGATAAGAATAAATATCAAGCGCAATGCAACGTCCAGATTGTTTTCATAATTTGAAACCAGATATGAGTTAATAACATCGAACATCAATCACTTAGTTCCGGTTGCACAAAAGCCTGTTAATAGTGATTATATGCCATGAGAACCAATCATAGAAAACTACTTTTCTTCTCGGATTGCTTCTCGAGAATTTAAAATTCAACAGTCTTTCGTGCAACCGGAGCTGAGACTTCATTCGATAAAAATTATTCTTTTCAAAGCACCAGTATTCTTTAAACGAATCGCAGAAACAATGTAGAATTCTGGATCGTATTCATTTTTCCAACTTCAAATACAAGTTAATATGATTGGGGCATGGTTAGTTTTGAATGAATTAGCTAGTTTTAGTGAAATACTGATACTGTGTGAGAGAGAGAGAGAGAAGACGTACTCAAAACTCGAATCCGCCCATGGGCACACTCTGGTCGGTGAATGCCAACTGGTCGTCCTGCTGCGACGGCGCCACCCTCAGGTCCTCATCCTCAGTGCCGAAGTAGTGCTCGATTATGTCAAAAGCTAACTGGTAAATTTGCATATTCTCGTGCGATTGCAGAAACTCAATCTTGTCTAGACCTGTAAAAACAAATTTGCAACTCGTTCAAATTGACAAAAACGTTCTACTATTCTTTAAAGCTGCACATGACAAGTAGTCCAGACAATGAATGCTCAAAAAAGGGTATAGAGGGAAATGTTTGGAAGACAATTTTTGACCCCACATTTCTGTTAAGGGTAGTAAGGAAGTAAACATATCAAAAGTCCCCACCCCTACCCCCTGTGCTAAGGGGGTGGGGGTGGTTGAAAGGTACCATTTTCTGGTTTCTCGTATAAAAATCGAAAACTATGTATCTTACAGACATAACTGTTCTATACAAAATTAGCTTACATAATTTCTTACAATATTCATCTCACAACTTTTTCTATATCTGTTCTAGTTTTCGAGATATCCGCTCTTGAATGTGTGACATTTTTGAAAAAACACGTTTGGCTCCCATTTTTTTCCTTTTTTGCTCTTATAACATTTTAAAAAGCGATGGGAAAAATCCATGTTTATTATGAGCTTATAGAGCATTGAATTCTCTTCAATTTGATGCATAATTTCACGCTTTTACGAATTTCCCTACACCTTTTGCAGCAGCTTTAGTGTTGAAAGTGAAATCTCCATTTTTGCAACAATAGAACAATTGACAAAGGAATTTGGAGGGAATGTTATAAAAATTTTTTTGACTTTGCAGCTTTGTTGAGACTAGGGGACCAAAGTCCTCATTCCTAACTCATGTGCTAAGGGGATGAGGGTGGTTTAAAAGTTGCATTTTTCAGCGTTTTGCTTCCACGCTCATATCTTGAGAACAACAACCGACATAACTAACTATTCAAAAATAAAGCTTGATAAATTCCCTACACTTTTTGTTCAGTGGAATTTTGTGATATTCCCAATAGTTCCCGAGATATTCGCTGTTGTTTTTTCAAAAATGTCACACCTTCAAGAGCGGATATCTCGAAAACTAGAGCAGATATAGAAAAAGTTGTGAGATGAATATTGTAGGAAATTATGTAAGCTTTAATTTTGTATTGAACAGTTATGTCTGTAAGATACATACTTTTCGAGTTTTATGCGGGAAACCAAAAAATGGTACCTTAAAACCACCCCCACCCCCTTAGCACAGGGGGTAGGAGTGGGGACTTTTGATATGTTTACCTCCTTACTATCCTAAACAGAGCTGCAGGGTCAAAAATTGACTTCCCAACTTTTCCCTCTATAACCTTTCCTTGACTGGACTAAAGGCAATAAAATTTTATTGAATGTGAACATAATAATGTTAATAATCATGTGTGTATGCCACAGAAAATTTTTTTGTCTTCTCTAGCTCCCAATCAAACTCTCCACAGACGGTAGCCAAGTATAATTGTGATGAATTTGAAAGGAATTATATTATAAGTTTGTGATTTATTTATTGATTGGGTTCATTTAAAAAGGTGTAGAATTAGAAATTTTTCAATCAGACTCTGAGACTTCTTGTTTGAATGAATTAGTTTTGAATGAATTAGCTAGTTTTAGTAAAATACTGATAATGTGAGAGCAGAAGACGTACTCAAAACTCGAATCCTTATATTGCTCTTTTAGTTGAATTTCCAGTGAGAATTTATATTGTGAGGAATTTATTTTCCTGTTAAAAAATTATATTCTCACGTCAAGATTTTTGTTAACTTGCGTCCGGGAAGTCAGTCAGTTTTCAATTTGATGCAGGATTGAGATATTCTCACCGGGGCATGCATACTTGCATTTCCCTGTTCCCACGGAATTAAGCTCTGACTTGACGTAGACCGTTGTCTCGTTGGTATAAGGGGAATATGTGAATTAGTATATGTTGAAGTAGTTTATAATTAATAGCGAAGTGAAATATGTAAATGTGTAGTGATATTATCAGTGAGTCATAAAAATAGTGTAGTTACAAGAGTTTCAAATCATACTGGATTAATAGTATTAACAATGATGAGTGCCAATAATATTGGCACTATACAAATATATTATATTTATCTAGCTCATGTTGAAACCCCTATATTGACCGAGTCCCTAGCATTATAAATTTGCAATAGTAAAATGAGATAAGTCTACGCTACCTTCGTAAACAGTTAATATTCGTAAGCAGTTAGCAAAATCTTATAGACAGTTTTAATAATTTTAGAATGTGCAATGAAATATTACACATTTGTTATCAAAATTTCTAGTAGTTAGTTCCGTCAATAAAATCTACAAGTTGAAGAGAAAGCAAAATATATTATTGTTATTGATGAAGTCCCATGACTCGCCCTTTAGAATTTAGAAATCTCTCTTCTACTCCCATCTGGCGGTTACACAAATACTAGTAGTTCTGTGAACAGTAGACCTCGCGCTCAGTGAGTTACATTGACCTGTTATGTTTTCTCAAAAATTAATAAATAATTTATCAATTAAAAATGTCTAGAAAAAATCCTAAATAAACATAGAACTTTCTGTCCTATATCGTACCGTGACGTGTCGTCCCGGAATGTGAGTGTGAGCGCTGTTATCAGGTCTGGCTACAACTGTCTACAACGTTGATGGAAAGATACAATTTTCAAGATGCTCGATGTTTTTGAACGGGTAGTATTATAGTCAACTGTCTACTAACGTTAATGGAAAGATACATTTTCAAGATGTTCGATGTTTTTGAACAGGTAGTATTATAGTCCACTAGACAGCTGATTTATGATGAATAATTCTATAGTCTGATTTTTACGGTAATATTGGCGTATGAAGGAGGCTCCTTTTTCCTTTTATATTATCCTTAAAATGCAAAATTTCCAAAAACCTTGTATATACGTCGACGCGCAATTTAAAAAGGAACATACCTGTAAAATTTCATGGAAATCTATTACCGCGTTTCGCCGTAAATGCGCAACATAAAAACATTTAAACATTAAGAGAAATGCCAAACCGTCGACTTGAATCTTAGACCTCACTTCGCTCGGTCAATAATATCTATAATATTGGAAAAAAAATTGGCTTATACATGTACGGGATAGGAGATAAATGTAAACATAATAATGTTAATAATCATGTGTATGTGCCACATAAAAGTTTTTTTCCTTCTCTAGTTCCCAATCAAACACTACACAAACGGTAACCAAGTATGATATCTATAATAGGTATTGATGTAGGCTAGCCCTACGTGGATTTATCATCTGAGCACGGTTGCCAAGGTGACTGTTTTAGTAACGAACGTTTACAAGTAAATAACTAGTTGAAGTTAAGAGTTTTATGTTGAATAGTTTTATGAGAGATGTTAAAAGATTATGTTTTATTTTATTTTTATCTTGTTCGATGTAAACTTTTAATGAATAAAGTGTCAACTACGAAAGCACATTTACAACATTGGTGTCAGAAGTGGGATTTAATAATTAAATAACTAGTTGAAGGTAGAGTTTTATGTTGAAGAGTTTTATGAGAGATGTTAAAAGATGATGTTTTATTTTATTTTTATCTTGTTCGATGTAAACTTTTAATGAATAAAGTGTCAATTACGAAAGCACATTTACAACACAAAGAAAAGAATTGGCTTATACATGACATGGGATAGGAAATACACTAATGACTGACTCATCATCACGTCTGAACCACTCAACTGTTGAAATGTTGAATAACGATTCGTAATTTACCGATGATGATTATCGGACTATTTTTAAACTTGTTAATCAATTCTGGTCCCTTGAAGTTGATTTCTATTTAATGAATATGGAAATTAAAAAAATATTCCAGTCCAAACGGGTGACAAAGGTGAATAAATGATTATAGAAATCAATAAATAAATTATTTCAGTCCAGACAGGTGACAAAAGTGAATAAATGGTTAGCTAATAAATGAAAAGCTAATAAATAAATGATTTCAGTCAATACGAGTGTGAAAAGTAATTTAAAACATACTCTCAAGTTTTCAAGGCAAAAATCTATATAAATTTTAAGAGGATCATAATGAAGTCTTTACATTTCAGATATATCTAGTCGGATGATATAATAACTGTTCTGCATTAGCTTACCATAGCATTCTTCAATGAGAACGGTGTAGGGATTGACTGTGCTGTGTGTTTTTGCTTCGTGTTCTCCAACTCTTAAAATTTTCTCTAATCCATTCAACGCCACTTGGATCACATTCGCTTCGACAACCGACAACAGATCGCATAATGGAGGTATACATCCCTGAAAATACATCATCATTTATTACTAACATTCTAAAAAAATTACTTTGCTGTAGGGGTTCATCTATAAAAAATACTATTGAATTAAATAATGTATTTTAGTAAAGGTGAGTGTGTTCCAATAATAGCCTGAACTGTCATAATTAATTTATGTTTATTAATTTCGAGTATGGAATGAATTAACCAAAAATGGATAATGGCAAGTTCAACATTTGATTCTCGAAATGTTAGGTTATTTCAATAATAATTATTTTCTTCATGTGGAAAAAAGCGTGTCAACATTAAAAACAATGACACAATTGCATTAGTAGAAATGAATAGATGAATAATTGTTAAGTTAAGAATAGATTCATAAACAGGCGAGAAGCCACAAAGGTGAAAGTACTTTTTCCAAGACAAAACCAATAATAAAATTTTAGAGCGAATTGTACATTGAAAAATCAAAATATTAAAAAATATCACGAAACTGGTCTTTTAAAAAGTCATAATAACTTTTCAATTGATTGATATTAATGCTGTAATGAGAGTTGATATGGGACAACTGGAGGAGCTCTGAAAGACCAAGTTCCGGGTCGTATTTATGAACTATTTCAATATCTGTCTTAGCCATTCATGCTTTGGTGGGAGCCATCAGCAAGATTATTTTTAACAATTCTTGAAATAGATTATTCCTGGGAATCCTAGATATACTTGGATAATAGATTCTTTAAGAAAGGCCAGCTTTCATACTGCTAAGCATCGAATATAAGAGCTCCAAACTCAAAATAAAAAATCTGGTGTGACGCACTCGCACAACTTTCCTTGCCGCTGAGTTGTGTGTCTCCAGCGTAAGGCCCGCCGCAAAGTAGACCCACGCTAATCCACGAAAAGCAACCCACGCCGTGGGATGTTTTGTAAATCAGTGCTAGGCTTCTATAGACATCCTATACTATTAAACGAGCAGCTTCTGTTTATATGTTTGGATGTTTATATTTCACCTGATCTCGAAACGGCTCCAACGATTCTCACGAAATTCAGAACATAGTAGGTTTATAATATAAAGATTCGATTGCATTAGGTCCCTGGGAAAACTTGCTGAAGGACATTAAAAGGATAATTATTATTCATCCTTGGAAAAACAGCTGATAATAATTATTTCATCGTCTGTTGGTGATGGAAGTGAGTGAGCGAGTTCATGTGTGTGGGACTGTGTCAAAATTATGACTCAGCTTTTGAAATTTTGTAATCATTCAATCAGGTACTTAGTGCCGGTTGCAAAAAAGCCGGGTTATTTTCAATCCTGATTAATTCCAGTAGATCCATCTTTTTGAAATGGTCTTCTCTGATTTGTTTCGCGTGAAGTTAATCAAGATTAAAATTTAACCGGCTTTTGTGCAATTGGGCCTTTGTGAGGGAATTTTTGCATTCCTCTGGGAATTAATCTCAATTTACTGTGATTAGATAGAACATTTCTGTATGAATGTTATTATAATTTCTTCCTTCGTAATACGTTTTTTATACTTTTGTACTACAGAGCGAAGCTCGGTCCCCGATATTCTGTATAATACATGCACTGAATAATACACTTGTCAGCAATCGATTAAAACCAAGGAGATTTTTTGATGGAAAGTTTTGTAAAAGCATTGCTAGCAATGGCGCACCGCAAACTGCACCCAGCAGAGAATTTTCCACGAAATTGATTTCCACGCGTGGATCGGTTTGTGATTTGGTCACAGTTTTCGTGGAACGTAGGTCACTCGTTCGTTGTACTGCGCAAACCTACAACTAAGGCATGCGCTAGTCTTTGAAAACTTTTATGAACTCATTCTCTAATAAATTATACGTACACCGATAGGTTACACCAATGTACCAAGAAAACATGTATTCTACATGTAGGCTTCACTTTATGTTTCTAGCATGTCGAAAGTTTAATGTTTTCTGCTCGAATTGATTCGACATTGATGAACATAATCATTAATTAAAAAATAACTATGGGTCGGATAAAAATGATTCAGACACCAATAGTAAGAAGACATTTTCCCCGTCATTTTAATATAACATTCTCACTCATTACACAGACATACATACACTCATACAGACCAATACCCAAAAACCACTTTTTTGGACTCAGGGGACCTTGAAACGTATAGAAATTTAGAAATTGGGGTACCTTAATTTTTTTGGAAAGCAATACTTACCTTACCTATGGTAATAGGGCAAGGAAAGTATTAACATTTCGAGGAAAATTTATTAGCCTAGAGTCTAACACATCTGCTTCTTTAACATCCAAAATTGATGTGTTTTTTTTTAAATAAACTGTCAACTAAATGTAATAGTTTTATAAACATCGATTTTGTAAATCAAAAATAGAATGTCTTTCTCACCTGTGTAACAAGGTATTTGATTTGTTCAGGCGAGCCACCCGATGTTGCATTGGTTATCGCCCAGGCTGCTTCTTTTCTTGTCTTGAATTCGGCACTGCTCAATATTTCTATCAACGTCGGAAAAATGGTCGCATCTATCACAGCCTGCAATAAACACAAAGGTAACACATAAGTGCCTGCTACAATAATGTATTCCAAAATTAATCAAACTTGAATATTATTCAATAATTGAAACACAAATTCTTGTATTAAAGTCAAGAAGTATAATTATTTCAAATGGGTATCGAATACTTGAATTGAAAAGATAGGTAAAAATGGATTGAGAATAATTTTAATGCAAAATCATAATTTGAGTTATGATTCATTTGAAACTGTCAAAATTCATCGAATGGTAAGCATTGATTGTATTTACAAGTAGATAATTTTTAGAGTTGAAGTGAATCCAACTACAGTCAGGTGACAGCTGAACCTATATTTGATACATGAAAAAAGCTCACATAGTCCATTATGATCCTTATTGGCAATTCTGATAACATAAGACTAATAATTACAAAAAAGCAAATTATTAAAGCGTTGGTGTTCATTGGAAATTGCATCCTAACTGACAATTCATTGACTGTCATGAATGTAGGAGTTACTCATACTAGATTGATTGTTAATATCGTCATCATAATATCTAGTGTAAGGTTTCCTAATCAATATTTGTTCAGTAGTTTTACCATAACCTGTACAAATATTAATTTGGATAAACGCTCAATCTAGTCAAAGTTGAAGGAATCGATTCGCAGTTCTAATCTTTATCTGAGGTTAAGTTTGGTTGTTATTTATTTGGAAACCAACAAGATATAAGGATTGCTACCTGGAATGCCAATGGAATAAATAATATCAATAATAATAGAAAACAAGAAATAGAAATATTTCTAAAGACACGAAATATAGATGTTTGCCTCATCTCTGAAACCCATTCAACTGAGCAGGCTCATTTCAAAATCAATGGATATAATGTTTACGAAACTATTCATCCTCAAAATCAAGCAAGAGGTGGAAGTGCTGTAATAGTGAAGGAGAGTATTAAACACTATGAAGACTTCAGTATTCAAAGTAATGAAATACAGCTAACTGTAGTTGTAATAGAGTCCATAAACCAGAAAATACTTGTTGGAGCTGCATATTTTCCACCACGTTACAATTGCCGTGCTACCATTTTTCCTTAAACGGTTGGAATAGCATTTACACCTATCAACCTAAGGATAGTTGTCGGTTCCAATGAAATAGATTCTTGACAAACTGTGAACGGATCTATTGCCTATGAATGAGAAATCCAGTTTTCAGAGCAAATTAACTTATAATCTTCAGATGAAATTACACAAATACACAAAGAAACATATGTCTTAAGCCTAATTATTTCAGAGTTATTACGAACTAAATACTTATCTAGTTTACAGTTGAAACACAGTGGCTATTGGCTTGAAAATACCAACCGCTATTTAATAATAAACTAGTACACAATAAACTTGTATAAAACTCAATTTAAAACATTAATAAATTCACTTAAACTGACAATAAGTCAGAGCACAAAATTACACAAACAACAGCCAGCCATGTTTTCAGAAGAAGTCCAGGAAAAGCCACAAGTTGCAAGTCACGAAGACAACGCCTTGTTCAGTATCGATTTTTACAGACACGTCACCAAAAAATTATAACTTATAAGTTTAGAATTCACATTCTACATCTGTTCTCAATAAAACTTTATTTTGAAAATGTTATTTTAAATTTTTATATATATCTCGATTTAAATAAACTATTTATCTAGTAATTTGTTAACCCTGCCTCGGTGACACTATGGAACAATGCAACAAACATTCACGATAATAAATTCTCCGTCAAAAAATTTGTCCGTCTATTGATAACTCTGACATTTACTATAAAGTTCCATAGATCTCGAATTGAAGATTCGATTCCAATGTGAGAAGAAAAATGTAATATTACAAATACCCCCCTCTTGACATAAAAAAATTTTACTGTTTGAAAATTTAAAGAAAAAATTTACATTGACCCTAATGAAAATTGTTGAAATTTAAATTTGAGAACATTAACAATTTTTTCTAGAAAAACAATACATGTCACCCAAAATATTGAAAATTATTATAAAAATTCATCAATAGCGTTTGTTATATGTTTCCAAACAATATCTCAAAATATAGAATATCAATATTACTTTTGATTTAGCTTTATAATTTAAAGAAAAATATCTCACAGAAAGTTTAATATGTAAAGAATAGTTTTTTTTTTGAAATTGCACATAAATTTAATAGATAGAAAAATTCAATTTTTATTGCATAAAAAAATTTAGTATGTTGAATGAAAAATTTATTATTATTATTATTTTTTTTTTTTTTTAATGAATTGATGAATTGTTACATTTAATTTTCACATAAAATTTCAATAAATCAAAAATGTTCATTTCTTTCACTATTGACGTGGTTGATTTTATTGATGCACATTTTGGAAAACAGTCCGTTAAGGCACTCAGTATGATTTTCAGTTAAGTGTGACTCCAAGTGATGACGTTAAGTGTTGGGCTGATCTGGATGCACGTAGTGTTGAGCTGATACTTGTAGTCGACTGATGCATATCAAACTCGATACAGGTGACATCTCAGTTAGCATTGCCTCATGCTTGTAGTAGACGGCTGCATACCAAACTCGATACAGGTGACATCTCAGTTAGCATTGCTTCATGTTTGTAGTAGACGGCTGCATACCAAATTCAATACAGAGTCACATAAATTTTGTATCATATTTGTAATTATACAATGTACATTTCAGGCTTGAAATGACAATGTAATTCGTTTTTTGGAAAAGAGATAGACGCTGCATACAGGATTAATTTAGGTGAGGATTAATTTAGGTAAGGTTTGGTTTTTTGATATTTTCAGCTTTCAAGGTTTAGAGTTCTGCATACAGGAATAATTTAGGAGAGGATTTTTTGAATCAATTCTTTCATGATACTGTGACTGTTCTTCTGAATTCAAAGTTGTGAATGTGAACATGGATGGCAATTACCTCCAGGTAATGCAGTAGTGTTGAAGTTTGAGATACAGAGTCAGCAATAAGCATTGGCATTGCTATTGGCGTATGCTTTGGTGTCTGCTTTGGCATCGGCGTTGATATTGGCATTGGCATTGGCGCAGGCATTGGCATTAGCATTGGCGCAGATTTTGGCATTGGCGTAGCTATTGGCATTGGCGCAGGCATTGACATCAGCACAGGCATTGGCGTTGATTTTGGTGTTGGCATCAGCATTGGCACAGATTTTGGCATCAGCATTGACGCAGATATTGGCTTCGGCGCAGGCATCGGCGTAGATATTGGCGTTGGCATCAGCACAGGCGCAGGCATTGGCGTAGCTCTTCATGGCGTTCACTTGTTGTTGATTTCGAGATTCACATGATAACTATTTCAATGTTAATGTCTGTGCTGTACCTGTTGTCTTAAAATGCTTATAAACTAAAAGAAAAACTTGATTAGGCTATCCATACAATCTAATACACATGAAAATTATTTTTAAGTATTTATGAAATTGAAATTTGTTAACATCTTATTATACAGTCAGCAATACATAAATTGTGAAATATGGACATATCAATGATAAATTTAAAAAAATTCATTTTCATCTATTCACTGTTCAAATATCAAAATTTTAATCCATTCTTCAAAATAGAAATATAATTTCATAACACCCTGTATCATTATCAAAATTGTAAAAAAAAACATCAGATTATCACAACAAAATTTAATTTCAATACATATTTCAATAATTTCAGACAATTGGTCTTCTATTCACAATCATTTCATAATATATCTGCATTTCATTATCATTTAATATAACATTTCATTTATAGCAAGTTCATTTCACATTTATGATTTATCATTCAGGGTTTCAAAATTATTTAGTTTTAATTTTGTTCAAAAATTGTATAAAAAGCAGATTATTTAATATTGTTAATCATCGTTTGTTGGATACTATAGTTTATTTCGACTTTTCAATGTTCTAAACACAAACTACATTTCATGACAAAACTTTACTATCAATCATTAAACAAGAAACCATTCAAAACATCAATAATATTTTGCTTCAAAGGCAAACAATATTCATAAGTAATCATCATTTTGCATCTATGGCAATCAACATTATTAATCATTATTTTTGCATCTATGGCAATCAACATAAGTAATCAACACAAAAAATATTATCTCATTACTGCCTCTCTAAGTCATAACCTCTGTTATTCCTTCTTTAGGCAATAATGGGTTTCCATCTCAAAAAACAATCACATACCAGCAAAATTCTAATCAACAAACCCCACTAAAATTCTACATACACTCCAGCATCCATTTCAAACGATAATCAATCATATCAAAATTTATAGAACAAACAATTTAAAAATTTTGAAAAAGATATCAATCACAAAAACTTATTTCAATTAATAATATAACAAAACGTTTTAAATTGAACCATTTATTTTTAAACTAATTTAAAATTTAAAGACTGTATAATAAGTACAAACATTTCAAGATTATAATACAAAGATGATCAAGATGAATAATGGGTAAATAAGTTCCCTAAAAAATACAAAAAAGAGAAATAGAAAACTGGGTAAATAAATTCCCTAAAACAACACACAAAATTGATACACTTCACATAAGTGATACATGATGAAAAAATATATCACAAGCACATAATTCTTTACACTACAGTGGATAGATTTTAGAAAAGTTAAGTTTTATCAACAATTTAAAGATTAGGAAAATAAGCTACTATTTTAACTTCCAAATTATTTCAGAAAAAATACAAATTTAAATGACTATGGACAAGATTGGTTAAGATATGCATCATAGAAGAAATTTACTGAATATTACACAAAGACAGGAAAGAATCGAAAATTGAAAAGATTAAGGGCCAAGAAAATAGGCTACAGGAAAGAAAAAAGACACAATTATGGACTCTTACCATACACTGTGTAGCGATTATGCTATTCTGAATCCCGGCATAACACAGGATTCCTAATCATTGTGTGTTGGGGAATACCCTTTCATCATGTGATTCACTGTCATCATCTTGTAAATAAGCAACTTGAAACAACCTTTGAATACTAATACATCAATGGAAACTTTGCGTTTTGTTTTCTTCAATAGCATGATTTTATTCATGGGTTCATTTGTTTCAACAAAGCCGTTTTGCCTACAAAAGTTAGTCATGTTCACTTGAGAATGCATAGCATACACCTTTTCAATTCTCAGTTGAAAGTTGAACTCATCAACTTGACTCAAAGCAAGATTCATTTTGTTTACATTTTTCCTAACCTCTACAGAAACCTGTCTCATGTAATCATTCACTTTGTTCATAGTTTTCCTAACCTTCAATGTAACAATATTACTTTCATGATAGTTGACTTTCAGTGAAGACAACTCCCTACCTACTTCTTTACTCAATTCTACTATCTCATTAAGGTTGACTTTTTCAACAACAGTAACTAGGCCTACATTGTCAGAAACTTGAATGAGTTGATCTTGTAACTTAACACTACTATCATCCTGCTTCAATTTGTTTTCATCTTTCAATGTTTCATGTGCATTTTTCAATAGAAGGTTTATACTAACCTGCTCTAGTCTAATCCAACTACAGTCAGGTGACAGCTGAACCTATATTTGATACATGAAAAAAGCTCACATAGTCCATTATGATCCTTATTGGCAATTCTGATAACATAAGACTAATAATTACAAAAAAGCAAATTATTAAAGCGTTGGTGTTCATTGGAAATTGCATCCTAACTGACAATTCATTGACTGTCATGAATGTAGGAGTTACTCATACTAGATTGATTGTTAATATCGTCATCATAATATCTAGTGTAAGGTTTCCTAATCAATATTTGTTCAGTAGTTTTACCATAACCTGTACAACTATTAATTTGGATAAACGCTCAATCTAGTCAAAGTTGAAGGAATCGATTCGCAGTTCTAATCTTTATCTGAGGTTAAGTTTGGTTGTTATTTATTTGGAAACCAACAAGATATAAGGATTGCTACCTGGAATGCCAATGGAATAAATAATATCAATAATAATAGAAAACAAGAAATAGAAATATTTCTAAAGACACGAAATATAGATGTTTGCCTCATCTCTGAAACCCATTCAACTGAGCAGACTCATTTCAAAATCAATGGATATAATGTTTACGAAACTATTCATCCTCAAAATCAAGCAAGAGGTGGAAGTGCTGTAATAGTGAAGGAGAGTATTAAACACTATGAAGACTTCAGTATTCAAAGTAATGAAATACAGCTAACTGTAGTTGGAATAGAGTCCATAAACCAGAAAATACTTGTTGGAGCTGCATATTTTCCACCACGTTACAATTTAAAGAAAAATGATTATACAAATATTCTTCATCAGCTTGGAGATAGATTCATAGTGGGTGGAGATTTCAATGCCAAGCATAAGGATTGGGGTTCAAGACTCACGACTACCAAAGGTAAAGAACTCAGAGAGGCTATCCAGGAGCTGGGCTGCGAATTCCATTCAACAGGGACACCTACGTATTGGCCAACAGATTTGAATTAAACTCCAGATCTTCTAGATTTCTTCATAACAAAGAGAATATCCAGTAATTTTATCGACATTGAAGAGAGCTTTGACCTGGATTCTGATCATTCAGCTGTAATTCTCACACTTAGTGAACGAATAATAAAGAAAGAAGACAGACCAATGTTAGTCAACAGAACAACAGACTGGGAAGCTTTTAAAGTGGATTTGGAGAATGAAATCAACTTGAATATTCCACTTAGAACAACTGAGCAGCTAGATGAAGCCGCAGAAAATTTCATGTGGCAAATCCAGAAATCAGCCTGGAAAAACACCAGACAATATACCAGGAAAACAAAAGGATGCAATTACCCTCTGGATTCGACAACTTGTTTTAGAAAAACGAAGGGCAAGAAGAAGATGGCAACAAACTCGCGATCCTGCTGACAAAAATATCTTGAATAACAAAACACAACAATTGAGAAGAGAGATAAGGAAACTAACTGAGGAATCCATTAATAACTACCTTCAAAATTTGACAGCTGATGCCAGTACAGATTATTCATTATGGAAAGCAACAAAAAGAATTAAGCGGCCAATATTACAATTCCCTCCAATTAGAAAACCAGATGGTACTTGGGCAAGAAATAACAGAGAAAAGGCAGATTTATTTGCTAATCATCTAGAAGAAATCTTCCAGCCAAACAACATTCAATCTGAAATTGATCCTGAAGAAGATATAATATATGATTTAGATAGAGAGACCGGAATTAAGGATAAAACTAAAAACAGGACTGCTAAAGAAAAACGATTTGGGATTATGGATATTTTGAAATTAGGTACGTGGAATGTTAGAGGTCTATCGAACAAAGATGATGAATTAAATAATATATTAAAACAACAAAAGGTGGATATAGCTGTAATCACGGAGACCAAGAGGAAGTTACAGGGTACGAAAGATTTGCAGGACTACTGGATGGTGTATAAAGGAGTTCCACAGAATCGAAGAGCAAGTGCAGGAGTAGCGATCATGGTGAGCAGCAAGTGGAAAAACTGTATATTGGACTATACTTGCATAAATGAAAGAATAATATCGATAAGGCTCAAAATTGAAAGAGGCCATCTAACTGTCATTGGCATCTATGCGCCTGATGAAGGGAAGAAAGAAGAGACCGAATCATTCTATGATAGCCTCCAAAGGATTTTAAACAAAATAAACAAAACAGATCATGTTGCAATAGTTGGGGATTTCAATGCACGAGTGGGCAACATTCCTATACCAGACGTTGTGGGTTCTTGTGGAGAGACAATTATAAACCACAATGGACAAGAACTGAGACAATTTGTCACATTCAATGCTCTTAAAATAACAAATACATTTTTCAAGAAAAAGGACATTCATAAGTACACTTGGAATGCAAGAGGCTTGAGATCAATAATTGATTATGTTATTGTCAATGATAAGATGAAGAGCTTAGTACAGGACGTCAGGGTATTTAGGGGATGTGATATTTACAGCGATCATTATCTCGTAATTAGTAAAGTTTTGATATTAAAGAAATGGAGGACTGTCAGGAAATGCAAAATACAAAAGGAAGAGGTATTCAAGATAAACCTTTTACAGGATGAGAGCATACGCGGTTTATATCAGCAACGCTTACAAGAACACCTCATGCTAATTCCAACGGCAGAAGACATTGAAACGGAGTGGCTCAATATAAAATCTTGCATGCAGAAAGCTGCTACTGAAGCACTTGGGAAGAAGATAATGAGAAGAGGTAGAAGTCAATTGCGAATTTGGAATCCCGACATAGAAGAGGCTATTCATGAAAAGCAGAAATCATATCTCATTTGGTTGCAGAAGAAAACTCCACAAGCAAGGATAGAGTACATGAGACAACGTAATTTTGCAAAACAAGTTGTCAAGCAGGCTCAACAGGACTCATGGGACAGGTTTGTTAATGTTATTGAGACAGATATACATGGCAGGCAGCAATGTGCGTATAAGATCATGAGATCAATGAATAAGGTTGAGCGAGACAATGCTCCTTTAAACATTATATCGGATGAGGAATGGCTACATCACTACAAGGCGCTATGGTACGATGAAAATAGTCAAACAAATTATGATGCCGAGGCCGACCCAGTCATCAATAAGTCAGTGGACCCAATTACAACTGAGGAATTGCAGTATGCCTTAAGAAGCATAAAAAACAGGAAGGCTGCTGGATTAGATGGATTAAACGGAGAGCTCTTTAAATATGGAGGCTTGTTCTTTGAATTACGATTTCTACACCTGTTGAATGAATGCTGGAGGAAGTATTGTATCCCAGAAGAGTGGAGGAAAGCAGAGGTTATTTCTCTTTTCAAAAAAGGAAGTCGGAATGACTGTAAAAACTATAGAGGAATTAGCCTTCTGAATGTGGGATATAAAATTTATTCCAAAATAATCAACTGCCGTGTAAAAACAATAGCTGAAGCAATTCTGAATGAGGAGCAAAATGGATTCAGGAAAGGAAGATCTTGCTCAGACAATGTTTTTGCAGTGAAGAGAATCATTGAGAAAAGGCGTGAATATAATTTGGAAACGCATATGGCTTTTATCGACTTTGAGAAAGCGTTCGATAGAGTTGATCGGATTCGGCTTTGGGAGATTCTGTGGAAGAGAGGATATCCAAGGCACCTGGTTAATATTGTCAAAACCTTATACCGCGATACAAAGATAATTATAAATACAGGTAAGAATAGACTAAGAGAAATTAATGTTAATCAAGGAGTTAGACAAGGGTGTAGTTTATCGCCTACTTTATTCAACATTTACATTGACGACATTTTCAGAGAATGGAAATACAGAGTAGATTTAGGTATTAAATTAAGTGAAGACGTTTACCTGAACGCACTATTGTTCGCGGATGACCTTTGGATAATACAAGAAAATGAAGATAGCCTCCAAAAGTCAGTCCATGTACTAAATGAAATATGCAAGGGTTATAATTTCAGGATTTCTCAAAGTAAGACAAAAATTATGGCATTCACTGGCAAGTATCCCACACGATCAAAGATAGTTATTGATAACAAAGTATTAGAGCAAGTGTCACAATACTGCTATCTTGGTTGTGATATCAGTTTCAAAGATGATTTAGATGTTGAAAGGAAAATCGGAAAATTCCAATCGATATGTGGTAACATCAGCAGAACTTTAGGGAAGAAAGCGAGGAAAGAAACTATAATGAAGTTCTACAGAGTGATGGCTGCCCCTGTTCTCCTGTATGGAAGTGAATCATGGATCACCACGAAATCACAGGAGAGCAGGCTGCAGGCAGCAGAAATGAGATTCCTACGCAGAACGAAGGGCTGTGACAGACGAGACCACATAAGAAATGAAGAAATAAGAAGAGAATTGGGTGCCTTCAACATGAATGAAAAAGTTGTATGTCATCGAAACGAGTGGAGGGAACATATTATAAGAATGCCAACGGAAAGAATTCCTTTAAAAATTTTAAATTACCATCCGATAGGAAAAAGAGACATTGGTAGACCTCGGAAAAGATGGCAATAGAGGAAATCAAATAAGAATATAGGAAAAGCTGATAAAGAAATTCAAAATTAATAACATTTTATACTTGTATAAGCTATAAATTTTAGATATAATATATTCCTCCAAAACATTTAAATTTTTTGTAGAATGCTGTTGTGAGTCGGAACAGGCAAAAGCCTAATCCATGAAGGCAAGAAGAAGAAGAAGAAGACATGGTTCAAAACTAAACATATAAGAAAATATGTCACATTATTATAACTAAAATAGGAAATATTCAATATTAAATAGGCATTTGACAAAGTGTGGCATGAAGGACTGATCATTAAACTTCATAAAATTCTCCCCACTCAACTTGTAAAACTTTTAAAATCATACATCAACAACAGATTATTCAGAGTAAAACAAGGTGACGACGTCTCCGAATTGAAGGAAATAAGGGCTGGAGTTCCACAGGGTAGTGTTCTTGGACCAGTTCTTTATACCTAGCGCCGCAGTGCAGGATGGTTTCTCACAGCTTGGTGTTGTTGTCATTCGAGATGGGTGTCTGGCTTGGAAGTGTTTCGGCCGCATTGCAGGATGACTGTTAACGGTTGCCGGAAGATCAACAGCTGGATTTTTTTCGTTATTTTTCGTGATAGAGAAATTCTGATTGCAGATTCGTTCTCAGCGACCCCAAGTTTAGCCTAAAGGCTCAGAATGTCAACAATGTTTTTAAATAATTAAAAATCATCATGAAAAGTCATTAATATGGTAGTACACCACGTTTCTGGGTGACTGTTTACTGGTGACTGGAGTTATTATTGTAGACACACAAAAATCAAAATAATCGTGAGAAAGAAAACTGCTGATGAACGCGAATAAGACCGCCACTCCATTGTTCTATTGTCTCGGCTGCTTGGCTGAGCCTGGCTGGAGGGATCAAATAACCGACTGGTTTGATCTTTCGTCTGTCCGCTAGGCGGAACTACGCCGACCATTTCTGGGTGGAAGGTGTTACTGCGGCCGCTCGCATTCCCACCAACGCTGCTATTATTTGCTGTCTCAGCGCCTAGTCCGATTCAGCCAAGCAACCAGCCTGCACTGCGGAGCTAGGTTATGTGCTGCACACAAGCGATCTTCCTGAATTGGATGCAGTGACAATAGCTACTTTTGCTGATGATACTGCAATACTGGCAGAAGGGGAAACAGTACAAGAAGCAGCCACAAAACTACAGAATGCTAGCAACAGATTCAGTGACTGGACCAAAAAATGGAGAATTCGATTAAATGAGATGAAGTCTATTCATATAAACTTCAAAAACAAAATTATCAATGACCCGATTCGAATAAATCTGAATGGGAATGTAGTACCACACAGCAACACAGCAAAATACCTTGGAATGACTCTTGACGCCAAGTTGAAATGGAAAGAGCATATCAAGATGAAAAGGAGCGAGCTAGGACTCAAATACAGTGAAATCTATTGGCTGTTGGGCCGTCAATCACAACTCTCATTGGACAACAAGTTATTGATTTACAAACAAATTCTAAAACCTGTCTGGACGTATGGAATTCAGCTTTGGGGCTGCTCTAGAACTTCTAACATCAGTCAGATTCAAACATTCCAAAACAAAGTACTGCGGAACATGGTGAATGCGCCCTGGTACATAAGGAACAGCGATTTGCACCGAGATCTGCACATCCCCTATGTGACCTGTGAGATAAGACGATTGGCAGCCCATCATGAGTCAGGTCTTCATCAACACGACAACACCGAAGTCATCCAACTACTAGACAACACTAAACTCACTAGGAGGTTGAAGAGAACAAAGCCCTTCGAGTTGGTGTAGTGCTAGTGGAGTGATTAAAGTATATTGAATAAAAGTGTAGTGAAATAATTTAAAGTAGTGAAATTATAGATTGGAACTGTAGGCTTCACTGGAAGACTTTAGCAATAAAAATTAATTTAGGATAAGAAATAACAGAAAAAAATTAATGGTTAGTCCTAGTGACTAGTTTTAATAGAAATAACAAAAAAAAATGGAAATGACTAGGTAAAAAAGTCATTAGTTCAGGTAATGAATGCTCAAAAAGGGTATAGTAGGTAAAGTTTGGAAGACAATTTTTGACCCCGCAGTTCTGTTTAGGATGGTAGATTTTCTAGTTTTCAAGATATCTGCTCTTGAAGGTGTGATAACAATAGAAAAATTGACAAAGGAATTTGGAGGGAATGTTTTAAACACAATTTTCTACCTTGCAGCTTTGTTGGGACCAGTTAGGAGGTGAACATATTGAGAGTCCCCATCCCTACCTCATGTGCTAAAGGGATGAGGGTGGTTTAGAAGTTGCTATTTTCAATTTTTTGCTCACACGCTTGAATTTTGGGAGAAATCCGTTCAACCCGACATGACAACTATTCAAAAATGAAGCTTCATAAATTCTCTACAGTTTTTGTTCAGTAGAGTTTTTTGATATTTCAAACAGTTTTAGTGATATTTGCTCTTGAAAGTGTAATATTGTTAAAATAGCAGGCTTTCATCCAATTTTTTGCTCTTTTAGGGCTTATAACTCCAACAAAGTAAATAAAAATATAATAAATGAGGACCTGAATCTGTTGTTTGTTGCCGGCGGTGATGTTGGAGATGGTCCAGCAGGCCTCCTTGCGAATGGGCTCCTTGTTGCAGAGCAGCAGCTCCATCAGGCAAGGCAGCACCGAGCAGTTCAGCACCACCTGCGTCTGCACGTCGTCACCCGTCACTATGTTGCCCACCGCGCGTAGCGCCGCTGACACCACTGTCGATTCGTTGTGCCTACACAATACATCACAATATACAATCTAGCCGTAGTAGCTATGGTGAACGTGATATTCTCGGGCTCAAAATTTATGTTCTATTATTCTATATTCTGTGAATTTGAAGTTTGTTTTCTGTTTTTTCCAAAGTTTTATTATGAGCCTATGAAAATTTAAAATCGTTTGTTTCAATTTGATTTGTAATTTCAAGATTAAATATTTGGTGAAGAAATTAATATATACACAACCTACATAATATTTGGACGATTTGAGACAAAATTCTTCAACAAATTGTTGTTTGAATAAAAATGGAATAACATTCTCAAAAATTGATATTTCATGAAATTCCTTTTTTATTCATTAAACAATATCTATCCTCAAAATTCCATAAATTTATCTGTTACCGAATTTGAAATGATCTGTCTTAAAGATTCAAACTTTAGGCGTTCATATCTCAAAAAGTAATATCGGGAAAAATCCTAAGAAAACATTTCTATTTTAATAGCTTGATAGTATACAGATCGAAAAACTTTGAAAAATATCCCAGTAAAAAGATCAGATAATAATCACCAGTAAAACGTTTTTTAGCCGATTGCACAGCCTTAACCTATAGTTGTATACAATATTAAGTGGATGAAGAATGAAGTGAAAAAAAATCATTTAAACATGAATCTGATATAAATAATTGTAAGTGGACATGTATACGATAATGGCAATTGCATGTACTGACATAAGGAGTTCGACAAGTCGCCGACAGACGCCCGAGTCGATGACTGCCTGGATCTTGTTGTTGGCGCCGTCGGAGAGGTAGGAGAGTGCCCAGCAGGCGTCTGCCAGGACGGCGGCGTCTGCATGGAACAGCAGACGGCTGAGCACCGGCAGACAGGCGGCCACCTGGGCGAAGTCAGGCGCCGGGTTCTTGCCGCGACAGATGTTCGACACTGCCCACACCGCGTTGCGAACCATCGACAGCCGCGATGACTTCGACAGCAAGCTGAAACGCACAACACATTTACCAACTGAAAACTCTTTTCTAGTCGTTTTTGTGTTCATTTTTGGCAAAATAGTTGGTTAGACTTCAACAGCAAAATCCAAAGCACTATTCACACTACTGCAACTCTAGTCGCAAGTACCAGTTTTTCATATATTCTTCCAACGTGATATATTTAAAATTGTGTAATTAAAGGCTTATTTTAATCAATTTTTTTGTAATGACAAAATGAGACATTCTACTACTTTTTAAACAAATTTCAACGTGTTCTGCTTCATATTCACGCTATTTCACTTCAAATCCTAACCTAACTTTTGGAACATATAGGATTATCAAGTCTCACGTTTATTGGCGATCAGCTTGTCGAGTCGCCAAGAAACGTGCGACTTGAGTATCCTAAACTCTCAAAAAGTGAGGTTAGGATTAGAAGTGAAATAGCGTGAATATGAAGCAGAACACGTTAAAATTTGTTTAAAAAGTAGTAGAATTTCTCATTCTATGTCATTAAATGTTTTATATAAATAAGACATTAATTACACAATTTCAAATATGTCACGTTGAAAGGTATGAAAAACTAGTCATCGCGACTGGATCATACGATTTGAGTCGCAGTAGTGTGAGTAGAGCCTAACACAAAACACATTTCAAATAAAAAACCAAGAAAAAGATTTACAGTAACTTTTTGGGTGAGCTTATTTATATAAAATGAGTAGTAAAAGTGCTTTATGTTTTAGAAGAGACGGATTCAAAGAGCCTCAAACGTCAACCGAAGCTTATTGTGTGTCCCAAGTATGTTAGTTAGGCAGACCTGTGTCCTTTACAAGGCCAAGGAGTTTTTTCCCTATACTAACATCCCATTCCTCACCTGGTTGCTTGCAGCCAAACAGAGCTCTTCTTCTAGCTCCTAGTCTTTCGCAATCCAGTATGATATGCTTGGCAGTCTCTTCAGACTGATTACAAAGCCTACACATGTGACTTTCATTTCTGAGTCCAATTGTGTGGAGATGTTTCCTGAAGTGGCCGCGTCCTTAGTACCTGGCGTGGGGGTTAACTCTGATCACAAAGTGCTTTAGTTCGACTTTGACAGCAATTTTCAGAAGAATAAAACTTTTAACTGAAAAACTGTAGTCGCTCTTGTAGCTCCATCACATCGTCTTCAGAAAGGCCGACCGGACTGAAGGACGATATCTACGGCCTGGTTTCTACGGCACTTATTAAATCTAATGGTTCATAAAGTCTTTAGGTTCAAAGGTCCATTAGATTTGATAAGTTGCTTCCAAGAAACCGGACCTGGAACGCTGATTATTTAGAACGGTTGATGACAAACAGTGATCGGATGAGGAAAACTGTGAAACATTATTTCTGCATTGATGAGGAAAAGTAAAAATATGCAAATTTGATATCTGCAAAAGACTCTTATAATATTTTTAGTAGAGATTATCAAAACAAGTAAAACATTTGAAAAGTCCAAAATCGATTTTTAAATGAATAGAGAGAGACTCGGTTTTTGTGGCTCACTTGCCTTCAAGTAAACTTATTTTAAATGAACCAGCTTCAAAAATAATTGACATTCTACTGGATCTGAAACAGATTAAGTTGAAGGTTGAAAATGCTAATGATTGGGACAGTAATCTATTTTTCGTTTCAAATCAATTTCAATCCTTACCAATCTCTCTCTATCATCTCTGTCTTTCAATCTCTACTGAAAATCATTGATAGTAAATAATTAATTGTATATCATTGCATCAATTTAATGAAGACCTGCATTATGCAGTAAAAAATAAGTTGCAAAGAAAATATCAAGTCACATTAAACATAATAGTTGATAACTATCATGAGAGATGGAAAGATAGAGGAAAGATATGATCCTGAAACATACAGTAAAGTGTAAAACTTACTCTAGAAGAGGTGGTAGTATTCCTGAATCGAGAACATGATTCCTGCACTGTGGAGAATCACCAGCTATATTGCCTAATGCCCATACTGCTTGTTCTTGCACATCCTAGAAAATAGAAGGTGCATAAAAGGAAATTATATCAAATCAATAATTTCTGTTGGAATAAATGTCTATATATTTCGATAAAAAATATACAAACTTATTCAGAAGACGATCTCAGTGAAAGTCCAATTTATTTCTGTTAAGTATTCTTCAGATGAGCCACTCAATGTGCATTTATTTCCTCAGAAAATAAATCGATATACTTGAGAAAATTCTAATTAATTTACTATGGAGCTGAATGGTTTTCAATCATTTCTCACTTGATTGAAGGCTATAGAATAGAACATTATGAATGCCTCTTCTTAGACAATTCCTCCACTGAGACAGTAGCTACAGAAATAGTTACTGCAAAAGAATTACAATCCAAAACCACTATTTATAATCATCCACTCTGAATATTTTTAATACTATTGATCTCTTCCAACTAAAAATGACAACAAACTACAAAGATAAAATAAAAGATAAAATGGAGTTGCGTTTGATAAACTTACAACATTCTCTGAACTAAGAAGTTGGACAAAGACAGGAACAGCACCCGCTTCTATCACCATCCTTGTTTGTGACGATGTCCCTGAAGCAATGTTTGTCAGTGCCCAAGCTGTTTCAAACTGTGAATCAAGAAGAAATGAGTATTGAAAAATTAATCTGGAAAATATCCAGTGTATTTCATAGGTTTGGTTTCTCAGTCGTTCTAGAAACATGTTATGTTGTTAGATATTGGGCCGATAATTTGAAAATCAATTTTTTTTATTCAAATTTTTCTCACATGACATAATATGACAGTTTACAAATTAGAGTAATCATAAAATAATAATATCCTATATTTATCACATACGTCGTGAGAATCTATTTAGATCTCCATAATATATAATAATAACAGCAAAAATAATGACAATTGTATGAGCTGAAAGGATTAATTTAGATATCCATAATAAATTATTGTTATTAAGATTTTGTGGCTACCCTATGAAGATGATTTTAGCTTAATTGGGGCATAATATTAATAATAATTACAATATATGTATAGTTTCTGATAGGACTAATATATGCCTCTCCTGCTGATATTTGATTACTAAAAACAGTTTATATGTTTGGTAATGTGATAATGCACGTTTGAAACAACTGCTTCTATTCAACTATTTTCATTCAAACCCTAATAATTTTGGGTTTAACGAGTTTCAGCATTTCGTTCATCTATTTTTGTAACGGACAGGAAATAAAACTAACATACTTTTGACATGAATATTTGATCGATAAATAGTTTTCTGGAAACACTATGAAGTTGAAGAGTCTACAAAGAGTCAGACTACGTGCAAGGTTCATTAGTTCGATAAATTTATGTGATCGATATATAACAAACAAATTCATACAACCTTGAAACCGAATCTTATACATATTAGTTGTTCATCTAAACAAAAACGATCGATCAAATTACAAACAGAGAATTCCCGGTTGCTTAGTCGTCACATGAAATTAAAAACAGGCAGTTAACTAATTTACGGAGCCTTAACTCCACTTTCCATTGCACAGACGTCTAAGTAAACTATAGCTCACATACAACTAAAAACACCCGATTAGACACATAATTTCGTTGCACAGTCGTCAGAAGGAGCTTATTTATATATCCAATCGCTAAAAACGGTCAGTTAAGTTAAAGGCCCGTAGTCGTGCTGTTAAATCCACTATCTACTTGTGCCAAATGCATTTTAAAGCTTATGATAAAGCATTTTAAAGCTTGTTTTGAAAAGTTGTTCAAGAAAAACTATCTTTATATTAGTAAATAACATGAGTAAATTATCTTTACCGAGTATGACTTACTAATAATAGTCCAGTCAAAAGATCGTTTTTCAGGAAACAGCCCCAAAAGAATTTTTCTCGACGGTTCTATATGTATTTTAGGGCGCTGATTTCGAATCTGAAATTTGCTGATACGCCAGAGGGCGGCTTCACTCCAAAACTTCAGACTTTTTCATTTTTCCATTTAATCTCGAAAGCCTTGAGTTTTACGAAAATAATGAGCTGTAGTGCGAGGAGATCTGATCATTATGTCAAAAATTGCAAGTGTTTAAAGTTTTGATCCTTATGCGTGCCCCTCCCACTAGGAAATACTGAAACTAATTGTATCTAACGGGTGATTCTCATAGAACATAACCCTCGTAAGATGATTTCAGCCGAAATATGTCTTTTTTTTGTTAGGAAGGCCTTGAAAAAGTATTCTTTCGGGGCTGTTTCCTGAAAAACGACCATTTGACTTGACTATAAGTATAATAAGTATTTACTAACAAGTAAATATTTTCAAGTATTTGTTTTCTAACGAGTATTTTGGCTACTCAGTACTCTTATTATTGTAGCCTCATTACTTGTAGGTGCTCAACCAATATAATAGTATTGTTATATAATAATTATTGAATGTTGGATGAAATTTCTGTCGAATTTTAGAATAATTTATTGTCAAAGCGGTAAGTTAGAATTTTCTGTGTTTCTTTGCTTTAAAAGTTGTTTATAACCTCCAAATTGCTAAATATGGTGAGAAATCTCGCCAACAGCCAAGAGTCGCCATGCTGTTCATCAATTTTATGTGAGGTCTTTCAGGTCTGTTCACAGTGATGTCTATTGAAACTTTGCCCGATGCCAAGACATTGGTTGGATAAAAGCATCAACGGAAAAAAGTGAATAGAGCTGCAGTGAGACTTATGTGTGATGCTAATTCAAGATATAGCTAAATGGGCTTCGGCAAACGACTGTGAATGACCAACCATTAATGTCAGTGATTTTAATTTATGTCTCACATAGATTTGATTTTATGTAACGACTCTGCAACCGGGCCTCAGAGAACCAATATGAATTGAGAAAAAAGCAAAATTTAATAACATACCTGTAACGCACAATTGGTGTTGTTTTTTAGAAATTCGACGAATCTTGGCACAATGCCAGTCTGTATGACTTCGTCGATGGGGGGATTCGGTTCTCGGGACAGCAGCTTGCGGAACAACTGAGTCGCTTCCAACTGCTCCTCTTCCGAGTCACTGTACAGACCTTTCACCATCTCCGGCGTTATTATTCCACTGTTCAAATTGCCACCAGTAAACATGCCCTGAAACAAAGAGTCAAAACAACATTATTTTCGCACATTCTTTCGCACAAACACAAATCCCAATCAATGGATTTGTTTTTCAATCAATTTAATTTGCTTGTCATGGATTTGATCACACTTACAAGTGTGTTGCCAATCAATGATTGGTAAAGCACCAACAGGTCAATCAAGGAGGGTTTCTTACAAATTGAGGCCTGAATGTTCAATAGCAATTAAATTGCGTTTCAATTTTATAACATCGGCTAATCGGAATGAAAAAGAGATTTCATTTGAAATGACAAATTAATGATAGCTTGATTTAATCCTTAATTGATTTTGCCATGGATTAGACTGCTAGTGAGCTCGATGGGCCTAAAAAAGGAAAAGGAGCTTCACTTTTCACTGATTCTTAGATGCCATCTTGGTAATAATGGATCTTGCATGTAAGTAATTAAACTCGCAAGGAATTAATAGAAAAGTACTGATTTGAAAACTAGCAACATAGCCTATCAAATGCGTCAAGAAGTTTCAAATATGTTTAATATAAACTTTACAGAATTGGTAGTTTGCATACGGTTCATGGATTTTTAAATATGTGAATATATGAATAGGGTACGATATATTTGTCAAGCAGAGTTTATTTCAGGATTCCTGAATTTTAACCGCAATTGTTTCCATTAAATAACCAATTTGTCAGTCATAATCATTATTCTCACTGAATAATGAAAATGAAAATCAAGCTGTTAAGCTTCTAGGTCTTTATATTGATAGTAAATTAACATGGAGGGAGCAAGTGAATATGTTGTGCAGAAAACTGTCTAGAGAAAATTGAAATACTGTGTAAGTTCAGATGTACTTTTAACAGCTTATTTTGGTCTATTTCATTCCTTGTTAGCATATGGAGTTATACTCTGGGGAAATAGTAGCACTGCCACAAAGGTACTCATTCTTCAAAAGAAAGTAATAAGAATTATTGACAATCTTCAGCCAAGAGAATCATGTAGAGACAGTTTTGTAAAATTTCAAATCATGACAGTGCCAACATTATACATCTATAACAATTTAATGCAAGTAAAAAATAATCTCTATAAGTATGACAGTATTGGACACTCATATAACACGAGAAATCGATCAGATCTTGCTATTCCTCAAATTAGATTATCAAAAACTCACAAGAGTCATCTTTATCAGAGACGACTGATGTTCAATAAACTTCCTCTATGGGTGCGGAATCTCCGGAAAAAGATTTTAAACATGTTTCAAATAGATGGTTAAAGAACCACCCTTTTTATAATATAAATGAATACCTAGTATCTGACACAAATACAATTCAAAAATAATAATTTCTAAAGAATTAGATTGTATTTCATTATAGGTATTATTATAGTAGTATTATATTATTAAGAATATTTAATTATATGTATACATAGTATTTAAAGAAAAACTGACTGTATTTTGACGTAGCCTATTACAATTAAGTTTGTTTAACGGCAATAGAAATATTCTTATTCATACTATTTATCTAGGAACATCCTGATATGATTATTTTTCAGGTTAGTGATTTATTAGTAGTTTCGTTTTGTTTTGTAGCCAAATAAGATTTAAAATTTTTTGTCTGCCCTTATTATTATGTTTATAATTAATGTTTTTATCTATTTTTAAATTGTTTTGTTTTCATCAAGTTAATAAGCAAGTGTCATTAAAAGTTGAAAATGAACTCACAGCTAGCGCAAAACTTACATTTGCTGGCTGTGCAAAGTTATTTCAAATGTAAAATGATTATAAATTTATTCATATAAAAATAACTAAATAGTAGCCTACCCTTTTTTGAATTGTTTAAATAAACACTACTAATTTCAGCTTTCAAGCCATTTTCAAGTGTCCTTTTATCAACATGAATTTATTTTCTAGTAAGCAAATATTTCATCTTCTACAGCAGCAGAATTGGGGTAGATATTTCTTTATTAATTGAACAATTCAAGTAGCCCTATTAAAATACTTCATCAAATTGTAAATTGATCTATTTCTTTAAATTTTGCTTTTTCGGCGTATCTAGTATTAGGCCTACTATTATTATAAAAAAGTTTTAATCTAATAGAAATGTTACAGATGATTATCCAAGTACAGTATTCAATACTTAACCCAGTATTAGAATCTTAGTTTACATAAGTTGAGTAAAATTAAGTTATAAATTGATACAGTAATGTATCATTTTGCATACTGATATATTTTGAATTCTGACATAGGTACTTATATTTGTGTGATTTTTTCTTCTTTTTTGTGTGATTTTTTCTTCTTTTTTGTGTTACCTAAGACCGTATGTGTTATACATTTTTACAATACCTCTACTCTAATAAGTCTCTGGGAAGCTTTAAAAACAAACAAACAAAAGTCAATAGACTACTATGACAAGGACCAAGTCAGGTCTACTTCCACAGTCAATTCAGATATCTGGTCATGACTAAGGAGAGAAGTACCTATGAAGTAAGTATATTGAGGAAATTTTATGAGAGACCTTGGGCGCGGCTGTAGCGGCAGCTGCAGCAGCAGCGGACGACGGCGAGGCGACGTTGCGGCGCTTGGACAGCTGTTGTTCGCGCTTCTGTTTGCGCAGCTGCACCCCCTCCTCCTCCCGCCGTCTGCGCAGCTCCTGCGAGTCCAGCCCCGCATTCTTGTACCGGTATTTGTGGCCAGACATCTTCTCAAACACAATACAACACAACATCCATCTCATCAATCATTTTATTTAGTCAACACAAAAGCAAACAAAATACAAAAACAATACAATCAAAATACAAATTTCTAAAAATAATACAAAAACAGGCTCCATGAAGGGTGTGCTGAATAGAAGGGAGGAAAATGCCTAGCAAAGATTGGTTTCCTTGTAATAGGCAGGTAGAGGGTACAAAGGTAAGGAATGAAGGGTGAAGAGGAGCGAAAAAGGGATAAATGGGAGAGGAAGATAAACAGTATACAATAATGTAGAACAGTGGCTACTTTTCTGTTTCCGAGAATACACCACCGTAGACATTCATTGTTTTTTTTATCAATAAATCGATATACCTGCCTATTGCCTATTACACTAACATTACATTAATCATATTAGATTACATTGATAATGATACATCAATAATATTAGTTTGCAGCATTGCTCCATCAGATTTCACAGAATCCAGAGAGCAAGTGAGGTAATTGTATGAGAGAAAGAGGGATAAAGATATCTTGGGCCTTCTTGATAGAATCATCGTAAAAACTGCAATGGTGTGCTTCCATTGTTCTATTGAAAAAAAATTAGCCATATACCCCCGTGCTGCAAATTAAGTTTTGGAAGGACTATAGTGTATTTATACCTGTTCCGATACATCAATATCTACTATTGAGAAAATTCATAAACTGCTCTGTTGAATCAGTATTGTTAATAGGCCTAGTTCATGATTTTCATTCCCAAGATACACCTGCGAATTAGGCTACCTATTAATTACCCGTTCTCACACTTACTGAGTGACGGCCAACAACACTTACCTTCACGAAACCCAGAATGTCCCCTAATTAACTGAAAATCAGCTGTAGGTGAAAATTAGCCAATCGGAGAACATTATGAGTGACGTGACGACAAGTGTCGGCCGACAATCGGTAAGAGTATAAACGGCAAATAAAGAGATAAATGTCCAACCTGGTTACCAGATGATATTTCCTAGTAAAATAATAAACTCCTAGTAATAGTAATTGACAGCAATAAGGATTAGGTAATGATGCTTAATAAGGATATATCGAGAGAGGGAATAAATCGATACATTGATAAAAATGTCAATAAATACCACATATTGTTTCTTAAGAGAGCGTTTCTGTTCCTCTGACAACAATCATACATTAAGGGATAAATTCAAACCTTTCCTACTGAGTTTTATCATTAAAGCGACAAAAAATAATCAGACTAATAAAATGCAAGTTTTTCAACCTGGTGAGTAAATTTAATATTCTATATCCGGAAGCTAATGATCATTTTTAATATTTATATTCAATAGGCTATTTGAGCAATGTTCATACATTTTTTCATCATAACGCCAGTTATCATAAGGATTTAGAAAAAGTTCTTGACAAGGAAAACAACTGCTCGGTTAGCCTATTTACACAAAACAAGCTTCCTGTTATAAGCAGAATTAAGTATGGATTGATATTCCTGACTTAAAGAGCTATTGAATTGATGACAATTTTTATGAAACCTTTGAATGTTTATGCCAGGATTAATAATAAACAATTAATGTGAACCAGGTTTAAAATTACTGTGGAAGTAGCATCACTATGAAATATTATGATAAAACAAGATACTATTAATGATACGGTTTGAAAAAGTAACAATTAGGCCTATAGCTATCAACCATTATTGAACCATTGATACATGAATTTGAATTACAAATTCCATTAGATAAGTTGAGTTACGGTAACTTGGCTTTTTTAGACGACTTTCTAACTGAATAATATTCCCATGTTAAGATGTAAAACCTACCCTGAAATTATTCTCAAAGGATATTTTTAACAGATGAAAATATAAATTAATTCAAGTATTCACTCTCCAACTACTTGATAATACTTTGAAACTATTTGTTAGGTTAGGTAACTTTGTCTAGTTAATAAATTCCATAATTTCCAAGCATAATACTACATTATGGATTAAAATCCCTGGCAGCCTAGAACCAAACCAAAATTCAAATTCAATTTTATAAGAAAATAAGTAGCTTATATCCTACATAACCAAAAAAGTTTAAAACTGCTAAGTACTAAAAGTAATATATATGATGAATAAAGAAGCATATTTTATAGGATGGGAATAAAAGTATGAAATCATTTTCAAATGTCCGATAAAAATTCCAAAACATATTATATTATACAGTATAAAATAGTTTACTTTTCAAACGAGTGTACACCAAAATAAAGATTGAAATAAAATGTAGCTTACTTATCTGTTTATTTTGTATGATCTAGTAATATTAAATACGATTATAAATAGGTATTATTGTGAGATAATTGAAAAATGTAAAATATTAGGTAATAATACTGCAACATCAAGCCTACATGCTAATAAGGCATGATCTTGCCATATTATATTTGCAAATTTTAGCCTCAAATTATGTTTTTGCTACAACCGTAGGTACATTTAGGCAAAGTAATGATATGGTACAATAGAATGGAGATTTTATATTTGACGACTTACCTCAAATTCAATGACACAAATCTAACACAAAAATAATATTCATGAGAAATAGGCTATCGTATCTTTTACTACGAAAATCTCTATCGTACGTAATGTGTGTGTAAAATCGTACAGACAATCGTAAATCCAATGCCATCACAGTTCAGTCCAGTCTCCAGTGTCATATTATTTTGTAGCCTTCAAGATAATGTTAAATTGTATTAAAAATTAAAATTTTGAAACTATTTTAGTATAAATCGGAATGAAAAATAGGTTAATAGGATAATTATATTTCATTTGTAGAATAATTGAAGATTTTGCCAACGTTAACTTTGATCTTGTAAAAGCGCGGGATGTTTGAATGAAGTAAAGTTGTAATTCCTTAGCGGTGTCTTGAGACGTTGCTAAGGAAATGCACATTTTTATTTGAGTAAGCCCTCCCTCCCCTTGAGCTGGAAAACTTTTTAAAAATCCCGCTGATATTCTATCAGAAATTCAAATGGAAGCAGAAGATAAAATATTTCAAATTGTATTCTTTTATAACTCCTCAATTGCATGCATAGTCAGAGCTCTATACAATCGACGGCCCCATGAGAGACGTATTTGGCAGTCCCGGTCCCCAACATTCTTTTTAATATTGTAAATCATTCAAGAATTCAGTATAGACATTATACATGAAGATCAATTTCAATTAAATAATTATTTGTTTTTCGATATTGAGCTTTGCTTTAGTAGGTAGGTACTGTACCTATATATGACGGGATTAAGAAATAGAAGAATTTTTGGGCATTTGACTATAACTTGTTTTTTGTTTTAAAATTCTTTAAATTTGTTTCAAAAATCAATAATAAATTTGTTTCATGAATAAATATTAAATTTAGTTCAACATACAGATAAGGCTTATGATATTGTTACAAATTACTAATAGGAAGACATGCATGTATATGCATGTATATCATGCATGTAAGACCATATTATGGTATATCAATGCTGTTAAGATTATGATGTAAAATTTTATAACTTACCTATACAGATAAAAACAGATTAGCACTTATCCATAATTACATTTCACTCTATCGAATTTTCAATCCTACAAACTTAATAAACATGAAAAATTAATAAGAGATTAAAGGGTTATTAATGAGATGATAAACGTTTTTCCAGATCCTCTTTGCGTTTTCCCAGATCTTACAATCAGTTGACTCATTGAGTTGGTAATTTGGTTGTCTAGGCACTAGCCTGTTATAAGAATATTTTCAGAGATCTATTTGATCTCTTCCACAGTATGGGACTGCAGATTCTACAAATGCAAGAGTATGACTATTTCCAGAAAAGTTAAATCAATGGTAAAACAAATACCGTAACGGTATGCAAAAGCTTGGAAATTTTGGTTCACTTCAAGGGACGGTCATTATCTCCTCTTCTATTTCTTATCTATCTTAACGATCGGCTTAACTTTAATCACACCAAACTATAACATTTTTTCAATTGCTGATAAAGCCTTGCTGTTCCATTATAAAAATTGGGATGAAGTCTTTAAATCAGCCAACACTGGACTGAATTTATTATATTCATACTTGGTTGAGGAGTCATATTTTAACTTTAAATTACAAAAAAACCAGCAAATCACTTTTCCTCCCAATGAAAGTGGACAGCCAAACTCAAAGAAAAAACTAAAATCACACAGTATTGATGAAACATGAAAATTATAAAGCTTTCAACTGCATGTGTCCAGAAATAGATATGTAAGTAAAATCAATAAAATACTTTTGTGTTATGTTGAACGATTATTTGAAACGTACTACACATACACTATAGGCTATCTCTGTAATATATTAAAAAATCTGATTCACAATTTTTATAAAATGAAGCAAACAGTGTCATTATTGGAAAAATTTATTTAGCATGTATGCTCATGTCCTTTTCACCTACTATTTGGAGGTGTGGGGTTGTGCATTTGATGGGCTACTCATTTGAAAAAACGTTTTCACGCTATAGAAATTTTTGATCCGAACAGCTTTGGGAAACCTCATAGGCCTATTTATTTTAGTTGAGCCATTTTCCAAGAAATGAGGCAAAATATACAGTACCTATAATAAAAACTTAATCCTATTGATTCATAAAGTCAAGCATTCACCACAACCCTGTGCACTCGGTTACAATATTCGACCAATATAAGTACAAATAAATTTTTAATCAGTAAGCAAAAGGCAATTTGATAACAACTGCTATATATTTCCATCAATAAAATACCCAGAAATCTGTATAAATAAAAACTACACTATTCTAGTCGATGACTGGTTGAAATCTAGTATTTTTCAAAATAACTTATTAATCTGTGATAAAAATAATCTGCACAAAAATTTAGCAATGTGAATTCAATTTTTATTCAAGTAGATCATATGCGCTTCGTTTTTCCATTTTGTTCAGAAAAAATGATATATAAAGACGAAGTCCGCAATCTTTCAACATCATCTGCTCATCTGAGGTTTAGGATAAGGAAAATAGATGAGAAAGCTCCATTAGCAAATTCATTAACAATGAGATCAGACTGGCCAATCTGTTCAAAAATATCAATTGGCAATTGTTAAATTGAAAGTTCATCCAAACTTTCTTGGCTAACGCTGGAAAAATACGTTCTCATCAGATTCATTTCGAAGAAGTTTCTTTTAGCTTTCACCACTCTTATTCCTACGGAAACAACGATCGTCAAAAGGACATGCTCCATCAGAAGGCTCAGGTCTACCCAACATTTTGGTGTAGTTATATTTCATAATTAAAAAGAAAAAAAAATAGAAGAAATATACGTGAATAAGAAAAGAGATACCGGCACTCACAAAATGAAATGAGTTTTAATATTGATTTTATTAAGAATTTATAGGGTTCAGTCATTCTGATCTTATGATAATCATTGATAGAATTGTTTCTCAGAAAACCAGAAGATTGCAGGTTATCATAAAATATCACAAACTGTCTGTTTGAAGATTTATTCATTGTTATTTAAAATATTATATAATGAGTGAGATGATATACGCTAACTGTATTGAGGCATTTTCATTTTTCATGACTCTACCAGCATATAAGCAGGTATTCTAGCAATTTTTCATGAAAATAACTTATCCCATCTTCTAAGATAAGATAGTTGAGACATGGAGGTAGAATTGAATTCATAAGACACCAATTTATTTACTATTCAGTTTAATATCAATATTCATACTTTGGTTCGAAGAGAAAACATAAAAATCATAATATAAAAATAAAATAACAGACATTTTTATAATAAATAACAATATACAAAACTAAGAAAAAAAGACTGATACTTATTATATCCTTAATTTTCCTTATCAACCACTTTAATAATACTATTAAAATATTCCAGTAATTACAGATTACAGATTATCTTATATCCGTGGAAGCAATCATGTTTACATCATATTGCAAGTTGATATGAGCCTCCTTACAATTAGAAGCTACTATCGCCATAGACTGATGGATGAGAATGCTGATGATTTTCATAATTTTTGAACAAATTCAGTTAAGCTACGTATTCTTTTCTCAAAGAAGAAATATTCTAGTAAACATTTTTCTATAGATTGTACAAACTTATTTTCAAATAATATACTGTAGAGCACCAAAGAAGCTGAATTGATATAGTTGAAATTTTGCTTCAATTTTATAAAAAAATCAATCATTCTAATTATTGAAATGATCATCAGAACAAACAAAACAAGTAACAGATTTAACACAGTTCTTGAGAATCAACAAACTTATTCAACAACAAAAAACTCTTGCTCCACAAGTCGACTCAGTAGTAATATCAAGCCAATATAATTACTATTCAACAACAACATCAAATAAACAACAGATCTACAAATGTAGACATCAATTGATATGCATAAACAACAATGATAGATGCTCAAACACAGTAGGAGGATCAGTAATGGATCAGTAATAATAAGTATAATATACAATGAAAAAATCGTTAATATTCTAATAAATCACAGTTATGTTTGTCTATCTTTTCAGGGGAATAAGTTCATGTGAAAGGTGTGTTCAAAGTGACTTAATATTTTACTCTTATCGGTTACAATAATTATTGCTGAAAACAAATAGGTGATAGGTACAGTGACACTCAAATGAATCCTCACCAGTTATTGATTAGTGATTAGCTATTCAAAGCTGAAAATTATTGTTCTACTTGAAAAACATATTTGTAGATCGACAAGATATTTTTGTTTGAAAGAGCTGTAAAATGATATATAGACGAAGAGAAATTTCCCAGCAAACTATTTTTATAAGCAATGAATCAAACAAATTATTATTTTCAATGAATTATATTTTTTTTATGATTCAATGTGTTTGTACGTTTTTTTTTGAAGGCTTGTTGAATAACGTACTGAATTATATGTATTATTCCACTATTTTTTAGTGCTAGTAAGTTACTGTATTTGGAATTTGGAGATTATGTTCCAATAACTTTTAAATTAGGAGTCACTCCATTATTTAATTTCGCTTTTGAAAAGTAATCGCTGAGTATTGTTTTCAAGCATTTAGAATTCCTTGAACATCAGAGCAACAGAACAAAAAATAATAAATAAAAAATTGAAAATACATATAAAAATAAATAAAGATCAGTATGCTAGTTTTAATTTATTTAGTTAATCATTGCCGTGATCTTGTTGATGAAATCAAAATAAAAAGGTTTTAAAACACCAGTGTATAAATATGAATAATCTATTCGACAGAGTTCAGTTTCATAGGATTGCAATGTGCTTACATTAGAGATAACTTATATACTGTATTGGTATCTGAGAGTTTCCAGTAAAAATACGCAAATACGGAATTTATGATTAAGGAATTTCGAATGAAAATTAAAAAATGAATTTTTAAAATAAAAATCTTCACAAATTTCTGTGATTTGTAAAATTACATCGATAAAAATTCTCAAAGTGGATTACTATTCACAATATTGCATTACACCAAAAGTGCATTATACTCATAATAATATGATAACACTTTCTGAAAGTCTATCTTTCCTTATTTGAGCATTTTCGACTACAAAATGGACATATTTACATTCCAAACATTATCTATACAAAACAAATTTATTTAAAATACCAAAAATCACGTTATTAAGCGATAAATATTTACATATGACCAACACCGAACTTCAGGAAATGGGATCAGAATTTACAATTTTATCTATCAAGTGTGCTACACAAACAAAGTTAATATACAAAGCTGAGGGATCCTAGAAAGATTACGAGTAGATGGTTTGTCATAACATGGGCGGATTTGGTTGTGAAAATTGGATATGACTTGGAAAGTCATTGATTATTCTTTCATATTTACGGTAATAGTTGATACTCATTCATTATATGCAGTGTGTGTCATTAACAATTATTAGTGCAGAGTTTGTGAAAACCTATCTCAAAATGCATTAATCTTTTCTGTACAGGAGAGAAAAACTGTTTCTAAATACAACTTAGTTATCTATTTCCGAGAAAATATTGCCCATTAAGATAGTAATAAAACACTAGAGTACCGTATTTTTTAAGGGTTTCCCTCGAAACTGAATAATTAAACTTTTAATCTCATGCACACGAAAATTAGGAATTCCATGTGATTCAACCTTTTCAACAGATCAGTTTCTGATTGGATTGGAATTTTGTATTTAGAATACTGGTTATCTATTGTTTATTGCAAAAGCTTGAACTCTGAAATTATTGAAATAATGATCATAACTTTTTTCCCCACAAAAACCTTACGGTAATTTGAACAATGAAGAATAAGAAATAAAATATTATAATTCATATAGACTTGATGCATAATTATTTTTGATAATAAATATAGTACGATATTACTCAGAGATTTTGTCCATCATAAAAACAAATCTGGAAACTTGATTCTCTTATGCATAAGTTTCTCTCGCCGTTAAAAACGTTTAAAATGGTTGCAGTCTGTTACTTTTAACTTTGAAGTTTATTCTGATTAATTGATAATACAAAATGTATTATTTAGTCTGAGCACCTAGGTTTGTGTAAAGAATCAGCTTCTCCCTCTTCAACATCAATTTGTTCTTCTTCATCATCTTCGTCTTCCCCCCTGTCTTCCTCATCCCTTCCGCTTTCCTCCTTGATTTCCTGCTTGACTTCCCTTTGAAGTGATTCAGCTGCGATGCCCGTCGGCGATTTGTTCTGCTGTCGATGGTGTGAGGGTGTGGCCACCTGTAACGAATAGACAATTATTATTGACTGAAGAATGAATTGAAACAGCAATTTCAATTGTGTTCTAGTTTTCGATAAGTGATTACCGGTAACGGATGTGATGGGATATTATTAAAGAGAATTGAGGTTTACTTAATCAATAATTGAGACTCCACATATGGAATTTCAACTTTCTCACACCAACACAACAACTACTGAAAATACTTATGATATGCAGAAGAAGATTCTTCTACATTGAAAAATTATCAAGCTATTCTTGATTGAATTTAAAATGCAACATGCAACGGAGAATTTGGGTATGAGTACCCGATGTGACGATTACTTTAGTTGTTACTCAATCATGTATTTGAATGTAGCTATTTAATAATTTTTTCATCATCAATAAAATTATAATATTATAGTTAATTTTCTCCTGACACTGTTATAAAATATAGCATTATCAGCTTATTATTTAGAATATCAAATACACCTTTGTTTTTAAACTAACAGTGTTCATGATCATAACTTATAATTTAATTTTAATACGGTGGGTATTTAAAGTTGAAATAATTAGTGTTATGCACGCAGTTTGCCCTTAAAAAAAACAATAACTCAAATTTGAACAATTGGTGGATTGATCAGGATATATTATAATGGTCTCTTCTACTATATGGCCGCTAGCACAGTGTAAGTTTAAAGCTAATCTAAACAGCTGGTAGGTCAAATAAAGTGGGTCGTATTGTCACCCACTAATCATAGTGAGTCGCATTCATCGAAATTTGATTTATTTTGAGTTTTATTTGAACCATAAGCTGTTCCAATTCAGTTGCAAGCGCTCATGATACATTTCGAATTCAGGCCTCCAGCTCCAATTAAGTTCTATCATATAATTCGCTAACTAACCTTTTTTTAAATACCACCAAGCAGGATCAACTATGTTGAATTAGCCAATAATATATATTTAGCATATTGGGCTGATCGCAATATTCATATCAATAACCATAGAGAAAGCATGCATGAGTATTTTTGGGCATGTTTGAGGACTCACCCTTTGCTCCTTGTCACTCTCGTCAAGGTGTGTGTAGCTATGATTGTCGAGTTCGGCACGGAAGAAGAACTTGAGTGGACAGCGAGGGCAGTCATAGGGCCGTGCGTCCGGGCCGTGCTCCATCATGTGCGACTGCAGGCCGTGTGCGGCCGTGAACACAGCACTGCACAGGTAGCAGGTGAACGTGGAGCAGCCGGCGAACGTGTGTTCGATCAGGTGAGTCTGCAGCTGCAGCCGGGAGGGGAGCACGCGGAGGCAGAGGCGGCATTCCTCGCCTGATCCTGCTCCTGGTAGGGTGCCTGGTGCCGGCTGACCTACGCCTGGTAGAGCGCCCTCTGATAGGAGGTGAGAAGCCACGTGCAGCTGGATCTCTCGTTCGCTGTCGAAGCTTAGCTGAAAAAGACAATTAATCCCTATAAAAATCGTTTGCCTATTGTAAGAAAGAAATTTCAAAATTGTTTTGTTACTCCAAGGCCCTTATAAAATTAAAACACTGCAGGCGGGGTCACCAGTGTGACACCAGTGGTAAAGCAGACTTGGACTTCAGTGAGACACCAGGAATGGTAGCCAGGATGACGACCTGAGTGCAGTGAGCACAATAAGAACTAATCATACATGATTCGCTTGGAAACTTGGAGTCCCACTGGTGGCGAAGCCTGGTTTACTAATGTAATACGGATCTGGAAAGGAATTCTTCGCTCATTATGAGATGCAGCGTAAATGCAGCATAATAAAAATCACTAAATTTTCAAATTATTGGAATATCCATAGGCATATACCTCTTTTATAGGCAGTGGTCAGAGCATCGGAAATGCTACAAAAATAAAAATAATGAAGTTTCCTTTTTTTTGCATAATTCTCCATGTCTTTTTGACATTGTAAATCATTCATCAAAATTGTCTAATTGAAATTGATAAAATTCTTGAGATTGAATATATATCATTGCAGCATTCATAAATAAATATATACAATTTCAAACTCTATCTAGCAGCACAGATTTCTGCAGATGGAAATGAGCATTCTCTTGTTACAAATAGTTCATGTTCAATAATGCTTCGCGCTAAAAATATTTCTGTGACTCACTTCAAATCACCTCAAATATAATCTATGATGCACAGTGTACGACTAAGAAATCAGTAATAATTTACTAATAGCACGATTATCAGAAAAGCACCTTAATAAATCAATGCAAATAGTAGATGAAGCAACTATTCAGGAATGACTAGATTTAATTGAAACTTATGGAACTCATTTTTTTCAATTCAAGCTATGGAAAAAGTAGAATTTCAGCAATTGTTCTCTCTATCACCTATTAGCACTTGCTACTAGCAATCACACTAGCATCTATGAGTGATGTACGCGTACCTGGCACTTGACGCACTGGTAGGCTTTGCTGTGGACGGATGCGAGATGCGCCTCTAGAGCTGGTCCAGTCTCGAATTTGAGCTGACACTCGGGGCACCTCGTGGGAGAGGCCGACTTGCCGTGCTTGTTGTAGCAGTCCCGGCACAATCCACCAACCAGCTCTCGTCTTTCAAAGCCTAAAAATAATTATACAATATGATAATTCAATAAGTCTGCTGTTGATAGGGTCTGCAAGTGAGGATGATGTGGATGAATCAAATGAAACATACATAGGACATGCCTTCCCTACAAATTAGCAAGCTGAGTGCAATGAAAATTCATGTATAAATAGCAATAAAAATCTCAGTACCCTTTTATGAATTATTTTATCACAACATGTATCAACATTCATGCCATTTTCAAGTGATTTCTAAAAATTTATGTAGCCTAATGCGATTTTACATGACTTCTACTTCGCTGGGTTGTAGTAGACTGACGGCTTCATTGAATCAGATAATTTGTACGTGTCGAGTGTAGCACAATTTTTGTGATTGTTTTATGTTTTCTGGCGATGAATTATAAATCAATCCAAACATTGAATGTAAATGTATTTAATTGATTAATTTTATGAATGTTGCACAAAGCGGTTTTCTATTTTTCCTACCTCAACATCAATATGTGTGATCCATGTGACTCATTCACAAGAAGGAAAAATATTATGGAGTAAGAATAATTGGAAAAACCTGAATAATGAGATTCATGACTAAAGAAATGGAACTTCCACAAATGAGAACTTCGTAATTTCAAGGGTGAATTTATTAAAACTCCTTTTCATGCACCAGAACTGAGAGCTAAGCCTAAGCATAAAAGTGGAATGCCATCATATCTTCAGACTTGAGATGTTAGCTTTCTAACGGATAGCCTAATATTTAACAACATTCTGATCTGTACACAGGAAAAACTTACTCAAAATCTACCTCTTATCTGTTTATTTCTCACGTATTCACCTCTCACTTTTTCGCAAAGTGTAGCAGATTATTATGCAGAATACTTCAGCACTGGCCTTGTGACTAATATCTGTATAATTTATGATTCATACCATTATGATAGTGTCATTGACACTTGGCATGAGTGCTGAAACTTGTTTAAAAAGGGTACTAGTTATTTCTATAATAATTGAACAATTCAAGTAGCCCTATTAGAATACCTAATTAGAATTTATGTTGAACTGTACCAAGAATTATCCCACTCCGAGCCTACTACTCATCAGTTCGGTTTTTCTTTTTTCAATACAATTTTTCAACTATTGGCCCATTTTTCAGAATGTAAAAACTTTTGACTGTTGTGAAATTATTTTCGGATAGGCAGTTTTGGCCTTGAGTCTGTGGTACTTTTCTGAAAGTTCAGTAATTCCGAATGATTGAATAAATAAATGATTTAATTTGATAGGTAAATACTCACCCTGTAAACAAGAGCAGCACTGAGCCTGCGCCTCGACCTGTTGCAGATGGAATCTGGCGTGTATGCGGGCCTCCATCTCAGAGACGAGCGTCTGCCGACAGACGACACAAGGGGTGGGCAGGGAGAGGGTGGGAGAAGGGGTGGGGGAGGGACAGCTGTGCTGGCGAAGGTGATCCAGGTACTGGTCTTCGTTGCTCAGCGATGCCTTGCACTGGGTGCACGATGAGCCGTTTATCACCTGCATCACACAACAATTACATAACATTTACAAAAAGTACAAATTTTGCTGGAAAACTAGAGTGACTGTTGAAAAAATAGCTGACAGATTTTCACCTGCTGGTATTTGAAAAACAGAACAAAAACAAAAACAAAACAAAAACAGTTGAAAAACAGATTTTCACCTGCATTATATGAAAATTGAAAAATCGATTTAGAGTGATATGTTGGTAAAATAGGTGAAATCTTTTGCATTACAAGAAAATTATAAAAATTGAAAAAGTACAAATTTTGCTGAAAAATTAGAGTAAACTGTTGAAAGGAATTGGTGAAATTATCACCTGCCTTACAGTTAATGAATTTTAAATATCACAAAAATAAAATTAGAGTAAAATGTTGAAAAATAGGTGATATCATTTGTATTATGAAAAGAAAAAGAAGAAAAATTAAAACAGTACAAATTTTGCTGGAAAATTAGAGTGAACTTTTGGAAGAAATTGGTAAAATTATCACCTGCCTTACACGAAAATCACATAAATAAAATTAGAGTAAAATGTTGAAAATATAGGTGATATTACCTCTTGCATTAAAAAAAAAAAATTGAAAAAGTACAAATTGAAAAAAAAAATAGAGTAAACTGTTGGAAAAAATGGTAAAATTATCACCTGCTTTATTAAAAAAAAAGTTAGAAAAAGTACCTACTTTTTTGGGAAATTCGGATAAATTGTTGAAATGATGTAGCCTATATTTGAATGTTACTTCTTCTTCTTTTGTAAAGTAAGGTGGAACATTTTGGTAGGAAAATAATACATTTAAATTATACTATTGAATAAACAAACATCATCGATCACACACAATGATGAACAAAATGTAATGTACATAAAAATATTCCTCGTATCGTACTATGTCAGAGTTAAAGTAAAAGAAGAAAAACTGTTGGAGAGAATAAAGACTGGTGGAGACCCATACCTAGTTTCTCACTCATTGAATTGGACAAGGATACTGTAATTTTGTGTAGGAATATTATCAAAATGTATTTTTCCGTGATTGTCATGGACATTTCAAACATGTTTTTATGTATAATCTGACATTATCAGATTATACAGAGACAGAACTTTAGTTACCTAAAATATTGTTATCAATTGAAATAACTGTATTATAATTCAAATATATGAACTTATTGATCTGGGTAACTTTATAAACTTATATTTTCATCTATTGTGCATCGTACTCTCTAGCATTATTCTAATTTAAAATATAATTGTTTTACATGTTGAGTTCATTGGCGAACTCTGTGACCACAAAATCAATGAATAATATTTCATGTACGCATTGGAAATCTAAATACCAACATACCTTGCAATGTGTGAGTTTGTGCTCAGCCAATGTGGACGCAGATGGACAGATTTCATCGCATATGTTGCACTTATGCTTTCCTGACGTGGCTGGACCCTGAGAATGTGTCTTCATGTGGTTCTCAAGCTCGGCTCTCGACTTGCAGTTCTCACTGCAGTAAGCACAATGAAGGCTCACCTGAGAGCACAATTCAACATTTATTTGAAATACATAGAATTCAGAATAATTTATGGTTCATTAGTCGTCAGTATTTATTATTAGGTCAATGCAAGTTTTTGCAATGAGGAGTCATAATGGAATAGAAATGTCAATGAAGAATTTCGTATCAAACGATGATCATCAAGCAGTACCTCGATATAATATATTGTAGCTAATATAGTAGTTGAGATAGACTTATAGTTTCAAGCAATGTACCTAGAATACATTGTGAGAGAAATAATATTATAGTACAATCAATGTTTTCACGTTTTTAATACCTTATTCAATGATTGATTTATCAAATTCATTAGCATTGAGTATTTGAATTAGAAAAGTGCCAGGAAAAGCATGTTAATTTTCAATAAGAGAGCAACAGGTATTCGATGTGCAGGCTCTTACAAAATCGATCATTCTGAAAGATCCAGCCGTCCAAAATTGAAGATAAATATTGTATGAATCGTAGGAGATGTCGATGGGAGTTGAAAGTTATTTACTTGTTGAGAAAAAGACTTACAAAGTTGCTCAATTTAACATTGAAAAGATAGGAAGAATAGATATTTAGAGCACCAACGACGTCACACCGATCATCTGACTCTGGTCATTAAAAGATCGAGATGCGCGTGGCAAGTACCTTTTATTCTAGGTACCTTGGTTTCAAGCATTCAAGCAGTTCCTCGATATTATTGTAATTATAATAGGCTATATATTTAAGTATCGGTAGTTCAGATATAGTTTTATAGCTAAATAAATAAATATTTATATATATTATTTATACATTATTTATGTTTTATATATATTGTTTATACATTGTATATATATATATGAGATCAATTGTCGAGAAATTTGAAATCGTTGAGCTGGAATATAAAAAATCGGCAATGTTCCACACCTTACTATTAATATTTTCAAGAATTCTAGATTTGAAACTAATATACCTACATGAATTAAACTTTTTTGCACAAGGATTTTACGGGTAGCCTATGTTATTATATCAAATAGTTTTTGTACTGTTACTGAAAACGGATGAATTCGATTGCCACTGACCTTTCCAGATGAAGATGATGAAGGCGCAGACGCAGTTTGTGTTTTGACGTGATGTATGAGCTTACGGTGGGCCGCCAGCTCCGCCTCACTTGAAAAGTCCGATCGGTCACAAAGCTCACACGAACTGCTGTTGTTGTTGCTGCTCAGGTTGTTGTTGTTATTGTTGTTGATATTGCTGTTGTTATTGTTAGTATTGCCGTTTGGAATGATTGCATTGTTGCCGTTTTTAGCACCACTGCCGTCGGAGTTTGCTGAGTTGCAGTTGCGATTTGATGATGATCCGCCGCTGGTCGTCTTGTTTGGAGTTGTTGGCAGGGGTTTTTGGTCGTGGTCCTCTCCGTTCATGGCAGTCTAGAAGGAACAAGGAAATGTTGAATAATTCAAGAGAGAATAGGATTTAAAAATATAATAAGAATTCATGCGATTACAAGAAACTATCCAGATCCCAAGACACTATGGATTTAGGAAAATATAACCAGAGTTCATGATCCCAAGAAAATACATAATAAAACATCAGAGAGGATGGGTACGTATCACAGAGACAAGTTCTCACAGAGACAAGTGGTGTTTTTGAACGATATTAGTGTACGATATTAGTGTCATAGAGACAAAGTTTCATAGAAACAAGTACTTCTATAAATGACAGTCTCACAGGAACAAGTTCCCACAGAGACAAGTACAGAGTCTCACTGGAACAAGTAGTCTCATAGAAACAAGTTGGCGTGGTGTGTTGCCTACACATGGAGATGAAGGCATTTCATTTGTTCTAATAAACTTTGTCTCTATGACACTAATATCGTCCAAAAACACTACTTGTCTCTGTGAAACATCCCCGAGAGGATGACACTTTATGAAGAAGATTCAATACTATACTGAATGCTGCAGGATGCAATACTATTTAGTCTAACATTTACAAAAAATAAATCAGAATTATACAGTATCCAGTGAGACCCTTATGTCTACAGTAGTTGTATAAATAGCAACATTGTATATTTTAGGCCTTGAATCATTTTTGTGATTTATATTTTAGTAATTAATAGACTTGAAATTAGATGACTGAGATAAGTATTAGATTCGTAGAGTCTATACTAAAGTAAATACCAAATTAGTGTTCATTGAAGAATAAAGTTTCTTCTATGGTGAAACCCTTAACACACGATAAAAATGACAATCGACTGACAGTCCGCGATAAAACGTGGTATTGCCATTAAATTTACTACCTGTGATAGGAGTGACTTCACTTCAGTCTATACTTTACTAATGACTACATTGCTGCTACTGCTTACTTAATTATTAATAAAAAAAGGATCAAATTTGTAATAATATAATATTACTGATGAATTACCTGAACAGTGTGATGAGTTTGCATGTGCCTGTCCAGCAGGAACTCTACGTGGAAAGTCTGAGGACAGAGCGGGCAGTGCAGCTGCTTCGTGTGAACAGCCAGATGCAGCTGCAGCTCCAACTCAGAACTGAAGCTCAGTCTGCAGAATAGGCAGCGCACCAACTGCAACAAAGCAAAATTCATTTGAAAAAAGTTCCTTAAATAAAAATACTGAATTACCGTAATGTTGATATTAATTTTGTTCCATACTACCTGAATTATCCTTATAGCTATTTTTTCAGTTATCTAGTGAGTAAAGAGAATAGCCATATAGATTGGTATTCTCTGGTAAAACACTTTATAAAAATGACAGTGATTATGACTATGAACAAAAATGAATATGAAGTTACAGTCTGTGATACAGCGGAACTTGGTTATAACATCATTTAAAGGACCACACATTTAATGATGCTATATTAGAGTGACACTATAAAAGAGGTAACAAAATCTTAATGTTAAACCAAATTAAAATAAAAAAACAGAGTTTTCATCTGGAAAACACACTTTTAATAAAGGTAATTTAGGAAATACATACTTCATCATAGGCTATTTTATGTTGTATAACTGAATCTTTTCTAAAACCACAAGTCTAAGAATCAAAATATCCGTCTGGCTACTTTTCCTTCTCAGTTCTCGGCCCAATTTTCTTGACTTCAAGAGGTTTTATGATTTACTGACGATAAATCCAAGGTTTTCACTGTGAAAATTACTTATAGTTTGGCGGGACCTATAAATAAATGACGTTATATCTGTGTTGACGCTATAGCCGAGGCCGCAATAACCATGTAACACTGTGTATTTTAAGTATTTGTGTATTTTAAGCATACCTGTGATAGAAGGGATGACTTCTGATCGGATGCGATGAGGTGTTGCTGGAGGAAGGCAGCGGTGGGTGGGGGAGGGGGAAGTTGTGGAGGAGGGGGAGGCAGGTGGCAAGTGCGAATGTGAGCGGCAAACTCCTGCTCTGAGTGGAACTGTGACCCCTGACCACCCTGGCAGCCCGTACAACGCAGCACCTTCGTCTCGTTGCTGTGCTTCACCGCAAAGTGCACCTGAATCAAGAAATTTGGTTTTTGGAAATTAAACATTGGATTATTGGTCTCCTAGTTTCCCTCCATCAAGCATATTACATGCAATAAAGCTTTGAATGTTTATCAAATTATCTGACCAGGGAAAATAATTCCAATTAGAAATCATGGCTGCTGTTTTGGAATTCTAATGTTCATCATGGAACTAAAAAGGCGATATCCTTTTAAGAATATTTTATTAAATGGTTTTGCTGGTCATTTTATAATCCACCAGTTATATTTTTAAAAGTTTTACACGTTTTTTCACTGCACTGTAACTATAAATTTTCCAGTAGAATACGTTAGAGTATGAAATCCAATCCCTTCATTCTCCCACTGTACAGCAATAGACGTATAGGCACATATACAGCAAAGAGTGGAATAGAATAGAATAGAATCGCTGCCTCATAAAGAGTATATATAAAGAGAGGGAGGAAATAGGTGAAAAATAAGCATATCAAGAGAGGGATATTGAATAGAAATTCTATGAAACTTTTTCCGAAAGCTTTATTAAGTTGTAGACTTTTACGTTGATATAGGCCTACGAATAGTTGTTGTAAGGAGAGAGCGAAGATGTCTTCAATAAATAATAGGCTTAATAAATCTCCATACGAGAAGCGATCAGACAACATTGTCGAAAACTCAACAACTGTTTTATCAATTAGTAAAGCTCCAAATCCATCAAATATTGAACAAACTAGATTGAATTCAAAGGGAATTGTCAAGAAAAATAGGGAGACTGGAAAAATAAAAATTGTTGCTGACAGTCATGGCAGACGTTTGGTGAAGCTGGTGGCTGATGCGTCCGACGGTGCCGTAGAAGGTGTCATCAAACCGGGGCCACATTCGATCAAGTAGCATCCAGCTGTACCCAGGAGGGTTCATCCCTATCCAACAAGGACCTCATTGTTATCATCGGTGGAACCAACGACATGCATAAGGATCGATCTGGCGACTTTCTAACTTCATTGAGGAATCAGCTGCAGGGTTTAATGCACACTAATGTATTGTTAATGAACATTCCATATCGTTATGATCTTCCTAAAAATTCTTCTATTAATTGTACTATTAAGAATACCAATCAATCCATTCGTAAGCTTTGCGGTGGTTTTTCAAATGTTAAGGTCTTGAATGTTGAAGACATTGGCCGTCGTTTCCATACCCGCCATGGATTGCATTTCAGTTTCATGGGAAAGCGCTACATATCGGATTCTATAGCAAAAGCGTATCATAATTTGTCACTGGATCTTGACTCTTCTAGCACTGTAGATTATTATACTATTTCCACTGATAAACTGGCTGATAACGTTGCTGATGGTACACTACACTCACATAGACGCACTTTAAACGGACAGTAAATGACAAGGCTCAAAAGAGAGTTACTTCTCCTAATCAGACTTCTATTCATAAAAATAGATCAGTTTTTGACAAGATTTCTATATTACATCAAAATGTTCAACACCTACCATCACGATTGGAAATGTTGAAAATAAATTTACAGGAGTTGGAGCCAGAGATACTAGCTATTTCAGAGCATAAAATGTCAGTGCTGAAACAGAAATACTAAATCTACCAAACTATCTGATAAGTTCACAATTTTCTAGACTTAACAGTACTGGGGGTGGGGTCATGATTCTAGTGCACAATAACTTTTCTCAATATGTAAACGTGTAAATCTACCTGCTATTCAGTCAATAACGACTGAAAAAGAGTTTGAATGTTGTTTAACTGAGTTTTCACTTGATAATTTTAATTTTGTCCTGGCTTGCTTATATAGAACACCTCAGCATTGTTATTTAGATCCATTCTTAGAAAAGTTAGAAATACTTCTTGAAATTCTATGTAAAAAATATAAAAAAGTTATCGTTGCAGGTGACATAAATATCAATGTTCTGGAGAAAAATAACACATATAATAAGTTCATGAATGTACTGAAAATGCATAATATGATTTATAAAGTCAATTTCCCTACAAGAATTACTACCACATCTGAAACAGCGATAGATAACTTTATTACCAACATAGCTGATGATAGTTTAAAGATATCGGGTATAATCACTCATATCTCGGACCACGATGCGCAGCTGCTCGAGATCCGAGGTATGAGTGTGTTCCGCGATAAGCCAATCAGGAAATTTTGTCGTAGATTTGATGACTGCCACTTAGAAGTGTTCTATAGAGAGTTAGCTCATTTAAATTGGATGGAGGTTTATCAATCACCAGTGGATGAAAAGTACAATGTCTTTATCTCGACTTTTTCACATTATTTTAATATTAATTTTCCAAAAATCCTGAGAACTATGAAAGAAACTGATAGTAGGAACGGGATAAGTCCAGAGGTCACTGATAAAAAAGAGAATTATTAGAGTTAGAGAATTTACATAGACAAACAAAAAGAGAAGAATTAAAGATTCAAATAAAAAATAATAGAAAAGCTCTTAAACTTATGATTGTAAAGAATAAACAAAAATACTTTGATGGGAAAATTTCTAATTCTAAAAATAAGAATAAAGTAACTTGGAAAATTATAAATGCTGAGGTGGGTAAGAATGGGAAGAACAACTCAAATCTAAGTGTAATAAGCGATGGTATACACTCAACGAATCCTAGTACTGTGAGCAATATATTTAACGATTTTTTTGTTTCGGCTGTTGATAGGTTTGTTAAACCAGATATTCCCAATGGTTCTAGACCTGTAACTGTACAAAATCCACGTTGTTGTCAATCTTCATTGAGGTTTAGATTTGAACCTATTACTGAGTGTCAATTACATAAAATAGTGATGTCATTTGAGAACAAACACTCTTCTGGGCCAGATGATATCCCAATAACGGTAGTGAAACGAGTTTTACGAGCTATAATCAAGCCATTAACACACATTATAAATTCATCCCTTATAGCAGGTCAATTTCCTGATAAACTGAAGATAGCTAAAGTTCTTCCAATATTTAAAAAAGGTGACATCAAAGATCCAGGTTGCTACAGACCAATAGCGTTGTTATCAGTTTTCTCAAAAATCATTGAACGTGTGGTATATTCAATTAATGAAATACCTAGAAGTAAACCATTTATTGGATAAAGAACAGCATGGTTTCCGCTCAAAAAAGTCAACAATTACAGCAATGGTGGATTTCATAGATACCATAATTAATACAATAGATAAAGGTGAGAGAATTATTGGCATATTTTTAGATATGACACGTGCATTTGATAGTGTGTCTCATAATGTTCTTTTGCGCGCATTAGAGGAATTGGGAGTACATGATAAGGAGAGGAAGTGGTTCTCATCTTATTTGATTGGCAGACAGCAATTTGTTGAAATAGAGCATACTGAGGAGAAAAACAATCATAGTTACAAATACAGTTATCGCTCTAACCTAAGAAGTTTAAAGTATGGTGTCCCTCAAGGGTCCATTTTGGGTCCCTTACTATTCCTATGTTACATCAAGGGTCTGCCTGATGTGGTTCGAGCACATGCCTCTGTGTGTCTCTATGCAGATGATGCTAACATCATATTTTCAGGAAAATCGATTGAGGATGTAGAACTCTCATCTGCTGTAGGCCTGTCCTCTATTAATGAATACCTGAATAGCCGAAATCTCTTGCTGAACTCAAGTAAGTCTATTGTAGTCCCCTTTTCAACAAGGCAGAACAGGAGTGAATTGTGTCCAAGCGTAGCTATGAATAACACCCTTTTGGATTGTAAAGATCAAACTAAATTTCTTGGTCTGTTAATAGATAGTAACCTTTCGTGGGAAAATCATGTTGCCAATGTTGTGAAAAAAATATCCCCAGGTCTATATGCATTGCGTCAAATCTCCAGTTTATGTAGTATACAAATATTAAAATCAATATACCACTCAGTAGTACATGCACATCTATCATATGGTCTCTGCATATATGGTAGTACAAGTAAAAGTAACCTTGATAAAATTCTAAAACAGCAAAAACGAGCAATAAGAATTATGCTGAACCTCAATAGAACTGATTCTGTAAAATTAGCTTTCTCAGACCTGGAAATTTTAACAATATATGGACAATACATATATGATGTTATAGTCTTTTTCAAAAAATTTGGTGACACAAACTTGAGAAATAACACTCACGGTTATAATACAAGGTTTGGTCGTATAACAGAGAGGCACAGATTAGATCTTTTTACGAAAAAAACCATATACAGAGGTAAGAAGTGTTTTGTAAAGTTGCCAAGCAGTCTCCAAATATTAGAAGATCCAACAATGTTTGCAAAGTATCTAAGGGAATATCTGGTAAAATTGTCGCTGTATTCGTTTGAAGAGTTTAACATTGATTTTTGACGAAACGTTTTTGTCTATACTAGGCTAGCCTAGTTATTTATATCTATATATATATATTTAATCTATTGACACTGTTCCAATGTATTTCTTACATCTGATGAATAAAGACTATTTCTATTCTATTCTATTCTATTCTATTCTAAGGAATGAAATCATACCTCAAAAATTATATGATCTTTCATTTTAATGGAGGATAGTTTTATTTGATTTCAAAAATGTATGTTGATAAAGTTGTTATTAAAGTTATTAATCTTTATAAAGATTCTCCTACAAAGCAAGAGACGCCCCTCACCATAGGCTGATGCCTGTTGCCGTGACCATTCTCGGCATGCCTGGCCCTCTTCCTGGAGTGAGCGTGCTCGTCAAGCGTCGGCCTCTTGGCCAACGACAGGTCGGTGGGCTTGAGCTGTTCGGCGAGCGCCAAGCCGTGCAACAGGACGTAGTGTTCGGCGAACAGGGCAGGCGTGGGGAATGTCATCGCGCACTGAACGCAGTAGAGAGGCTGCTGATGATCCTTGCTCGGTCGGTAGCCGTGTGTGGCTAGGGCGTGCTTGTGAAGCGCAGACAGACTGCCGAAGCGCATCGTGCAAAGGTCGCAGGCAACGGTCAGCGGCGACGGACTGTTCAACTCCTGGGAGGTCTGGCTGGTTGGAGTGCTCACTCGCGACAGGTCACCGTTCAGAATTGAGCCTGTCACAGAGACAATTGAGTTTTATTGAAAAACAAGCCTCAAAAATCAATAAGCATTCGAATGAAAATTCGAGTAGCTACTAAAAGTAAAGTACTTGCAAATATTGTATGATGTATTGTATAAGATTCTGTAATATTGTGTATGTATTGATGAGATTTGGTTTGTTCCTGACTACAATTATTTGGAATGATTATTTTTTTGGGAATCTTCTGGTCAAGGAATGCAATTCTATAGGCCAGTCAATTCTATTAGGGCGAGCTCCATAGCTATTTAATGGCAATTTTCAGGTGAACATAAATTCATTGATTGTGCAATAGAATTGATTCAATAATAAATCATCATCAAGCGGACGAAAAAGTTTGGTTGATGTAATGAATTCTCCAATAACTGATAATTATTACAATATTCGAGATTCTCATCTCAGAAACTGAAATTACTGTTGAAACAGTTCCAGTTCCAATGATATAACAATAAGATTCAGATTTACAATTTGTCTGTTATAGGCATGTGCCCTTATAGAAAGCCTCAAAACCATGGAAAGTATTTATTGTTTTCGAAATTGTTTGGAGAATGAACTACACCAATTTCAAATTCAATTTTCAATATCACTATTTTAATAGATGGTTCAATCACTGCTTACCATGCATAGCTTGCACATGTAGATGGAGGGCCTCCATGGTGCTGAAGTTGTCCTTGGTGCAGTACATGCAGGCGAGGCGGGGGAGGGGGAAGGGCAGACGTGAGGGAACGTTTGAGGGGCGCTGCATTCCAGGGGGGGTTGAAGAGGGGGTTGGCGAACGCTCCACTTGGTGGTGGCTGGCCATGTGAGCCTACAACAAACAATATCAATATTAACAAAGAAAAAATAAATGAAGTTGTTACAATAAGGTAGTAGGTAATTCATGAATAACGAAAAATAGTATGTAACATTTGTTGTATTGTAAGTGGGCTGTCGTTTTTTTCTATTAATGAATATAAATACGTTTGAGCGAGGATTTGAAGCAAGAGTATATTCAAGTATCTCTTTGCTTATCTATTTATTCATTTGTCATAATGACAAAAATATATAGCTTATGATAGCTATTTTGTATTTATAGAGGTCATTTCTCGAAATAAATGATTGATCTGTTCATAAATCATGTCTTCTTGAATCCATGTCATAAATAACTTCGGTGTACGTCACCCAGGAGTCCTTGTCTGGATGTTAAAGTGTCTGTTGGTTCAATATCTGTCTTAAAATTCATGTATGAAAATAAAATTGTTGAACTTCAATTGGTAAATGTTCGATTATTCTATGATACTTGATAATGAAATATAAGTAGTATTCAATGATGATTCAATTTTGCATCGAAATACTTGAACTATTGATTGATTTCATGTTGTTCCCAAACATTCATCGACTCAACTGTATTCATCTCTATTCAATTCAACTGTATACAAGGTTGAAATAATTTTAGTTGGAATTTCTCTCAACGCACAGAAAAGTATTGAACAATATTTTTGTATCATAATGAAATTAACTCGCAACCCAATCACCCCAACCTCATAGAGAATACATCACATCATAGAGAAAGGAGGCCTAATGAAATATCAATTCGAATCGATGAATGATCAGCAACGTAATTATTCCAAGTTGATGATTACCTGCAACTCCTCGGGCTTCCTGAACAGCTCGGCACATTGTAGGCACTTGAATGTGTTGGTAGGGTGGGGTGAGGAGGAGGGGGAGACGGAGGAGGCCTTCTTGTGGTTCTGCATGTGGGAGGTGAGGGCGGCTGCCGTGTTGTAGCCCCGGTTGCACACTGTGCACTGGAACGGCTTCTGGTTGTCGTGTGTCTTCATGTGGATCTTCAGGTGATCACTGTCAACATAGTCAAATCAAATTGATGATGTACATAGTAGCCTGGAAACAATCAGGTATGGAGTAGTTCAAGGAAGCACATTGGGGCCTCTCCTATTTTTGTTGTACATAAATGATGTGTCGAGAGTAAGATTACAAGGTAGCCAGTATATGTTTGCTGACGATACTGCATTGTTGCTGTCGGGTAGAAATGTTGAAGAGGTTTACAATAAGGCTCGTAATGACCTTGAGAAATTAAAAGATTGGTTCGATGAAAATATAATGACACTTAATGTTAGTGGAATAAAGTTTATGGACTTGAAATTGAGGAATAGGACAGATGATGGCTCAAATAGTTTGTATTACATTGTTGCAATATTCAACAGGAGGGTTTCTGCAACTATCCATCTACTGAAAAAGTATGCACATATAAATATCTTGGGCTAATATTTGATGACAGAATGAATTGGTCCTCTCACATTTCATACATTGAAAGCAAAATTCGTGAAGCAATATTTCTGTTTCATGGGCTTAAGAATATACTTAATGTACAGGAGCTTAGGAATGTCTATTTTGCATATGTACAGTCAATGTTGCAGTGGGGGGATGCTATAAAACTATAAAGGGTCGCATTGCAGAGAGGTCCCAGATGTCACACTAAAGAATTATATGAGGACTTTAAAGTGTTCAATGTAAGGCAGCTATTTGTGAGATCTGCCTTAATTTACATGCACTCTTACCATAACCAAATTTTTAACAATACAATAGATCATAGATACCCCACCAGAGCATCACATATAAACAATATACAGACTCCAAGATTAAATAAAACATATTCAACAACTAATATTCAGTACCTGTCACACATAATACTCAGAAACATACCTGACTATCTCAAAACATTACAAAATTACAGATCACGCCAGTATAAGCGACGTGTTGAGAAGTGGTTAATTATAAGTGACCAAGAGGAGTCTGAACGCATGCTTCTCTCTGTATATAGGTAGGGAATGTGGAACTTGGTAATCTTGTCTGTGGTCGGAATCCAAGTCCCATAGTGCTTATTATTTTTTTTGTAGCCAGTGTAGTTTACTGTTATAGTATTACATGTTTTCGATTGGATTGTCCATCGTCATCACCATCATTCATTTTAAGTTTCGGAAAATTCTTTATAACTTGGTATTCAATTGCATTGCTATAGTGTATCTATCTTTTAGTTTTACTAACTTTTAAGTCATTAATTATAACTGGCTGTTACTGCAGCCATTTATTTGTTTTATTCCAATAATATCAACATTTACTCATATCATTTTTTTAATCTGTATTTTTCTCAAATTTAGTTTAATATAATATTAATTTCCAAAATTTAGCTTATCGATTTCAAATTCAGCGAATTACGCCAGGCCCTCACAAACACAGGCTTAAGCCTACATGGGAGTCTCTCATAACGTAAGGGTGTATATAAATGTACTGTAACTGTACTGTATTATTTGTAAATTGTGAGAATAAATTGATTTGATTTGAAATGTTCAATGCTCACAAAACATTAAAATGAATACAGTACGGTATTATTATTACAGTACGGTATTAAAATATAAACATGTGTGACACAAATGGGAACTGTACATGAAGAAATACGATTGTTGATTCGAGGCAGAATGTATGTTTCATTGAAGCTTGGACACAAATGTCCAAGAAATAAAGTGAATATATTTTTTTCAGGCAGAGGTTGTACTGAAATGACCTCTCTACCATACAAATTTGGAACTGAAAAGAGAAAGAGATATATGCAATATATCCCACAATTTGTGGACCACAAATATGTTCTTCTAATATTTCTACGGTTATTGAAGATTTGACGCCTAGTATGATCGGCCTCCCCGATCTCTGTAACATTGTAAAAAGAAGCTCCTCATCTTATCTCTCAACTATAATAATATTGTAATATCTCGATCATTCAACGCTCAACAACGTTATACATTCTAAAAGATCATTCAAACATACAGTAGTTAAGAAATATATTTTTCAAATATTTGAAGACTTTGAATGAAGATACGATAGATTCCATGGAACAGGGAATATGGAACAGTATACTTGAGGTGTATACTGCACATACTTTGATTGGTCAAGTAACATATTGTTCTCTTTGATGCTCTAAGCAACAGTTTTTGAACTTGTGTGTCAAATATTTATCGTTTTATGGTTCCAAAATTAAATAGAAATCCTTGAAATATACTAAGTGCGGTAATCATCTCGATTCTCCAATCTGAGCCAAGAATTTTACAACAAATGAATTAATTAACAAAAAATCCTCTTATGATTTTGCTCAAAGATAATTCAATCTCCTTAGTTTAATATGTTTCTTGCTTTGAATATTTCCAGACTCAAATTATTGACCAGTTCACTGATCGATTCAATATACTGTTCATCATAAGTTTGATAACCGAGCCAATATGTTGAAAATCAGAATATAAAATAGTATTTTCATGAGTAATCAGCTTATTACTATATGCGATAGAAGTTTCAAGCTTCTCATTATCTATTCGTATGATGGTACACTGGTAGGTAAGATTCCTCAAGAAATACGAACTGCTTTATCTGAAATACCTGTACACTATACACCAGGATCAGGATCAATTTATTGAGCTCTACAGATAGAATTGTCAGCTGGATGCTTCAATGAAGCACTATAAAATCCAGAACGCATGGAGACAAACAGCGATGTACAGTGTTAGAGACTTTCTATAGAAGTGCGGGCAAAAGACATCACAATTCTCTCACATAAAGAACTGTGACAGAGTGGGCATGTGCTATAGGCAACATAATATATAAGGATATACATGGAATCACATATATAGAAATATATATCGAAGTATATGCGTCGAAGTAAACACATATTTCAATGGCTTTTGCATGGGGCACGCGCTCGAAGTGTGCCCATTGTCCAGACAAAGTTTCTTTCCGCTTGAACCACAACACAGCAATGACAACTATCACGTACCTATAGTATAAGAAGAGCAACACTAGTATATTATAGTAGGCCTACAACTCACGTCTTCTACGTGGCAAAAGGCCACGCTCGATTACTTCGTTTCGTATTTCGTTTCAATAGAAGTTTTTTCTCTTTTTGGAGATTACGTCTTGTCACATATGTATAGTATACGTTCCATGTTACTTGGCAGTGAGTGGATGATGGGCGAATGTGTTGCTGACTGGACCTGACTAGTGCCCTAGCTATTTGGACACTACAATACATTATTTCGTCGACAACCCAATTATCGACAGTCCAGTTCAGATGTCGGTTCAACGTGTGAGGGAGCCAAGAAATCAGGGGACGCATTGTGTTTATAACTAGTGTGACCATGTGACTCGTGCCTAGTGAGTCAACAAGACATGTGACACAATAGGGAGAGAGATTGGAGAGGATTGATTGAGATGTGAGGTTGTGATATCGAGAGGAGGATCTACAGATTGGGAGTAGACATGTTACAGAGTTCTGAAAGAACAGGAACTCATGTAACATGTCGATGAATAGGTTTTGAATTATCTCCTAAGAATTATTTTTGAACTAAATGAATTCATGAAGAAGTAGTTTTGAAAAAAGAAAATTGCGTTTCTTACAGATTTTAGTATTAAAAATGAGTACATGTGAAATAGAAAATTCTCATTAGGAATAGAAACGAGTGATAAGTTTTATGTTAAGCAACAAATCAATAACAAATCTATGAGACAAAAATATACGATTATTTTGGTACTAGATAGAGATCCATCCAGAAATCTATTTAGGGATAAGAAATCAAAATGTTGGAAAGATGGTATTCAATAAGTTGGAACTCTAGATGCTCAACTAGTTTTTTCTTCCGAATACAATGAAATTGCATTGTGGTACTCCTCTATAATATTTGAAAAGAATTCTTTTTGAAATTCGTCAATCCATTCACGAATTTAAAAATTCATTGATGAACAACTAGAAACATCCAACCTTGAACTCTCTTCTTACTTCTCCCCTGACTCTCTACTTTTCCTTGTAAATCATATTTTAATCATGCTACTGATTCATTTTTGCAGAAGCGAATTTTTGAGGAAATAATATTAATTCAATACACTGCGAGAGAAGCAGGTGACGAGAGTTACCAGATCTTTGTTGCTGAAACGATAAACATGGCATAATAACTTATTATACCAGCCCGCATTGTTGATAATATAAAAATCAGCCACTGGCTCAAAGTTCTTTGCATGCTGTTTTAATCTCATCTGCTATATTATTATGCTGGACATTGACATTAAGCGTGTGCCTGATATTAAAGGTGTTTGAGTAGTGAAATTCTATTCAAAATGTCGGCATTCTCTATGGGTAGCATCAATGCTCCGCATTCAATCAATTCTGACAGTTCGAAGTGAATTTTTCTACAGTTATTACCAGCTTCAGATATCTGTATATTTTCGATGACCATAGAGCAGCAGCTGAAGAGTGAGCAGGAAGACATAAACGAGAAGGGAGAGGTTAAGAGAGGTTAGGCCTACCTGCGGGAGAAGGCGGCTTCACACTGGGTGCACCTGTACTTCTTGTCGCCCGTGTGCAGCTTGATGTGCCTGTCGCGACTCCGCTTGTGCTTGAATAAGCGGCTGCAGAACTCGCATCTGAATGGCATTTGGTCGCTGTGAGTCTATAAGAGAAAAAATGACGAAACTTTATGATTTGTCCTTCAGTAATGCTGCATTATCAAATAAAACTGATACTTGACATTGTTGAATTGAGGACCTTGCCTGACATAGGGCACATGGGCCTATGTGCCCTTTTTCCGGCAATCGTTTCAAACAAACCGCCATGATTTCCTGTACATGCTTGCCAACTTTCACATAGATATCTTTTTCCTGTGATGTTTTACATAAACTTGATTAAAGTGGTGACAGCTGATGTTCTTCGAAATAGTTCCCTCGTTCACTGTTCACGTGTTCAGCAGATATTATTCTGTGACTTCTGTGAGCTTGTGATTCTTGTGAACTGTAGGTTACGTTATGTGTTATGTTTATGTGATTATTATTTCATAGTTTAAAAAAAAATCATCATGGAAGTAGTAGTTGAAAAACGAAAACATAAAATATACAATCACACAAATGTGAAACGAGACAGTGCCAAAATTAAAAGACAGAAAGGTGAAGAATTCATGAACCGTTCAGGGAAGGTAATAATGGAGAAGAAGTTTAGTTTAGTTACCCAGTGTTGCAGTGGGAAATGTGGTGATTTGTTTTCCAGAGAACATCAGGAAGAAATGTTTTTAGATTTTTACAAAAAAAGTAAAGAACTTCAGGACTCATTTCTCTCCAAGTGTATGACAAGAAGTGAACTAAAAACTCATACAATTCAGCCTAAAAAGGTACGCAATAATATTTGGAACTATTGCATTGAAATTGGGGGTTTGAGTGTCAAAGTTTGTTTAGGGTTTTTGAAACAAATTCTTCATATTACACCAAAAAGGATTAGGGTAATACAGCAAAAAGTGCTGAATGACAAGGACTTTACCGAACAAAGGGGTCATCATGCAAACCGTCCACACAAATTGGAATCCAATGTATTTGATTTGATGAGGACACACCTAGAATCAATTCCTCATAGACTTAGTCATTATAGTGGTAATAAAACATCTTTAAAATACTTTGACAATCCTGAGCTGAACATTAAAACTTTATACACTATGTTTCAAGAGTACTACCAGTCCAAAACTAATACAAAATTGAAAATGGGCTATGCTCATTATTTCAAAAATTTCAAATCCAAGTTTGGTGGGGAGTTCAGTGTGAGAAGACCAAAAAGTGATGTATGTGATTTTTGCACAGAGTGTAAAGGAAAACTTTTGATAAATCCAAATGATGCATGTAAAGTGCCGTTCCAGATCCACCAGAGGAAATACCAAAAAAGACTGAAGGTTAAAAATGATTTTATTAAGAAGGCCGGAAATGATCCAAAATTTTTAGTATGTGAGTTTGACTATGCCCAAAATTATCCTGTTCCCAAACTCAATGTGAACAGCCAATTTTACAAAAGACTTCTATGGCTTTATGCATTCAATATTCATGTTTTTAACAATAATGAGTCGTTTTTCTATTGCTTCATGGAGTCTCAAGCTGCTAAGAATGCTAACAGTGTTGCATCATTCCTATATGATTTTCTCAAGAAATATTTGAAGAAAAACCCAGAATTAAAGACAGTAGTTTTGCTATCAGATTCTGCTGGTGGTCAGAACCGCAACTCGACTATGATTAAATTTTGTTCTTGGTTCAGTAAAGTGTATGATGTAGAACTCATTCAGCTGTTCCCAGTAAGAGGTCATTCATTTACACAGTGTGATCGTAACTTTGGTCTCGTTAGAACATTTATTAAAAAGAGGGAGGTCATTGGAACCGCAAAACCATGGCTGCAAGCAATAGTTCAAGCTAGGCAGAATCCCAAGCCATTCAAAATGATTATGGATCGTGATCTTATAAAAGATTGGGATGAGAAACTTGATCTTTTTTTTAATAGTATTAAAAAGTCAGCCAGAAACCTGAAGTTCACAATAATGAAATACGTAATAATCAAGTACATTCCAGAAGGTACCATTCTCTGTTCAAAATCCTATGAGCCCATCTATTCACCATTCAAATTCATACAAAATGTTGACAAGAAGACCTTATCTGAGGTTGAACTGACTACAGTGCCATTTCCCGAAGTATCTGAGGCCAAGATAAAAGATGTTCGGAGCCTTATGAAATTCCTGCCCATTGAAGACCAGGACTGGCTAGAGCAAATGATTGAAGAGAACTTGAGTAATAGGTCTATTACATAATTCATCATAATAATGCATACCGGTATGTTATACTATAGTCACATATATCATTCTACTATTGTTTTACTAATATTTACCAAAATATTCATTATTTGGACCATTATTTTTGTTTTTAGTTCACAACACATGAATTTACAACTTGATTAATAGATCTATTACATAAATATAAATACTATAATGCATATATCATACTATAATACATGAATATATCATTCTTTTATTGAAATTTACTAATAAAATACATTATTTGAATCATTATTTTTATTTTTAGTCTACAACTCACCACTTCAAAACTGATTGCTGGAAAAAGGGCACATAACATGTATCTTTATTATTATTTTTATTGGACTTTCTTATTTTTAATAAACAACATTTCTTTTGCTAAATTATTAGCAATATTGCAACAAATGGAGAATAATATTCACATAAAGCTTTGCTTTTCATATAATTATGTAACAGAAAACTTAAATCTTCAAAAGCCATTTCCCAAAAATGAGCTTTTGCCTTATGTGCCCTTTGTCCGGCAAGGTCCTCAATTCACTGATTATTCAATTTTTAGTTGAACATGAACATGAAATGGTTCAATCAATCAATCAGATGTAGAATATATATTTTTTAGATTGAACTTTTTTTGGTGGGTATCAAGTTATCAAGTGATATACACTCTGTATAATTAGTTTATCATGAGAGGTTCTGATAGTTCATTATTGATCAAGCGGAGTTTATGTAGTACTCTGCTGATTCCATTTCAGATCAGACATTGTGATCAATACACTAAACTCCAGTAAACTCAGCCTTCTTCCAATATGAGTGTGAAATCTTGAGGCTGAAAAGTACTTCAAACTTTCTTAAAACTCAAACTAAGTCTTATGACAAACAAAGTTTAAGTTCAGCTCCGTTGCTAGCCTGGCATTAGCTTAGTTTTGAGTTCAGTTTCATTGTTTACAAATCCAGCACCAGACTCGCGTCGACGCTCGACTATTTAGCGGCGTTTCTAGATTTTCTCACCAAAAAAACTGATATGGGAATGAAGAGATTTCGTTTGAAGCGGACTTGTCACACAGACCCGCGCTTGGGAGAAGCGGTCACGTCGCACGTCCATCTTTCAGTGCTTCATCCACCGAATTCCAAGCTTATCGGAAACGCACGTGGAATGCGAAGCCCTGGCTGATGGCTAATCTTGGAGGGCGAACGTGGTGTCAGGGTGGACCAGATGGACACAACAAGCAGAAGATGATAAGAAAGAAGAAGAATATGATGAGAAATGAGGAGAAAATGGTGAGAAAGAAGGAGAAAAATAGTGAAAAAGGAGAGACAGTGAGCACCCGCTCTTTCATCTACACCGACAACACACTCATCAGATCGTATCGTGCTTGTCCATCCTAGCCGTTTACATAATTTACCTTTCTCATACAAGAGAAAACCTTGCTCATTCATTCAAGAAGAGAAGACTGATTGACAAATAATGTTTGGCGTATGGTTTTCCATTATTCATCTTGAGAGATGCAAATTAATAAAATCGATGAAAAATGAGAGATAATTTTGAAGTGCTGGTCGGTGATTTCGGAAGGTGGGGGATAAACGAGTAAATAGAAGGGATGATGTATATCAAGGCGCACTACAAATATATTATTTTCGAATGTAGGCTATAGTAGGAACCACATCAATTTGTGAATAATATCTGTTTCATGGAGTAACTGTCTTGGACATTTTATTTCAAGATAGATATGAAAAGAAAAAGAATTAACATTTCAACTCGTAATCATGGTTACATTAAAGATGAAAAGATTATTCTGAGTAAATTGGATCTATTTTTGTTGGAACTTAGATTTCGTCATCAAGTTTGAGTTTTTGTTCTGAGTACATAATTGGTATAGGGAATAATAATTGGTATATAAGAATATTTTTTACACAAATTTAGTAATAAGCATTGCATCAAATAAGTTATAATTCAATCTCAAAAAAAAATTATGAATCTATTAATTTTCACAAAGCTTATATTCTTTATTATTCTTATTCAATATTTTTTTATTTTTCTGCTGCATAGAATTTGTAGAAGAAAAGAAAACATCTTATCTCATAAACGTATAGAAATGTTCTCCAGCACGTAGAAAATACCTCGGTCTCAATGTTTCAGGTATTATACAATATACTGGTGTATTGTATAATATACAGCTTTATTGTATATGCAGGTATACAATATATAGGCCTACGTCACCATAACTTTTCTAATAATTCCATCGGCGACCGCTATACTTGAGTATATGAGTAAATATCGAGAATGTCCTTGATTCGAGAAAGTCGAAGAAGGATGAATTCAATACAGAGAAATTATTTCACAGAGAGGTAAAGCAATCAAAATAAATACTCATTACCAAAATTCATTGTTTGAATTTCACCCTGATTCTAATCCTCATATCTTCTCCATTCCGCTACCATGGAATATTGGAACTCTATATGACATTGATATAAAAAGGAATTAGGAAGAAGCTACAATTTATTGAGAATTTGATACTTGGATGAGCATACTGATGAATTGAATGATCATGAATTGAACATTTCAACGCTTAGACTCGCATCCATAATGAACCGGTTTCTGTAGCCTCGTGCTGATAGAATCAGGGCCTATAAGATGTCAGATTATGTATTCTCGTGTAATAACATAACACTCTGGTGTGTTTTAAGGAATGATAGAACAGCCTCTTTGTCTATGCCATGCACGCCGAGCATTGCTATTGCATTCACAATGAAAGATCAACCGAGGAAGGATAACTGCCTCTCATTATTATCAGAAGCCGATAGTTACTAACATTCCAGGATTCCTATGTGGTACAGAGGAGTAGTTTCTTGTTTCATAGAATAGTTTGAATATTTGAATATCGAATAGCATTGCTTTTATTGATCAATGACAAATTAATTGTATTGTAAAAGTCCAGGTAAGTTCGCTATAACTTGTTATTATTATTGAGCTTGAACAAATATGGATGAGAACTCCGTATTATCTGAGGAGTCCGATCTCACTGGGCATCAAATTTGCGAAATCCATAGAAATCAACTTCAGCCTCAATGCAGTCTTGTATTTCAAGGGGATGTAAGTTCATCGATATGTTTTTTTCCAATCATATCATTATTTGTTCAATAAAACACACATACTTGAGATGATCTAGTTGTGACTGATCAAAAGAAAATGAGCTGAGAAGAAAATTCTAGCTTGTCCTCATTATTGGAAATATAATTAGCAACCAGTATTTTCATAGCCTGTGAAATACTCTCATAATGTCAATCAAGTCAATAATGTATTAAGATGTGATTATTACGTTTCTATTATTATTGAGAAATAAGTAATATGGATGACCAACTATGTTGATAATAATCGTAGATTCACAACTAACGAAATGATAAGTTCTGTTATCAGTCATAATTATATAAGTATAATAATAATAATTATATTATTCCAGAATTCCATTTTGTGTCATAATTATATGACACAAAATGGAATTCATTATTTACTGGAGGCTGAGATGGAGGATGAGGGATCTCCCTCAAACTCCTCAAAGAAGTCATATGGGAAGGTATTGTCTCATTTTGTCTGGAAATATTGAAAAATACAATCGAGTTTATTAATTTGTGGTTTCAAATACAAAAAGCTTTTTTGAGGTTCGTTTATATTGATGTTTTTCAGTTTATAATTTGACAGATAATTTAACACCTTGTGGAAACATACTTCCGAATCGATTTTGAATAATTTTGAACAAGAAACTTGTCTGACTTCAGGTTGACAAGGAACGTTCATCTCCACACAACCCTTCCACCCTTGCTCGCTTTGGTTCTTAGGAGCAGGAGGAGCAGGTCGTCTTGACACGCTGATCATTTTGACGAAGATGGAGATGAAGACAAGATGTAGCTGAACATTGATATAGATGGATAGCAGATAAGTAGTAGTAAGTGCACAAGTAATTAAGTAGCAGTAGCGCAGATGACCGTGTTGAGAACAACACCTAGAACGGGGGCACGGTCACCTACCCACCCCTGCGTCTCCAAGCAACTCTTTAGAACGGCCACGAGAAGAATTAAATGAGAAGAAAAACAGGCAGGCGTTTGAAAAAACTATCCTCTTTACCGGGAATTGAAGCTGACCTCCCTAGGTTACATCGCCATAAAGGTAAGTGCGTGCGCGCGCGTTATAAGAACTGTACTGGTCTACTATTGTAAGGTTCATCTGTAAATGTCAGTATTCCTTGTGGAACCACAGCAATCCTTTCCATTCAACCAATGATGACAGTTTGGGGCGCGTAGGTCGTCGCCACAATGATAAAATAGTGATGTGCGATGCGCGATGCTATGCCATGCGATGCCATGTGATGCTGGCTGACTGATGTCTGAGCTTTTTATGTGCGGCGCGTTCAATTGCCCGGAACCGGACGGGGCACAGGGGACAGAGACGGGAGATGTGACCAGGGAGCAGGGGCCTAGACCGGTCCCCGAGCGGTGACCACAGCTTTCCGGGAACTGGCGACAATTTTCATCTAGGCTAGGCCGTCTGTTCGATGCTATTTTCATTACAACTTCCTGGCTAGACTGCTTCCAGTGGTGTACCGGATCAGAGTTGGAGCCATTGATCTATTTTCTTTGAGTCTGTGTACTTTTTCTTCAATTTTCGATGATAGTTTCCTAAAATAAGGATTTCATTCATCAATGGTGAAGACAAGTTCCCTGTCAAACCTTTATCGATAGTAGAAAATTAAGATTAATCTATTATTACGTTGATATAACAGTCACGTCAACATAAGTCCATTCCTCAACAACCTTTGTATATTTTTCTCTCCTCATGAAATTCTCCATCATTGTGGTAGCTCATCAGGATATTTTGGAGACTACTGGGACAAACGTCAATGTTCAGAAACCATAATATTGTGATTAGCCTCTTCTCATTATTGAATAGATCTACTCGAATACTCAATCGATTGTAATCAATATTGTCAGTCATTCGTCAATTTTTTTTGTAGCCCACTGTATTTCACTTTTATTTTTTGCAAAGATCAATATTTTCCAAATTTGAAAATGATCGACAATGCTCAATAGAGGAGTTTCCGCATTTATCAGGTACGGAATGAGCTTGTTCAGGATATCCTATATACCTGCATATTGTTTTAAAGTGTGGTTCAGGTTTAGAGGTTTGGAAGTTGGAGGTTAGGTTTTAGGTGATATATGTGAATACTAGTAGTTCTGTGAACAGTAGACCTCACGCAGTATTCTCATCCACAAGTACCTGATTGAAAATAATAAAAATCTGGTGTGGCGCACTCACACAACTTTCCTTGCCGTTATGAAAATTGATGACCTGACGCTAGTGTTCCCGCGCTTCTCAAGTCTACTATTCAAAGATTTGAGCCAGCTGGTAACAGGGCAATAACGCTGGAGACACACATGAGGTCTGCTATCTCTTCCTAGTGAATGGTTTAATAGAATCAACAATAATTTGCAAATGAATAATCACATATTCTCGAATTTAAAGCTTATTTTCAATTTTAGGTGAAAATGTCACTGAACATTAATTGTAGAGATTTTCATGCTCAATCTACTCCACTTGAATTTTTTTGTTTAAATTGTATATGAAGCCTGATAATTGGGAATCTAAAATCGAACATTGCATTGATGAGGAGGAGCTCCCGAAATTTTTACAGATATGGGACTTGTGGCATTTGATAGAGCTTATCGATGACTATTTTGGGTATGAATTTGATCGAAATCTTTGGAGCCATTTTAGAGAAAATCGCGAAAAGCCCTTTTTTTGACAACGTTTTCGCCATTTTAGCCGCCATCTTGAATCGCATTCGATCGAAATTGTTCGTGTCGGATCCTTATAGTATAAGGACCTTAAGTTTCGAATTTCAAGTCATTCCGTTAATTGGGAGATGAGATATCGTACATACCCACACACATACAGACCAATACCCAAAAATCATGTTTTTGGACCTTGAAACGTATAGAAAACATTAAATTAGGGTACCTTAAATTTTTTTGGGAAGCAATACTTCCCTTACCTATGGTAATAGGGCAAGGAAAGTAATGAAACGTATAGAAAACATGAAATTAGTGTACCTTAATTTTTTTTGGAAAGCAATACTTCCCTTACCTATGGTAATAGGGCAAGGAAAGTAATATAGACCTCATGGAAATACAGCAATAGACTGGCTTCTCCACACATCTGTGTAATCACTTGTCAGCAGATTCTTGAATCTATAGTCTGATTTTTACTCTAATATTGGCGTATGAAGGAGGCTCCTTTTTCCTTTATATTATCCTTGAAATGCGAAATTTTCAAAAACCTTGTATATACGTCGACGCGCAATTAAAAAAGGAACATACCTGTCAAATTTCATGAAAATCTATTACCGCGTTTCGCTGTAAATGCACAACATACTATAAACATTCAAACATTCAAACATTCAAACATTCAAACATTCAAACATTCAAACATTCAAACATTCAAACATTCAAACATTCAAACATTTGAACATTTAAACATTCAAACATTCAAACATTTGAACATTTAAACATTCAAACATTTTAAATATTAAGAGAAATGCCAAACCGTCGACTTGAATCTTGGACCTCACTTCGCTCGGTCAATGAGGTCCTGGTTTGTCATTATTTATTAAAGAGGAATTGTAAAGTAATCCCGCCGTTTAACTCATTGTCTATCCATAATAATAGAATTGACGATTCAATTTGAAAGATATTCTTTCATTGTACACGCAGTGAAAAATTTGAAACGTGGATAATGTTTTTCACATTCCAAGGAAATTTAGGATATACAAGGATAGTAGTACAGAATTCTTTCGATGATAACGGTACATTTCTGCGAACAATTTACAACTTGCAAAGCTAATCCAGGAAATAAATCTTTACATTCCTTTTATTTTCCCCACATTGCTAAGAAAGGAAACGCAATTGTAAGACTATAAGAGAGTGACAAGGGGCTGAGAGATAAAAGAATGTTCGAATAGTCGTAGTCGAGAATAGAAATAAGAACGGTAATCCATACAAAAAGTAATGCTGAGTGTGGGAGGGAGTTGGGAGGAAGTTTTCTCAAATTGTTTATTGTTGGACTTAATTTGATGATGATGGCTGATTAGTGCACACATCGGCACACCGGAAAATGATTGTGGAGCAGAAGCAGTCCGTTTTGCATCGCAACTGGAAAGGGGTTGTCGGTGCGGAACCGCTCTGAGGCTCTTCTGGTGACCCGCAAGTGATGGCAAAACTAAACGCACGACAAACATGTCAGCTGTGCTCTAGACGCTGAAGAAAACGCATACACGCATCCTCTATTTCATCATTTCATTAAATGCGTCCATTTCCTCTTCTTATTCTTATTTTTCTTCTTCTTCTTCTTGTTTTCTTCTTCTACTTCTTCTTCTTCTTCTTCTTCTTTTCTTCTTCTTCTTGTTTTCTTCTTCTACTTCTTCTTCTTCTTCTTCCTTATCTTCTTCTTCTTCTTCTTCTTCTTTTTACTATCTTTTCCTTTACTTCTTCACCTCCCAAATGATCTACTCCATTGTGAATCTTTTTCGTCTCTATCTTATTTTTCTTCTTCATTTTTTTGTTCCTTCACTTATAATCTCCATTTTTCATCTTTCTCAACCCTTCAATTTTACCTCTCTCTTCCTCTTTATCAGTTCGTTACATTTTCCTTTTCCAGGCTTTTTCTATCTGAATTTTCCCATTCACCTAATCTTCCCTTGATTTTCTTATGTTTCTCAACCTCCTTTTTCTTCTCCCTCCTTCTTTTCTCCACTCCTATCTTTCTAAAACTTACTCTTGAAGTATGAAGTGTTTTCCCCCTCTTCACTCATCCTCTGTTTTTACTCCTCATTCTTCTGCTTCCCCTTCTCACAATTGTTCTCCCACCCATATTTATCATTAGTCTTCTCTTTATGATCCCCTTATACTTTCCTTTTTGTGTTCTAACCTTGATATTCTCAAGCATGAAGTTGTATTTTCCTCTACCTTATTGTTCCATCCTATCACCCTTCTCATTCCTATAATCTTCATCAATTCTATTTTTTCTTTGCCACTTTGTTGTTAATGTTCATGTAATCCATATCCTTATTTTTTATCCGTTTTCACCCATTCACCTCCACCTTTAGTGTATTTATCCAACAAGTATTCCCTGATACTCCTTGAAAAAAGCGTTTCATTTTCCTTCTCCACCTCAGTATCTCCAGCCTTGTTCAGCGTCATTCGATTCCTCATGGTCTCCTCACAACAGTTGCAAGATGATGACAAGTGATAGATAGGCCTACTACTGCAAGCCAAGCAGTCATCAGCTCATCAGCTCAACTGCACCCTTTTATACGGACCGCAAAGGGAATGTGCCGCTTCTTATTTTTCTCCACGCCATCCTCTTCCTACTCCTCCCCCCCTTTTTGTCACCAATACTCTTTTTCCTACTACTTATTTTACTTCACCTCTCATTTCTGCTCATCCTAGAATTCCTCTCATTCCTTCTTTTTCCAACCCTTCCCTAACTCTTATTTTTTAGTTTACTACTCTTCTATGTTTTCTTTAATTCATTTTTAAATCTTTAACCACTTTCTCTCTCTCTTACCCTCGTCCTTCTTCCACTTGTTCTTTCCCACCTTCTTCTATTATGCCTTCTTCCACTCGTCTTTCTCTTAATTTTCCTGCCCTTGCTCTTTCTCCTTCCTTATCTAGAGTAAGTAGAAATAATCAAATAGTTTTATTATTCGTTCTTGAGCAAGTACTCATACAAAATAGGAGTTGCTTTCCTTATCCGATACTCAATACATTCTTGATCAACAAAACTAATGATCAAAACACGAATACTACAAAAAATCCTGTAATCATCATTCTATTATTTTATTCTCTTCTTAATCCTCCTTTTACTCATTTTTCCTCTCACTCAGCCTGTTCAAGCATCTGTTACTAATGGTTTTTTACATCACCATTTTTCTACCTTCATCTCACTTATTTCCTGTTTCTTATCCTTTCACGTATCTTCTTCCTCAAAATAATCTTACTTCCTTACCTCTCTCGCCTTATTTTACACCTCCACTTCCTCCTCCCTCTCTTCCTTAACCTCTTCTTCCTTAATCTTTTTTCTCCTCTTCCTCTTCAACCTCTTTTTCTTTCTCCTTTTCACTCTTCAACCTCTTCTTCCCTCTCCTTTCCCTTCTCTTCATTTTCCTCCTTCTCCTCCTTCCCCACCACCTCCACCTCTTCTTCCTCCTCTTACTATTTCCCCACCACTGTCTCCTCCTTCTCTTCGTGCTTCTCCTTCTCTACCTCTTCCTCCATTGCAATCTTTACCCTCTTCCTTCTCATCTTTCTTTCCCTGTCCCTTTTCAACCTCTTCTGCTTCCTCCACTCATTTCTCATCCACCTGCTCTTCATTCTCCCTCTTCTCTTCTTCCTTCTAACGCAATTTTTTTCATCCTACTTCTCTTCGTCAATCTTCTACTCCTCTCCTTACTTAGTTTTTCTTCATTGGCACATCTTCCTACCATTCTCCTCCTGGGAACACGGCGCGACAGACCTGTCTAGGAACAGATGAATGATCCCCCGCCCCCCTCACACCCAGCCCTGCTAGACCGGTGGTGTCACCCGGTTCTGCCTTCCCTTCCCTTCCCCAATCCCCTAGGGGCGCACTATGGACAATGACCTTCCGCGGCTTCTGGTCGCGACCGTCTTTCATTAACACAACTGCCTCCACTACTAGGCCTGCTGTATCTCTGCTCTTCATCGGAATCCAGCAAAAACAAGTCAGGTCAAGTGAACAGTGATGAGGAGCACCTTATAAGGGACACTGATTGACAGAATAGTTTCATGAAATATCTGGTTGTTGGTTAGTCTGAGCTCAGAAGAATGAACATTTTCAATTTTTCCAAATGTGTCATGCAGACATTGTATTAGACCATGATTAATGGAATAAAGCATTTCATTATTGCATTGAAAATATTCTGTGTAATAATCTAATAACTGTACTGATACTGGGATGTATGTTCCCCAAATATGATGAATAAAACAGTCATGTTATTTATATTGAATCATAGAAGATGCTCTCGATTGTCAATGTTAATCACTAGGAGTTATCACTGTTATTCTGAATTATAGAATAAAATAGAATATTTATCGCGCCAAAATACAAAATACATAAGACAAATGTAAATCATTGTAAAAACAAGAAACAAGACAGAACAAGAGTATTTATTTTATATTTAATTAGATAATCTAATATAAGAAATTATTCGAAATTCTACCGTAGTTACAATAATGACTGGACATCACTGATTCCAATATCACAAGGTGTTCACACCGCAGTTTTTGATGCATCGATAAATTTGTAATTTCTTGATGAAGCTTGTTCAATACATAATTATTATCGATTGATATTCAGCTGTATGTTAGTTGCAACACAAAAATATCGTTTTGCAAGTAAAATTATAAGTAACAACTCTATCAATCTTTCTCAATAATAACTTTTTGTATCAATGTTACGAGTTATACTTTGATTCAATCAATTTGGCCATCAATAACAATGTATTACAGTTAATTTCAACTATTCAATTCATAATAGTGTGATAATGACTTGTACTGTTGATTTATTATACTAATGTCTCATCAGATAAGTTATCTTAGCATCTTGGTTGACTTATTACAAAAGGTAAATAGATAGATAAATAGATGGATTATCTATATCTATTTTAGATGAATAGATAGACTTTGGGTTGATTACATTAGTTATCGTCTTAGTTTGCTCATTTGATTTGTTGATTGACTGATGACATGCTGCACTGCACTACACTAATCTCATCATCATAGTCTTGGAACATTTTAGGGTGAATTTTTCGGAAATTTCTTGAGCTCGCAATAACTGCTGAGTCTGGAGATTCCTATTTTTTGAGACCTTGAATAAACTTGGCAATTTTTTCTATATATAATGATTTCTTTCAATAATATTTTTTCTTCTTCATGTACCGTCTCCATGGCGGAGGTTGGCTATCATGATGGCGATTTTAATTTTATTTACAGCTGCTCTGAATAGGTCATTGGATGTACACTGGAACCAATCCCTTAAGTTGCGCAACCAAGATATTCGTCTTCTGCCCACTGATCTCTTGCCTGTTATTTTTCCTTGAATAATAAGTTTCATATTTCTTTCCCCTCATTATGTGACCTAGATACTTTAACTTTCGTTCCTTAATTTCACCTATGAGCTCTTTTATACATTCTTCTGAGAACCTCTTCATTTGTTACATGGTCTGTATATGAGATTCTCAGTATTCTGCGGTAGGTCCAAAACTCAAAGGCTTGAATAATAATAATAAAGGCTCAATAATATTAATCATTGTAAATTTTCCAATAATTGAATAATATACAGTTGACAATACGTATATAAGTTCTCAATGTTTCACTGACCTGTTCATGCTTCTTGAGATACGAGAGGCGGGGGAAGGCTTTGTCGCAGAACTGGCAGGCATAAGGCGTGCCCTCGGTGACGCCGACCGTGAAGGCGAGGTCGGAGGGTGGCGAGTCTCCCGCCCCCGAGTTGGGGGTCGCACATGAGCTGCCGCCTTCCTCGCCGCTCACCCAAGAGTCGCCGCCTCCTCCACTGCTTCCCTCCGTACCGCTGCTGCCCAGTGCTTCTGCAACCGAAAAAACTGCACATTTAATTTTTGTCAACAATTACCGAGTTAGAAATATGTTTCAAAGGTGTATATTTGGAAAATTTATAGAAAAATTAATGGTATGTTGCGTATCTCATTTTTTTAAATTTGTAGGTTGTCATCATAATTTTTGATAAGATGAGATTTTTTATCCTGTGTTATATGCCTTTAGATATGAATAACAGTTCACGGTGCTCATTCCCCACACCCAGACTTGTTGTCTTTGTGGGGAATATTCACTATTTATATAATGTTTCTGCTGCTGTATTACTTTTTTGTGAATAAAGATCATTTGATTTGGTTTGAATATTGTTCAATCTATTATCCCAGACCATCTGAATTGAAATAATAATGTTTTGATCGTTTTTAATAAGACTAGATTTTTGTATCTTGTTTTATGTGGTTTTAGATATGAATATTCTTCAACCTATTATCCTAGACCATCCGAAATCATAATTCTATATTGAAATCATAATTCTATATTGAAATCATAATTCACCATGGAAATTTCAAGGATTATAATGGATTGAATTTTATAAACGATGAAAATGGTGTAAAATCCATAATTGTTTTTCTTTGTTCTTCAAATTCTTGAAATACAAATAGAAGAAATTAATCACAACAGCGCGAATTTCTTCTCATTTTCCTGTTTTATAAAATCATCTTCAATTTTGCTTTCCATCTTTAATATTATGAAGATATAATATTTTCTTGATAATTCGAAATTTGAAATGATCATATCACAAGTGCTGAAATATTTTCAGGCATTTTCAAGATTCTAGCTCTAAGGAAACAAAATATATTTTTACATATTTCATTATCGATGCTGCTCTTTTTATTTGATTACTGTGGGGTTTGAATGCTATAGTGAGGTCCACGTTGTAATGGCAGTGGAGACAGATAGGAGAACAAAGTTGCCGATCCTCTGTCTTGTCAATGCCTTCTATGGAGGGTAACTGATACCGGTTCATTGATGTTATATTAACTGTTCATACTCGTTGAGAATAATCAATTATATTTTTTTCAAGCAAGAAATAATATTTTTCAATGATTTCATAATGAATTTTTATCATCAAGATTAAATATTCTGTTAATGAATTATATTTATACATTGTTAAAAAACGATTTGGCAATAGAGCAAAGCGAGAAAGGGATAGCGCTATCGGCTTTGCTGAATGATAGACAAGGATAACAATACAATGCTAATCAAACACTGCCATTATAACGTGACTTCACTATAGAAGAATTAATATATCATATGAGTTATAATTCGGCTTCCAGTGCCACAGAGTTCATCACATGTGATGCAGGTGGAATACTCAGTCAAATCTGAAACTGCTCGTGAATATTGAAATGGGGAAATTACCTCTTCTCGCCAAGAAATTCAAATTTCTCAAGAACCAGCTCCAAAATCTCTCCTTGGAGTTTAAAACTTCAGTTAGTCGACCACTACCTGAAGCCATTCTTGTCCCTTGTTCGCATATTTCATGCGACTCTTCAATTTACTCTGGTCGAAAAATTCTTCCCCCTTGTTGTTTATTCAGTAGCTGGTCTCGTCTTATCTCAGTCTTCCATTCTTCTCTCTCTTCATCACCTTCATCTCCTCTTTCATGTCTCCCAAGCTTCAGTTCACGTGACCTCCGTGAATAGTAGTTATTCTACAGCTTGAATTGATTAGCTTCTAAATGAAAACCACGTTGGTCTTTTGGGTCATATCTGCTGTAGATTGCTTGAATGAATTTTTGGAGAATTGATCCTTGGAGTCTGAATTTTGAAACATTCAAATACATAGTATAATTTTTCTGTTTCCCCTCTGTTTCGATGTTGTGGCCGATCCTCAAGAACTCTTCAATTAAATTCTTTTCAGATTATAAATGATATATATATATATATATATATATATATATATATATATATATTATATATATATATATATATATATATATATATATATATATATATATAGTAATAATATCGATTATAATGAATTATTTCGTCTATTCATTAACTTCCTCAGCCTCAATAATCTTGTGCCAGCATTTTCTGTCTAAAAAAAGCAAATCGAACCCGGTTTGGTGATATGACAAAGATGTGAAATTGAGAAATCAAAATTCCAAAGCTTAAGCTGCAGTTTTGTAAAGTTTCATTAAAAATTTTCAGATCGACAAAATCTGCACAAGAATAATCAAAATTATATTTCACAAATATGTTAAAACATTTTTGTATCCAAAGCAAGTAGCAATATAACAATTAATTGTTCTTTCATAATAACAGAAATTGAACAAGAGCATAAATTAATATGTTGGAGGCGTGACAACAGACTTGACATAATACATAAGTTCATACAGGAAGATAAATTAATAAGTGATCGGTCAAATAATCAAATAATGTATGCAATCGTGTCAATTTCCTAGAATTGTATGAGATCTGTGGGAAACCACCCAATACATCTGCAGTTTCTCTTCAAATGTTTAGATAGACAATTACGTGTGAATTAATGTGGGAGTTAATAGGACATTAACTGCGGTTCCAAATAGCAGTTAACGCAGGATATTTTTATTCTTCCAGATGTAATTGAAGACCTCTCTAAGATTACAGTTATGATAGTGTCACGACAGAAGTGTTCTTACGTGAAAAATGCGGAGAACGAGGGACTGAGAAGAATAAGAAGAAGAAACTGAAGGGAAAGAAGAAGGGTGAATGAGTAAAGACGAGTAGCGTTCTGTGTTGCGAGGAAGCAAGGAAAAGGTTTGAGAAGAGGAAGATGATGATGATGATGATGACGATGATGATGATGACTCCCGCTTGTTGAACTATCAGAAGAACAACGAGTTGGATAGATTAATGGGTCTGCACACAGTAGACCGCTTTTTTCCGTGCCTCTAGACCTAGAAGAAAGGACGAGGACGAGAAAATAATAAAAATAATTGAAATGAAAATAAAAAGGAAGGGAGTGATAGCTGAGCTGCATGTGAAACTCGTCGGCTGCAAAGAATTCGCGGCGTTTTTTCATCGGCGGCGTCTCCTAGTTGGTTCTTTGGTAGCAGATGTTGCACCCGATGCTTCTGCAACTGCATTTTTAGGCCTACACTGCACCACAACTGCACTTGCAACCGGTTTCATCCCATTTCTAATTCCTCATCCGTCACCATCAACTACCGACTGTCTTCAACTGCACAAGGATGCCAATGTCTGAATCGGTCATCCTAGTCAACAATCAACCTTCTTTAAAATAGTTGTTTGTGAGTTCATAGGCTTCTTGTGTATTTGATACTCACAGTTCAATCAAATTTTCAAATATTCGCACATCTATTGGAGCGATAAAGGAAATCGGTTTTGTTTATCATAATTATAATTTCAATATTTTAATATCATTGGTATTAATTTTCCCCAATAGTTGTTTTCGAATTGTGGATTTTTTGGAGATTGCTTCTTGCTTCCAATAACTCGTAGCAGAAAATGAAGCAATCAACATTATCTTAATGTAAACATTACTCCCTTTAACCTTACTTTAAAACTCGAATAATATATCCAAGAGGAGATGATGAGTCGAATTGGAAGGAAAGGAGGTATATCCTTTTTTATCCAGGTTTTTTCATATGCACTCGATTGTTATATTTTAAGTTGGCATTGAAATATAAGTAGTTGTGAATTAAAAGAACTGAGAACTATTTCAGTTCAAATACAGGTAGAATTCGAGTACAGGCAGATTAAAATGTTTATAATATCAATTAATATCCACTCTTCACAAGCTCACATAAAATTCCAATCATCTAGGTTTCTGGGATGTGATATGCATTGTATATAGAGCCAGCATTGAGACAAATGGTGCTGCCGCCTTGTTGGCGAGAAGAAGCTAACAAATAGCTGGTGTCAAAAAAGCGTAGGTGATTTGGGGGGCGAATCCGCCACCAGAGAGCATTGTTCAGTGGAGCAGGGTCGTATGTTTTCATGTGTGAATTGTTGAGATTGATGGGCGCATAAAAACATGTGAGCCTTGTTAGATAGACGCAAAAACATGTCGGACTATATTCCCTTATAGCCTTGGCTCGGGGGAGTTCTCGAACAGCCACCTAGCTGCGCTGCTTGCTGCTTGCTCCCATCTAGCAACGTAGACTCCGGCGTCGGCGTCGGCGTCGTCAGGTGACTTGGGCTGCTGCTATCCATCTCAATTTCTTGTGCTAACACCATTTCTCCGCTGACGGCCTGGTAGCATAGTGTGCCTTAACTGCTTCTCAGTCTCCAAATGCATATTCGCTAGTAAAACCTCCTGTGATATTTTTGATAATCTCAAAAGACGTAGGAAGCGAAGTATGGTTGTATAGGATTGATTATGTTTCCATTCGAAATATATTGATAATGATAATCTTACTGATAGTGTTCTCATTCCACCTTGCAGTTATTGCATTGAGATGTGAAGGCTAAAATAGAATAGAATTGATGTGGATTAAGTGTAGGCAATCTCATATGAGTAGGCTACTGATGTGAATAGTGTCACGAATAAAAAATGACTAGCGAGAAATCCAAAAAATTAACAATCTCTCTCATCAAAGAATGAAATAATATAACAATTCCATTGATATATGCCTTCGTAAAGATGAGCACCATGAAGATTACGAGCAGTTCACTGCTCTCGTGGAATACAAGCAACAGTTTCCACAATTTTTGTTTTAATATATTCAATAATGTAGGATATGAAAACTGGAAAGTTTCATGAATTTTTAAAAATATTAGTGAGGTAATCTATAAGAATTCATACATGGTTCAATATCAATTGATTATTCCAGTAGAAAGGAATTTGTTTTCTTTTTGACAATGAACAAATTATAAAATATACCCCATACATTATTTTTTGAACTTGTAGCTTAACTCTTATTATTTGATCATCTGATTTGTCGCTTCATTGGCAGGTATCAGTCCTCTGACATTCATTTGTTAGTTTTATCCATTCTTTGTTACATTTTTATTTCAATTCTAGAATCTTTTCATTTCTATATTCTGTTTTATGATAATTTTTTGTATATATCTATTTTTTCCTTCTCTTGTATTTCTATAGTTTTTTTTAACAATATTGCAATTGTAAGCTATATTGCTCATTGTATTTTCATTGTATAATAATCTTTTATTGTTGTATTTGTGAAGGAGACACATTAGGGGTAACCTGTTGTCTCCATAAATAAATAAATAAATAAATAAATAAATAAATTATTGCTTTGTGAATTTACAAAAAAAGCAGAAATGCAGATATTGTGGACCTCTACTATGTGATCAAATTTGTCCAAGAATCCTTTAAATATTGTGATTACGTTCTGTATTTCATTATCTTAATTGCTACATCATAGTATATAAAAAATTAAACCGATTTCTACACTAGTTTCAGCTAAGTGAGTAGAGATCATAGTTCAATTATTTGTCTCCTATTGTTTGGTGCTGGAGTTTATTTTGTTTAAATTATTAGGTAACAGTAAAGAAATCAGCTGATAAGAAATTTCATTGTTGAAAATAGCATCGATGTCCTGGAGAGTCCCAAGTGCACAATTCTGATAATTAAATGGATTTTATTTTATCAATGTAAACAAAGTGTGATTGATTTGACAGCTAACTATCATCTCAAATCGGGAAATGTTTGATGAAGCCTGTTATGCTATCGGATTTTGCTTGCAAATAGACGAATAGTTTGTTCAAGTTATTTAGAATGGATGTGAGTAAACAGTCGGTTTTGGGATTAGGCATCAAAAGTATAATTGAAATCAATGGGTGCATCATTTATTGGTACAATATATACTTTGGACCTTCGGAGAGTTTCATCAAATAAAATGTTGCATTTACTCGAGGCACAAATAAAAATGATGCCCCCGCTATACATGGAAAAGTTCAATATTGTTGATCATTCAAATTTTCTGAGAAATATTTCAAATTTGTTTATTTGAAAGAATGTTTGTATCCAATCAGTCAAGAAGTTCCTTAAATTGTAACGACTAGAACAAAAGCAGTAGAGAACAATAGTAGTAATTACTATTAAAATTATTTGTTTGAGAGTAAATTAGTATCCCAGTCAGATGTCGGCCAATTTCATGACCACTCAGATGCGGGCGATTTCAAACGTCAGTTGAAAAAGGCACTTGTTCACCGGCATATCTCCACTGATTCTACAGGCTCGACCTTCAAAAGTCAATTATTGGTCAGCTGTTTCACAATGGTTCAATTTAATGAAGGTTCAATTTATCTCTGTTACCATGTTAATTTAAAACTAGGTCTATGTTTGGTATTTCGTCACATTAGTTACACGTATTCCTGTACATTCATCTATTTTATGCAAGGATAACTATTTCATTTTGGAGATTGTACTGCAAGTTCTACAATATAGTACAGTTATGCTATAGAATATTACTCTTGTAGATTGATTTAAAATTTTGTTTTCCATTGTCCTCATTGAAATATTGTACTTTAATGTGATATGAACTAATCAAGCTAAGATCAGATATTTAGGGAAGCTCTTAGTACTGCCGTACCTACTGCAATAAGCTCGTAATCAGCTCAATGTGATTTCGGGTACATAACAGTACGTTCCTAATACACTTTTTAAACGGTGAGTATTTCAGAATATTCAATTATCGTTGTAATCGATAATTACAATTTTTTATTATAATGAATAGGAAACTAGAATCAGGTTCGGAAATTTATCAAAGAACTTAACTTATTCTAAAACATTGATGATGCATTATTTAATTCCATAGATTTAAAAATGTATTAATATCAAAATTTAAACTTTTCAATTGTACACTTCAACACTATATAGGGAGGGACATGGGTCTCAAACACATTCATGGTAGAGCACACAGACAATGGGTTTACTTTTAACCCTCAAAACATAACATTTAACATAAAATTATTCTAATTAAAAATTGTTGATTTAAAAACATTTTATAAAAATATTTTTTCAATATCCAATGTCAAAACGTGACAGAATTGCACTATCAACAGACTGTTTAAAAAGAGTAAATTGAAACGAGGTAAATTGGGGATGAAAAAAATCGGGAATAATCAGTATAGGGTATAATAAATAGCCTATGATTTTTGAAAATGCTGTCACAAGAACAAAATCAGCTTCATTTTAGCAAATCAAAATATTCTTCTTTTGAATTCCAACAAATATTTCTTCTAAATAATGGTCAATCAGAACTCATTCCTGATTACTCATTAACATAATAAAAGTCAGTATAGATTCGGTACTCCATGTAGGCCCTATCCAAAGTAGATTATACTCTTGATCACTCTTGTTTTATTCTTAGCTTGTTATTTATTTCAAATCTAATTTTTGAATGAAGAATGTTGTGATGTTTTAAGGAGACATATAAGTGTTTAACCTGTTGTCTCCATGAATGTTATGCGAATAAATAAATTATTATAATCGTCTCTTTTCTGTATAGGGCTACTTGTAATATAAATAGTAATAAAAATAAAAATCTCAGTACCCTTTATTGAATTATTCTATTGCAATGTTGAAACATGTTGTGATAAAATACTTCAAAAAGAGATTTTTATTTTTATTACTATTTATATGATTATAATTGATTGGATTCACAACAACCAAGCACTTTTGAAAATAATGAACAGATTATTTCAATTTGTAATGTATGAGCTTATAGAGTCTATGGAAACTGTTTATCCAATATCTCAGCTCCTAATTCAAACTACCTAACAATCAAAGCGATAAGCTATAATAAGAGAGTCAACCAGGAATAATGCCTGTCGCTTGATTTCCAATACGCCTAATAGATTCCAAATAATCGAAAATACAATAATCGAACAATGAAGTTGAATACAAATACTAATCGCATCGAGTTCATAATTTAACACTGAAATTCAAATACTGAGTTCATAGATAATGGTACTGCACACAATATGCAAAGAACAAGCTCTTTGAGCTTTGTATGAGATTATTATTTTTAATAAAAATTATTCTATTCTATCTATATTTTACGAAATTCTCTTATAATGTTTATTGAAAAGTCTCCCAGGTATTGTATTTTCATGACTGTGAATAAAAAATGTAGTTATTTAAATTGATACTTGTATTCAGCTATTTGTTTTCAATCGATAAGGGATTGTTAAAAAAAATAGAACTAACCGTATATTGTCATTGAAATTTGAATCACGAATAAAAAAAAAAGATCTGAAAGTCCCCTGATCTACTAAAAAGGAAATCTCGATACGATATTTTTTTCATCAACTCTGGTTATTTGAGATAAACAGTACGGATATACAATATTCCAATATGGTTTGATTATTGAAGTGGGCCTCTACTATGAAAATTCTGATTTGATTGGTGTGAAAATATCTGGAAGTCACCATAATCTATAAAAATTTTAAAACTTGATTAGTTTCTTCAATTTCTGATAAGCTCCGGCCACTAGATTATTCCAATACGTCTTGGTTGAAGTCCTGAAGTACACTATCAAAAATTTCGAACACGGATTAAAGTAAAAATTTTCAAGTCACCCTAGTTACTCTATTTCAAATAATAAAAATTCTATTGGATCAATTTTCTTTTACTTATAACGTATGGCTTTTTGATGAGAACCATTCAAGAATACCACAATACAGTGCACAATGAAAAGCCGAAGAGCTATCCACAAAGTCACCTAATTAAAAAAAGTGTCACATTGTCGCAGAGTGAAGAAGGAAGGAGACACTGCCTACCTTTGATATCCTGTTCGGTGTGGTTCTCCTTGTTAGCCTGAATCTTCTCGATGAGCATCTGCAGCCGTGAACTGTTGCCTTTGAAGAGCATGACTTGGAGCATGGCATAGCGCTGAATGAGGAGACCAGCAGCCGAGACCCGAGCAGCGTTCAAGTCTCTGGCACATCACCCAGTGGGGGGCACAGCGCCCATTGGCTGCTCCCAGGGGGCGGTCTCCCGCCCCACCACCTGGCCACCACCCCACGGGTCAGCTCCTCATCTCCCAACGGCATCCTCACTCCGCCCGCACTCCTCCAAAATCATGCTTGCTGCTGGACCATCACTAACTACTTCACTGCACGAGACACGAATTTCGTCTGCAGAAGCTCTCTCGTATCGTAGGATGCTTTCTCACTGTCTCATTCCACTTCACCATTCCTCCCTCTCAAAATGTTTCCAACCACATGTAGTTTCCACAAAAAATAAGCAACTTGTAATACTCAGTTGCCTTTATTGAATGGACATGATGGAATCAAATCAAATGAACATATTTCATTCAAAATTATTTCATGATCATCATTAAAATTATTCATGTTGTGTAAGCATGGGCTCACGAAAAAATCATACTCTATGTTTATGACACTCTTCTAGTGTCATCTCTTATCCAATAATATAATATTTTAGAATAGGAGTTTTGTTTGTGATCTATCATTCCTCAAGCTATAAATGTGCACTTCCTTTACCATTTTCACTTCAAGTGATCCTTACTACTTTGATAGACTGACTACTCCTATAGAAAATCAGAGATTTATTTACATCAAGCTCACTGATTTTTCATGAACTAGTTTCTGGTTCTTGTTTTATGATGTATTACTTCTTAAATCTTTTGCACTGAATTCATGTGCACTAATTTATGATTCTCTGGCTTCTCAATGTAATTGATCATGTCATGAAACTCGTGAGGACTGCTATATCTTGAGTTTGTGAATTTTTTTGTGAAATGGATAAATAATGTTATGCATATATTGATGATATAATTCATGAAAATTGATTCATATGCCAAATTACCAACTTATTTGTGGGTTACTTTCTTCTCCATTTCATGCTTAGAATATATTATGAAATGTCAAAAGGACGCTGTTGAATTAAATTATCTTACAATAACTCCAAATAATTCGAACAAGAATCGATCTTAAAAAAATAACCGAGAAATTTATTTGTAATGCTCTCATATAGTAGAGAGTAGAGTAGCCTATACCACTAGGCCATTTTATTTCACACTGCAAAAAATTCTTTGATGAAAATTGTCAATGAAACATGTATATTTTCGAAATTTACTTGATTATATCATCAAAAATTTGAAGGAATAAATCAGTTTGGAATATTCCATTTTCCTCCTCTATTTTCGTTATTATGTGCTGCTTCTTATAATCAGTCATGAATAAACATATCGTTTACGAAAACGGATTGGAAGTTTTAAGAAGTGAGAAAATTTACTAAGCTCATAATAATATTACATTAGTCCATTAGCAGCAAACATAGCATAATGCTATATTTTTCTATATGCTAATTTCCTATTTTTCTATATGTACTGTCTAAAAAACAGTTTCCTGTTCACCGAGTTGCCTATCTTTCCCCTTAACTACTTATGTAATTACGGACATTAGAATTCTAGTTATCAAGCTAGCTTTTCATGTCTAGAGAAGTTACTTCTGCCAAAACATCAACACTTTCTTAAAAAACCTCAACTATTTGAATTGGAGTAAAACAAGTAAATTCGTATGGCTTTTGTTGGTGGGGAGTCCCTTGCGGGAAGGTCCCACCGCCTGAATATATAATTTATAATTTGAGCCGTCAATGGGCCTTACGACTGTCATACTTCAGCCGGGACCGACAGTTTAACGTGCCCATCCGATAACACGGGAGTGATCTGGTTAAAAAACTTTTGGTTATGAGAGGGATTGAACCCGGGATCTCTGGGCTGCTACGCAAGCACTCCATCCACTAGACCACGGATCACTCCTGAATTGGAGTATTCAATTGATTGAAGAACTTGATGTGAAATCTATTCATTGTTATAAAAATGGAAGAATGGAGGAACAAGATGAAGTATATCATTCTCATTGCTAATTATTTTTGAATAATCTGAAAGGCTATTTATCGTATTTCTTTACTCATAGATCAATTCATTCTTTAGTAAAACTACTAAGGCGGGGTGCACACCGGAGAAACGCATTTCGTGAAGCCCTTTTCATGAAACTTGTTTCATGCAATCCGTTTCACTCGCGCATGCATACAAAAGAAACGTTCTCTGCTTACTCTTATCAGTCGATTGCGAGCAACTTTCGTTTCACGTTTCCTGAAACTTTTTCACGAAACGCGTTTCTCCGGTGTGCATCCCGCCTAAGGACCGTTTGCACAGTCAAAGCTTAAACAGAATTTAATCATCTGGTTGCTTAAACTTAAAATGACCAACATTTTACTAGAAATGGATTTAATCTAATTTAAGATGAAATCTAGTTTGAACTGACACTGTGCAAACGGCACTTGGTATATAAACTAATAATACCGTTAAATACGGCTGGAATCTGCATTTCTGTTATATATTCGAATATTGAAGCCGCATGATAGAATCGTTATAAACCCACTTGAATCAACATACAAATCGATTTTCTGGAGAGATTATCTCCCTGAAGGGATATCACATACCCCAATATCTGAAATCTGAATTCACGTAATGCAGGCCTTTAGTAGAATAATGGCTTCGATCACAGCTGATCTGATGGATGTGGACAGGGAAAAGAGATGACAACGCAAATAATCTACTTCAAACTAATACCCACAGAAAATTGAATTTTGATCTGAGAGAGGATTTAAATGAGGCGTTCTGGTTATCCGTACCTGAATTGTAGGCTAGGGAGTGAATGCATCACATATCTACAAACATGGTCACAATAATAGTTCAGTCAAGGATTAGCATAGTAATCAGGGTCGCTGTCAATATGGGTTCGGAGTACAAACTTTACTGCGGTATACCTTCCCGAACTCAAATCATTTGTGCAATCCCAACTTGATGCACACAACTTGGGATTGGTTCACTTGGATTAGAGATATCCTATAATCTATCACATGTAAAATCAGTTAGAAACCAGTTGATCAATGTCCAACAGCACTATCAGAGTGGTAGCATCCCATCTTATACCTCGTATTCTTTCTCAACCAATGTTTTTTTCTTACCTTCTCCACTTTTTCTCATTTTTTCTTTGTCTTATTCCTCTACTCTTTCCTTGTTCCCTTCCTGTATTTTCTATTTATTCATTTGCCATCTTTTGTCAGCCTTGAGTTTTGCTCTCATTGAATTGCACATTATTAATGTTCAATGATTTTGGATTCAATACAGCCCGGCTATTGTCATAATGATTCATAGAGGGGTTTATGGGTCAAGCCATGACTCAAGACTTGGTCACTGGTAAACAATCTCTCTCAATCGATCTCCATCCAACTATAGTCAAATCAGAAGTCATTTAACAAATTATAGTTTATTTTAAATTATAGACCATACTTTAAAAAATGAGCTTGGAATACTTAGGAACCAAAATAATTGATATGAAAAGATAATGAAAACATGCACATCTATAAAATTCTATGAATAGATCCAGTGATGTTGCGATGCTAAAATGTATGTTTCCATTCAAATTTAAAGATGAATGAAGATACATACACATAAATTTTTGGATGTTCGATTTTCTGCCGTCCTTATAAACTCTACAAGATTTAATGGAACTTGACAAACACATGATCACATCCTATGTATGTGAAGAAATGATCAATCCAATAGAATTTATAAGGACGGCAAAAAGTCGTACGTTCAAAAATCGATGTGTGTAAAGCCCTGCACAGACACATTGATTTTTGTTCGTACGATATTTTGCTGTCCTTATGGATTATATTAGATTGAAGAAAACTTGACAAACATCATCTGTCTGAAATCATCTTTTTAATCTAATAGAATCTATGGGGACGGCAAAAAATCGTACTAACAAAGATCGATGTGTGGGTAGCTAGTCTAACTGCTAAAGAAACCGCATCTAGTTTAAAATTGATTCATTTTAGTTGAAAATCGAGAGAACAATGAAGAAGTACACTGTTTGAATTAATTCTACTTTGTAAGTAATCACTAACATTTTCATTAAGGTGAACCTTCTTCTGCACTATTGTAAGCTTCATTTCAAACTAACAGAGCTCCGCATGAGTAACACCAGCTCCTATTCTGCTTATGCTGACAGTGCAATGTGGTCCGTACTATAGAACCTGTATAAGGAGCGACTATGAGTGGAAGGCCAGTTCTGAGATGCCCAATAGATGCCTACAAGACGAGCAAAAGAAGGCATCTGAACTTCACCTCTGACTAACTGCTGTAACGAATTCCAACACTGTTAGCTCTACATTTCTTGTGCTTCCTACTGCATTTCCAGCGCTGAAAGTAACGGAAAAATGCTCGTCTGTCAACAATGAATGGTTCGTTGAATTAATCAGAAACGTTTCTCATGGAAAATGCACAGTACTGCAAGTAGAAAACAGTACAATGAAAAATGAGTAATATTTTCACTAGATATTCTCTTTCATTTGGAATAAAATTATGATGATCGGAGAATCTCAGCTATGACTGGAATTGGCTCTTCTCTTGGAAGTCTCAATTTCCAGCTCTCCCTCAAAAAAGGCGAATTTTGAAGAAGTTCGATCAGAGATGTCATAGAAGAAAAAAGAGTTGCAAGTATCGAGAAATCTTACTTGGAACGTTGATTTGGAAGTTGCTAATTCTTATGATGATAATCAATTCCTACATTGATGAAAGCCAAATTGAAGTGCTTTTTATTTGAATAAAAACTGAATACGCAGCAGTGTAGCCAGAATTTTGAAATGGGGGATGCCCAAAAATGATTGACCATTACAAAAATGTAATAGGCCCCCTATAGACTTCACCTAGTTGAATTTGATATGATGTTGGGGACGGGAGGGTGTTGTCATATTGAGTTTTAGGGCATCATTTTCGGCCTCATGGGGCTACGCCACTGTGAATAAGCAGCCACTAGTACAATCTTATTAGTACAGCCAACGAATAAGCCACTAGTAGTACAATCTTACTGACCCACTTGTTTCACTTCTAACTGTTCCCCTTCCCATCACTCTATTCACAAGAGTATAATTATTGTACTTATAATAATTGTATTATTACTTCCGGGGCAATTCTGAAGTTTATGGTATTTTTCTCTACCAGTGTAGCTGTTTTACATTTAATTGAAGGTATGAAAGATATCCTGACATGAATATTGAATAGAAAAATTCCGTCTCATCCCTGATTTATCCCATACCAGAGAAAACATATACTTATACTTGAGACTTGAGATTGTTTTATTCTTCAAGTAATCAGTAATTGTGAGACCTATTTTCAATTCATTTTATTGAACAAATATGATTGGCTGTGAGCAGCAGTTGCCTGGGAATGACTGCCGATCAGTGGCTCGTAACGTCGACGATTTCTTTGGCACCGCGACGATTGGCAGCGAGCTCTCGTGGAGAGGGGAAGGGTGACAGAGGGAGGCGCCCCTTGGCGATTGGTCTCTTTGCCAAAAAGCGTTACAGGTGAACGCACTAGCCGTCAGTTTGTCCGCCCGTCCGACCGTCGAGAGGCGCGAAAAGTAGCCTACCCTTCGCCTGCTCAGGTGGCATAGCAAACGCATTTGGCACGCCGACTCTCCAACTCCACTCTCGTCACGTTTTTCTTTGATCGATTTCTCAAATCAGAAAGCCACGATCCTCGAGTCGTATTGCTGCTGCCTTTGTAATGGAACACAATGGAATTTTCCTCCTACACAATATCTGCGGATTGATACTCGTATAGTTATCCGATTAGGAGTTGCTGTCATAAGAATGCTTCATACAACAATAATAATAATGCATGGAAAAATAAAGATATTTATATAGTTCCTAGTTCTATTGATATTCATTATTGCTCACCTAGAATCCAAAAAAATATCGATATACGTGAGTCATGTTGATTAATTGAGTTGTTAATTCGAGGAGTAGAAGATGAAAAAGTGAAATATTAGGCTCCAGACATTCGGATTTCATTGTTGTTAAATTTGAGATTTCACCCCGACACTAAAGCTGCTATAACAATTGGAGGAAAGCTTGAATAGTGAAATAATATGTCAAATTCAAGCAAATTCAATGCTCTTTGATCCTAAAATTGATATATACGAGTATTTTTTGATACATTTTTATAGATTTATTGTATCAGAAACTGCAACAAGTTGGGTTAGAACCTGTGTTTTATTAAACTTCACACTCTCAAGAGCATATATAGCGTAAACTATTGAAGATATCATGGAACACTATGAAACAAAACTTGTAGAAACTTTATCAAGCTTCATTTTCGAATGATTAGGCAAAAAATGAGAAATGTAACTTCTGAGCCACCCTCATCCCTTTAGCACCAGGGGTAGGGGTGGGAATTTTTGATATGTTACCTCCTTATAGAATCCTACCATAAAAAACTTCTCCTTCTCCACCCTTCTTTGAGCATTTATTGCCTAGAAGGTAGTCGAAGATTTTCCACAAAATTATGTACCTTAACTCATTCCAAAAGCATCACAGTCAACTCGATATTCAATCAAGCCTCGAGTTGAGAGTCTTATTTGCAGGGGTTGTTCACGTTTCATTGTTGAGTAAATGGACACAATACAGCAAAAAGCAACTGTTTGTTGCGTGGCGTTTGTGCCCTTAATGAATCGTGGGCCGAGCAGGCGAATTGCAGCAATTGTGGACCTCGGCTGAATACTTCCGGTCATTCGGACTCCTTTGTAGGCAAGTTGAGCGGATGCCAGATCCTCGAGCAGCTAGCTATCTTTCACTGGCAGGAAGTAAGGCACCAACTCTTGCCCGCATATTGTCTTCTACTAAAATGGGTAGAATGGATCTACAGAAATTAGGAAATTGAGGATCTGATAAATTGAGGCTGCTCAGAAACTGACTAGTTGAGTAAAATAGTGGATTAATGTAGATTAAAAGGTGATTGGTTTCTTTGTGTTATTTTCTGGATATATTAATTGTTTTTGAGTCACTTGCCCAAGTGAGAAGTCCAACTCCAAAAATCTGATATCACTCTCCATGGTAATAAATTCCAAGGCAGCAATCCTATTCTATATATCACAAAAAATGATAATCTCATTCCAATTAAATTCTCATATTTATATTCGTTTCGACGCTTACATAACAAATGTGATTTGTTAATGTTGAATAGAACATTTATTATATTTATGCATCCACTCGTACTCATTTCTCATCTCCAAATACCTCCTCCATTAGAATTAAAAAAATAAATAGACATTCAGTTTGCTGTCCTATTCTGCTTTTTGTTGCTCCCATCATCTCGCATAGTAGCTCAACAAGGTGTTCGGATTTCAAATAAATATATCATTCTTAATCTACTTCGTAGTTGATATTTCAATTTGAAATATTCAATATTGTCAAATTATTGCCCACTTATCAACGAAATTCTATCAAATTCATCCCACGGGAGCTATATAAGCGTACAAAACTATATATTCAACCTGATAACCTACAATACCCTGTACTGTACGAATAAAAATTCCAAGTATTAGCACATAAGTCACCTATACCTACCTGTAAATCATAGCAGTACTTCTGCTCAACCACTATGCTCTAGTTGTTATAACTTCCGAATTGGCGAAACACGTATGAGATGTGGAATACAATGTATTCCAATCAGGAAGTTAAAAAAAGTCTGGTTGAACATCCTAAAGCCTAGATCATCAATTAAACATCTCATTATTATATTCCTCACAAATCATCTATCATTTTCCACCAATATGTTATCAGAATTGAATGAGATTCAATTGCAAACTTCAACGATGAATCTATTATAATTCTTTTGAGTTGTTATCCATTCTCTGATCAGCTACTCAAGTACTCGAACTGCCGAATTTGGTATGTTTTTCTAAGGAAGACCACACTCGAGTATTTTCTTCATTGAAGAGGTCACTTTTCTAAAAAGGGATCACTTTGTTGACTCTAAAATAAATTTTAATGGGTGACCAATTTTGAGTTCGCCTAATGTTGATTTTTTTGCAAGTCAGCCATGATGGGAGCTACCTGGAAGGTGATTTCGTTTTCCTCTCGGACAGGTCAGCTCTGGGCGATGCAGGGTGTGAAGAGGAGATCTGTAAAAAAATGGTTGTGGTTGGAGTCCACCTGACATCATGTCAACACTTGAGCAGAATGCAATGTTTATCCAGTGTCAGACGATGCAGAAAATGGAAAACACCTTTTAAATTGTTGGCTGGCTAGAACAAACTGCCCGAGAGACCCTTGTTGAGATGGTTGGTTCTTGGGTGAGCCTCTAATTGCCCTCGCTGCCAAGGTGACCTTTATTTGATTTGTCAAAACGATCTCCCGTTGTAGATACATGTATAAATCCATTATAATTGATTACGATTGTAGAACATGAGTAGTATGCTGTTGGTTGGAGGGAGTATTACTCTTTACTGTTTACTCAAAAATCATGTTTTATCTGTCTTTCTGTTTTCATCATTTGAATAAGACATTTGCTATGTTCACTGAGAAAATTATTGAACAATTTTATTAATTTATTTTAGTATTAATATTTTTCCAATTCACTTAATTTTTCTCCATTGATGAATCGTTCATTTAATAACATTAACATTATTATATCGCTATGAAATTACTTGTATAATAAAGTTACTCGTTTGTAATAAGAGATAGTCATTGTTCTGTTGCATTATGAAAACCGTAACATTAGTAAATTTATAATTATTAATTTTCTAAATAAATAGAGTTTATTTCTTGTGTAGAGCGTAGCGGTCCTACTATTCGAAAGTCTTTGGATTTTTTTCTTTTTAAGAGAAGAGCACTCCAATAGGGTTTATGCCTAGGTGTGCCCATCTTTATTTCGCTTTATGTTTTTGTCCTCTAAGCAAAACAAATAATGTATAAATAAGTTGTTTTTCAAAGTGGATTTTCATTAGTATTTATTATTTTCGTATTTTTATCCGGTACAATGTTTAGTAATAATATTATGTTGTGCGAAATAAATTCATTTTTGAATTGAAAAAATGTTTATTAGCCGAATAGAAAATTTGATGTACTTCAAATTATCATATCAGAGATAATAGAATAGATTTACTTTGAATTTGACGGCGTGATGGAATTTGTACAGTAATGTCCACTCAATCACTCAACCTTGTCTTTAGGTAAACAATTATGTAAACAATATATGTTAGAAATAAGCAGTAAAACTGTCATAATTTGGAAAAGCAAGGCTGCTCCCTTTCAAAAATGTTATTACTTGAAATACCATCAGTAATAAGCTTCAATAGGCCACCAAATAATATAAGAGAGCTTGCATTGATTTCATTTCTCTTCAAATATTTGACAAAACTCATTGAAGAATTGGATGAGATTTAAAGATCACTATTGACTGAACACTATTTGACTGGCCACGACTCATTCCATAAAACAAATTCATTAGAAAGATTTAATTTGTTGTTGGTTATCCATCTTGTTTCCACTATAATTATCACTATTAAATTTTATAAAACTTTTAAGTGAAAAAACACTCACATTATTTGATGTGGCGACGTCCGTTTCGTGCTGGTATCGCACATTTTCAAGCCAAACAGGAACTGAAGTGTTTAAGGTTATGAGGGTGAAATTTGGTTGGGGTGGAGGGGAGTTCTGGTGGTTAATGGAGGAGTATTTAAATGAGTTTGTCAAACAGGGTGTGGGAGGAAAAGTTGATTTGGTCATTTAGAATATTGCTTGGCTGTTGTTGGTGTGTTTGTATATTTCAAACTGTTCTAGTACATTTAATTTTCTGTTTTTGTGGGAATAGTGGAGTATTTCGAGGTTGTTGTCTATGTCAGGGTGTGTGTGGTCAGAGGAGATGATGTGTTCTGCAAAGGTGGAATGGGAGGACGGATGGGTTATGGCTCTTGTGTGTTCTTTGAATCTTATATTGAAATTTCTAGCTGTTTTACCTATGTAGAATTTGCTGCAATCTCTACAATTTAGCTTATAAATTCCTGGTCTATTGTATTGATTTTGAGAGGTGTTGTGTGGGGACAAAAGTTTTTTCAGTGAGTTTTTTGTTCTGTATGCAACCTTGTATTTTATTTTCTTGAAAGATGCTGCTATTTTGTATGTTTTATTGTTGTGGTATGTGAGGGTGACGAATGCTGTATGATTATCAGTGTTGTATTTGTCAGAGTTTTGCGGATTGTTCTTGTTGTTTTTAATTTTTTGTAGTAGTTTGTCAATCATTGAGGGTTTGTATCCATTTTGTTGTGCAATATATTTTATTGTGTGTAGTTCAGTGTGTAATCTGTGGTTGTCATTGGGATATTTATTAATCTGTATAGCATGTGGTTGTAGGCTGCAAGTTTGTGTTGGATAGGGTGATTGAAGTGCAATGGATTGTGGTGTCGGTTGTTGTGGGCTTTCTGTATATTTTGAATGTTTTGAATGATTGGTTCTGTTTTGTGATGGTGATATCCAGGAAATTTATGCTGTTGTTGGTTTCTAATTCAAGTGTGAACGTCAAATTTGGGTGTATGCGGTTGAGGTGGGTGTGTAGTGTTTCAAGTTGTCGTTTGTTCCCCTGTATAGTATTAATATGTCATCTACATATCGGAACCAAGTGAGTATTCTATTGGATTGGATGTGTGATTTGGGATCATGGTTGTGTAGGATGTGTTTTTGTTCTATAGTGTGAATGAAAATCTCTGCTAGAATGCAAGATATGGGTGATCCCATAGGGAGGCCATGGGGTTGAAAATAAAATTTACTATTGAATTCAAAATAGTTTTGTGAGGAGATCATCTTGTTTCATTATCACAGTGATTTGTCCTTTGTCAGCTGTAGTTATGACTAGGTTATGTTCTTGTTGTTTTTTGTTGATATTTTTCATGATTTTGTAGTCAGCATTTGAGTGATTTTGTGTTTTGAAAGTGTTTTGGTTTCGGGCTATGTCTTGTCTCAAGTATTCTTGATTCTGGTATTGTGTGTTTTTGTATGGCTGTTTCGGTATCAATGATTGTGTGTTTCAAGTGTGTAAATGTATTTTTAGGTATGTTTATGTTATGTTTCAATCCCTGTTGAGTAGGTAATCTCTAATTGATTGAAACTAACTTGTGTGGTGTTGATGGTGCGACTATGGAAAGGTTGGGAAGATTGAAGTTTTGGAGTTTGTGTATTGGACAGTTTTTCAAATTTTCGGTTGTGTTTTGTTTTGATCTTCTGTGACATTTGATATACTAAGTTGTTAGTATGTTCAATTACTTCCTGGAGTTCAATATAATGAAGGCTTGCACTTAATTTCAAGTGTAGTTGATAGGCAACTCGGTTCAGTTTGTCTTTAGTTCTATAGAGATGTTGTACTGTATTTTTGATGAATAGCTGTTGTGCTTGCTTTTGAGTTTTTTGTGCTGGTGTGTTCTTGTTTTTTATAGTTATTTTTGCATAAGTAGGAGTTATCTGATTGTGTAAGCATTTGAGGTTGTAGGATATGGCTGATGATGTTTTCATAACCTTAATTCTTGTAGTTCTGTAGGTGTGGATGAGTTTTGTCCTTTCGGCAGAAATCTGTTGTTGGTTATCCATCTTGTTTCCACTATAATTATCACTATTAAATTTTATAAAACTTTTAAGTGAAAAAACACTCACATTATTTGATGTGGCGACGTCCGTTTCGTGCTGGTATCGCACATTTTCAAGCCAAACAGGAACTGAAGTGTTTAAGGTTATGAGGGTGAAATTTGGTTGGGGTGGAGGGGAGTTTTGGTGGTTAATGGAGGAGTATTTAAATGAGTTGTCAAACAGGGTGTGGGAGGAAAAGTTGATTTGGTCATTTAGAATATTGCTTGGCTGTTGTTTGGTGTGTTTGTATATTTCAAACTGTTCTAGTACATTAATTTTCTGTTTTTGTGGGAATAGTGGAGTATTTCGAGTTGTTGTCTATGTCAGGGTGTGTGTGGTCAGAGGAGATGATGTGTTCTGCAAAGGTGGAATGGGAGGACGGATGGGTATGGCTCTTGTGTGTTCTTTGAATCTTATATTGAAATTTCTAGCTGTTTTACCTATGTAGAATTTGCTGCAATCTCTACAATTTAGCTTATAAATTCCTGGTCTATTGTATTGATTTTGAGAGGTGTTGTGTGGGACAAAAGTTTTTTCAGTGGTTTTTTGTTCTGTATGCAACCTTGTATTTTATTTTCTTGAAAGATGCTGCTATTTTGTATGTTTTATTGTTGTGGTATGTGAGGGTGACGAATGCTGTATGATTATCAGTGTTGTATTTGTCAGAGTTTTGCGGATTGTTCTTGTTGTTTTTAATTTTTTGTAGTAGTTTGTCAATCATTGAGATATATAATTAAATCAATAAGATTTAATTCATAATGATAGTATACTTCAATGATTACGACTGAAAATACAAGTAAATCAGTATATTTTCAATGTTTGACGATATCCTGAAATTCTCATAAATTTATTGGATGAGATTCAGCAAGGTCACTATATAATTTATATGATTGATAAAACCTGACTAGGTCAAGTATCGTATATGATCATTACATAGCATCTGCATGCAAATTTTGGGTTAGGAGATTTCATATACATGTACAATATATTTTATTCAAATTATTTTATTCAAACAATTTCTATGTTAAGAACATCTAAATTGAATATTCTGTGGTGTAGAGCAGTTAAATAGATTGGATACTTCAATTGAATTGTTATTACTGATTCAAATAGTTACTGTGACATTGAAAGTGACACGGACGGCGCTATAGTAGTGAGGGGGCAACCGGTGCGTGGGAAGCTTCTGACAGAGAGAGATAGAAAGAGAGGGATTGAGAGAGTGTCTGCAAGTCGCGGAAGTGGCGTCTTGGTCGCGTGAGGCGCCCTTACAGACGCGTGGCCGCTCACAATTAGGAGTCGGCGATTAAGTGTTTCCTGACTGACCGACTACACAATTGCCACCACTTTAGAGGGAGTTGACCAGAGCAAGGCCCTCCAGCACACATCCTGCTTGACAACGACAAAGTCTTCATTAACAGTCGTTGCCATTAAATAAATAAGGGTGACGCCGTCCGCCGTTAGATACTGACCGTCTCCGAAAACCCACGATCTCTCGTATTATAACCATCCCAAACAATTACTGCGCCACCTAAGTAGCCTATAAACTCGCATCCGCTGACCGCTGTCGTAAATAAAGCGTCACACCGACACCCACTACCAACTTAGTAGTAGTAATCATAGTTTAGCTGCTTTGCTAACAGAGATGTGCTCAAATTATCTAATCAGTCGAGTCAGTTGTATGGAGAAATAGTGATTGGTTGATTATAGCTGGGATGATCAAAATAGAGGACAATGATATATTTTGTGTGATAGAGAGACATGTGAGGTCTAGAATCAGTAAAAATGTGTCATTCATTTATTTATTTCATTTACACAATCACAGCATCAAATAAATGATTGAGAGAGAATAAACCCAAAACTGTTTCTTTTACTGATTTTTATAATAAAATAATCTAAATTCAAAATTTTCTTCAATAATGACAACATTTATCAGTGATATAGTAAGACTGCGATGTTGGAATAGGGATATCAAATCTACCAGGATTTCTATCTCGAATGGAACCAATGATTATATCTATTTCAGATTAAAATGATAGTATCCTACATTGTGTACATCATAACAAACAAGTTTATGAAGCATTCTGAAACGCAAATACTAATCAAATTTGAATCAAGCTGCTTCTTAAATATAACATTCATGTATTAAAAATATAAGAAATCCCTTCAACAGACTAGAGATTCCAGATAGTGTGTAGGGGGTACCATATCTTGAGTTCAAACTCTGGAACACATTCTGAGAAGTAGCTAGCCGTTCTCACACATACATATCCAGGCAACCACACTAATCTTGGAAGTGATTGTGCACGAGTGGCTGGCCACCCTCGGAGATGAGAAGAGTTCCGTCATGGGGTGGCGGAGGAGAAGAGGCCTCGCATTGGTGTGGAGGGGAGGAGAGAAGAGACCCTCTAGGGTGGAGGAGAAGAGACGCGCTAAGGGTGGAGAAGAAGAGACCCGTGAAGGGGTGGCGATGGGTGGCCGGCGAGTAGCGTGCCAGGGAGCAGTGAGTCGCCCCGTGTGGGGAAACGCACTAAAAGTGTTCCTTCCGGCTCTTGACTTCCTGCTGGCCCTGATAGAGCTGTCAACGATGTCAGCGATTTATACGCGTCGCTCTCCTCTCATCAACCAGATCAATCTGAACAATCGGAGGCTCTTGTGTAGCTCATGAATCGAGCATCTCAATGAATGTGCACCTTGACAATTAATGGGTGATTTAGTGAGTGGTGTGGGAAATCGGTTTTGAGTATTGACTCACTAATATGATAGTATTTGTACGGCTTTTCTAGACTGTGAAGTGGTAGTCTCGAGTTTCCTAGTTTATAATAGCACACGAAAGAGACATAATTATTGATGAAAGTTATTACAATGGAAAAAGTTTATATAATTATGATGATTCAGGCATCCAAAAGATTTTGACGATATAATTTGGAAATTATTGAAATGATTGTAGACAATTAAGAGAATGGATCTGGGATTTTGGAATATAGATTTGGAGCTGTTTCAAAAGTACGAAATAGGAGAAACAGATAAATAGCTGAAACAGATAAGATGAAACAGATTCACGATTTAAAAATACTGAAGAAACTTTGCTTCTTCAGAGATGTTTCCAGATTGGGAGTGGTAGTTTGTAGTAGTATCACTACAAAACAGGAATATTCTTATAAGAACAATAATAAATTTGATAATTTAATAATAATTAATAATTTAATAATTCAATTAATTACATTCTTAAAGAATATTCTTATTCTTATTATTTGTCTTTCATCATTACTTGACTCTTGACTTTGACTGACCAAACCTCCTGTTCAGCAAGCTGCTACTGAATATCCTGAACAATAGTATCACAATGAATGTCTCAGTGCCAATGAGTATCTAAGAAATGAGTATCTTAGTAGCTCAGTGCCATAAAAACCATATTATGATAGTTGGCCTTGTTTACACCTTTCTAGCTATTTTTGGTTTCCATTTACGTTTCAAAAATTTCACATTCTTCCTAATTCAATCATAAATATCATTTTTCTAATCATTGAAAAATCACTCAACATCATTCTCCCGAAGAGAAGTGAAAGTGATGACAAGAGAAATAAATGTACATGAAGTAATTATAACATTGTTATCACTCGAAACATCATTTACGTTGTAATTGAATTCAAGTGTCGCACACACCCTAGCGTTTTGTCATGTGTAACGTTACTTCCGTACATTGGATGTTTTGCATTCTGCAGAAATTAAAGCCCATTATAAAAGGTCGAGCATGACGCAAAACACCTGAGCCGAAACTTACTCTTTGAAATTATTCTTGCTTTGTAATTGAATTCAAAGTAATTTCGCTGTCTTTCACGTGGGTGAGCACCCTAAATTCATCATACAGTTATTATATAATGAGAAGTAGTGCATAAATAGTCTCAAGTTTTTTCAAGTTTCTATACTGTTGTCAAATAGACATATTCTCATTCTTGAAAAATCGCCATACATAATAAAAATGTCAACTTGAATGGAATAAGATTATACGAATGCTCCTTGATTATATAACTCTTGAATATATCGAAATATACCATATTGAGATCTTTTAGAAAATCACTGAATCTTTTCCAAGCATTTACATTCATTCATTCATTTATTTATACATTGATACATAGGTTACAATATCATTCTCAAAGTTATGTATGATTGGGAGAGGAACAACAGGCTTGAAATCCAAAACTGTTCCTTTCCCAAATTTAGATAGAAATTGTCCAAAAATAGGTCATGTTTACACTTCATGATTTTTGTCCAATATATACTTACACACAACTGCACCCCCATGCATCAATCATTCATCATAGATTCAAAATACGAGTAACTTGGGATGCAAAAAAAACTTAATAAAAACTCTGCCCATCATTTGAAGGAAATTTTAACTCATGAAAACTACTGCAAAGATTGTATCCTAATTTGATCAAATTCAAAAGATTTTTTCAATATTTTTCCGGGATCAATTCAATCAAGGTTGTAGTTATCCGGTTAAGGGTGTTCGGTACACTTTTTTTTCTAAATTGGATAATCTTTCAATATAATTTATTGTTAAGAGTGATTGTTGTTATAAGAGTGAGAAAAAGTGGCAACTGAAATTTTCAAGTGTTATTATTATTTTTTTTTATTTATTTACATCAATAGAAAAATTACAACTACATATAGAGTGGTCTTTTATTGAGTGGTCTAATGAGCGAGTTATGAGTGGTTAAAGTGCTAACTTCGTTTTCTTTTCAGATCATAAACGGTTTCGACTATATTAACAGAACTTCTCTTAAAAATTAAAAAAAAATGTATCTTTTCAAACTAAAACATTTTATTTCCCATATCGTTCATAGATAAAAAAGTAATATTTTTTGTGAATTCAATAACTTGTTTATTTTGGTATTAATCACGAAAACCTCATATTATAACATTATACTGAATTTATTAAACTGAATGTAATAAAAAAAACTCCAATTGAAAATTCGAAACCGTTGATCTGGAAAGAAAACGGAGTTAGCACTTCAACAGCCCATACTTCAACTAGCTTTAGACCATTTAAAAATTTCAGTTGCCACCTTTTCTCACTCTTATCTTAACAATAATTCTTAGCAAACTGGAACATCTAGTCAACTAGATGCTAAACATGATGGAGGCCAACACGATTCTAGTCAACTAGAACATCTTAACAATAATTATATTAAAAAAGATTATCCAATTTATATAGAAAAAAAGTTTACCGAACAACCTTAACTGGATCAACGTTTAAACAACCATCCCTACAATATTTTACTATAATTATTATTTTCATTTAATAATGATTAGAATTTTTAAATTATTATAACCTATTTTTTAGTGACATTATTATCACTTTACTTTAATAATGAACTTCCAAACTGAAAAATACTTGATTCAATAAAATTAAAAAACTTGAGAGAAGCAGCTTCTTATTTGGTTTAAAACAAAATTCTCATTCATTCAAGAGAGAGTATCTCGCTCTTTGTCGATTCGATATTCAACTAATGGGCTGGTTATTCTTGCAAATATCGAGAAATTAAAACTGAGAGAGCTGGAAAATCGACTTAGTTGATGCGATCGGTTCAATTTTGTGGCAAACCTTTTTTAGAGTCTCACATGAATAAGATGACACTTCACCTTTCCAGTCAGTCAATTACCCTGAACTGTTGGCGGGGGGCTGTTCTAACACCAAAGGTTTCTCGAGTAAGGTGAGTGGCCTTGGTACTCCACGGAGGCATTTCCCAGGACCTAGCCACAATGTAGGTCTGAGTACGAGTGCTGGCTTACAGCAGGGTGCCTCCGCCCTTGGAGGTGGCCCTGGGCACCCGGGCCTCACTTGTCAAGGGCCTCCCAGTCGGATAGCGCCTAGTACTAATCACATGGACATCCTGCCGGTTCAACCCTTTCGTGAAAGGGTCACAACAAATTAGATCTGATTGAAAACGTTCATTTCAAAACCAACAGGGTACAGATTGATTGACAAAGAACCAAACAAGAGTGAGGCTTCTGGCGGCGGAATTATTATGAAACCGTCCTGTTTCACAAGTCAATGCCGACTGACATTATTATGTCAACTAGACGAGTCTGTCACCAGTCATCTTATTCATCCGTAATTCTATTACAACCCTCTTTTTCCTTATTGTTATCGGATCTCATTTGTCGCAGTCCATTAATTGGTTGTTAGAGATTTAGTCCTGCCCTATTTATTTCCGGTAGTGGCAGAAACATAATCCGTCACCAAGTAAGAATATCACAATCAGCGATCGAACAACCATCATTTTGGGTGTAATTTATATGAGCTATGATTTCGTTAGTGGTTATGTTATGGTTACGAAAAACGGGACAATAAATGCGGTAGGGGAAAGTAAACATTGATAGCAGAGTGAACATTCATGGAATTATGTCGCAATTTATCGCTATTTAATTACTTGACAATGCTAGTGAAGATCTCAGATCAATGATGGAAGAGAGACATATCATCTCAGGAACATGAACTAAACTTAAATTTTAGGTTTTGGCATAGACAATATTGATACTTGAGCTTTTTTTCCTCTATGATTTAGGCAACTGTTTATATCGAATCTATGAATGTAATGATTGTTTTTGAAATTGTTCAATGTTCATCAAGTACACAATTCAGTTTTCCTTACTTCCTGAATAAAGAAAACAATTTCTGATTAATTTTACTAATTTAGACTAATTTACTAATATCTAATACGTTAGTACACATTGATACATAGATTTAATTGGAGAGTAGATTTTTTGACTTTGAAAATAGATTATTCTTATCTACAATATTTAGTTATAGGATAGCCATAGGAATAATTTATTATTAGATTATACTGACATGTCAACTGTCATTTGAGTGAAACTTCACTTTGAGTAAACTCAAATTATGACGTTCTTGTGATAATTGTGAATAAATAAATAAATAACGTGTGATAATGGCAATAAAGCACATATGCAACACTACATTTGAGATGTTCTATAAGTTTCATTGTAAGTTGCAGGACTGCCTTTTATGTAGTGTACGTAAATTCACTGGATTGACTAACCAACTACCAACAGAGCATCTTTCTATATTTTGAAGTGAAGATTCCAAGATTACTGTGGAGTTTGAAACTGAAAAATAGGATCAGAGTGTATAGTAACAGATGGTAATAGATACAATATTGTAACTTATATTTCGAGATAACGAAGTAAATATTTTTTCAACTGTTCTGCTTTAAAGAATGGAATGTGAGATCAGTATAGTATATTTGAAGACTGTGCAATAAATATTCCAGGATTGTTTTGTTGTATAGAAGGTAGGGCATGGCAAATACGGGAGAGATCGGTATTGTGGTGTACGAGTACATTGAACCGCTATTGAGTCGCCCATCCATCCATCTGCCCTGGGATGCGTTGAGAGTTGGCGGCAACTGCTTGTTTGTGAGCTAGACGAGATAATCGGTTGCTTTTCACGGCCGTCGCTCTCTTTACTTGTTTGTTGTTTGATCGCCTCAATCTTACACGCTTTGATCTCTCTCCCACTGCTTCTTCCACTCTTTCGTTTCTTCTTCTCTTTGTAGGGGATACTCTTCATAACTCCATCCTTCAACCTCTCTTTCAGTGTCTCTTAAGTATAGCACTCTTCCCCTCTGTTACAAAAATTATCTCCCTGCTTGTCACGTTTTTCTCCATCAATATTAGAACCCTCTGTTTCTTCAGCAATATTGCTACTAGATGATCGCTTAGTTCATTGGTACTTGGATTTAGATGCTTCAAAAGATTAGTAGCTCATATAAGTTATGAAGAAAAATCAGAAGGAAAAGGAATTATGCTTCCTCCACAACCAAGTTTCCTAGAAGGAATTTTATGCGAGGCTCTCAGATTGGAAATGATTTTTTCATTGAACTTAAGTTTTCTCAGTTTCAGTAATACGAGTAATAAAACATATTTTATATTAATAAAAACAATATAAGAGCTTGTAGTACCCTTTTATTGAAAACTTTAAAATATTTTAACGACTGGTTTCGACCATTGGTCATTTTCAAGTTAAAATGCTTAAAATTTTACAAAAAAATTTAATAAAAAGTTTTTATTAATTTAAATAAAGTAGCCCATATAAGTGAAGTGATTTTATATTCTATAATTAACAAAAAATATTTTTTACCTTGAATAATATGAGGTAGAATATAAAAATAAAGTGGTGTAAATATACATAAGTATTCATTGATAGGCTACTAAGAATAATAAATAATTTGTATCAAGTTGAAGAGAGCTGAAAATTTTATATAAGCGTTGTGCACATCACTACGATTTTCATAACGGTGACAAGAGCGCAAGAGTTTCTAAGCAGTAGTTGAATTATTGTAATCGTCACTGTCACCGTCATGAGAATGTGAATTGCAGTGGTGTCCACAAGGATTGAACCAATGTACCTGGAATACCTTTATACTGGTTACCGGTACATTGGATTAAATCATGAAAATTCAATTGATAAGTGTCACCACATCGACAGGTTCTGTGAGCTGCGAAAGCACTGCTAATACCGATTTCACTTCAATCAGCTATTCAATGAGTGAATGGAAGGAGATAACAACGTAATCAAGTGAAAATACAGGCAGTTATGGTTGCTAGAGGTGGCGTCACTGAGGCGACTCGGAGGATGATGTTTCTATTTGCTTAGCAGAGTGAACGGTACGGTTCCTCCCATGGCATGCCGGGCCGTGCCGTGTCGGTCCAATTCTGTCCGTCTATTGTTCATCTGCCGGCGTGCACAATTCGCCTTTAGATGCCTTTCTTTTTCTTCACCTTATCCCTCACTTCTTACGTTTTTTCTCTTCTCTTTAACTTCTCCTTCTACACAACAGCTTCCCTCTTCTTAGAAGACTCCTTCACAAATTCAATCTTCTTCCTCCTATCCTGGAATCCTTGTACTCATAATTCCACATTTCATTTTTCATAATAAATTCCACCATTATTTTTCCTTCTCTCAATTGGCTTATTCTCTTTACTTTAAATTCTCATCCCATCCAACTTTTTCCACAACCATTATCAGTATGCATCTGGAGATCATCTCGTATTCAGCACATGTTTATCCCTTCTACATCCTTTTTCTATCTCCCTCTTCTCTTGGAATGATTTCAATTTTTTCTATTTCCCATTGGCTATATCGCCTATGTCTTCTTTGCTTCTCTTCAAAATTTTCTGGCTCCCTATTGCTCCCTATTTTGCTCTACTACTTTCTATTGCTCTTAGCCTTTTCTCCCATATTCATCTTCTACATTCGTATTCTATCCTTCTCCATACTACTAGCTCTATCTTGCCATACTTCTTCCTGAATTTTCTTGAATCTCATTTCCTCCTTAGTTTCCTCCTCCTACTCCTCCTCCTCCTCCTCCTCATCCTCCTCCTCCTCCTCCTCCTCTCCTCCTCCTCCTCATCCTCTTCCTCCTCCTCCTCCTCCTCCTCCTCTCCTCCTCCTCCTCCTCCTCCTCCTCCTCTCCTCCTCATCCTCTTCCTCCTCCTCCTCCTCCTCCTCCTCTTCCTTCTCCTCGTCCTCTTCCTCCCCCTCCTCACACTCCTCCCACTCCTCCTCCTCCTCCTCCTCCTCCTCCTCCTCCTCCTCCTCTCCTCACTTCCTTGTTGCCGTCTTCAATCGGCCGCTCTCTCGTCTTCATTTTACGCTATAATGGGGGAGACAGAAGAAGCACGCTGTGGAGGCACAGAGCACAGAGCTCAGAGGTGAGAGCACCGTTCTGTTGACTTGGACAATTTGTTGCCAGTCATCGTAGCCAGCGATCATGATGACAACTCAATTAGACGCGGCGAAGGCGGCGACGGCACTAGCGGTGAGCGGCAGCATTCCCAGACCCGCCGAGAAAAACGCAGACCAGCTCTGGAAAAGCAACACAACTCACACACTCGTTACACTCGGAAAAACAGCACTGCTTTACTGTTACCTGTCACAATTCACTGAAGTCTATGTTTTGGAACCAACAAACAACTGTTTTCATGGATTAAGTTAGTAATTACAAAATAAATAATTATATGATATGAGTTGATTATATTATGTCACTAGCCGTCAGGCTCGCTTCGCTCGCCATATCCGTGTAGCCAGGGGGCTCCGCCCCCTGGACCCCCGACTGGATCGTCCAAGAATGAGATCAGCAGGCTCGCTTCGCTCGCCTGCATTTTTCATTTGAGCATTTTTATCATATGTTAGGACAATCCAGTCGGGGGTCCAGACTAAATGTCTGGCTAAACGGATATGGCGAGCGAAGCGAGCCTGACGGCTAGTAATATAATATTCCCAGGATTGAAGTAGCAGTGCCCAATAAAGTATTCCGCGATAAATGCATTTAAATCTTCAACTTGGTGCCAACCTAACAAAGTCAACTCAACTTAATGTCAACCTGACAAAATTATTAATTTAGTTGCCAGTTAACAACTGTTTCAAAGAGGTACTCTATCCAGATTATAGTTCTATAGTAAAATATGATATGGAAATTTCAATTATAATTAAGAGATGGAGAGAAGAAGAACATACATGCTAAAAGACGAACTTTAAACCCTTAAAAACAACCCTTAGAGTTAAAATATTTCTTAGTACGCCTCTAAAGGGCCAACTGAACATACCTACCAAATTTGAACGTTTTTGGTCCGGTAGATTTTTAGTTATGCGAGTGAGTGAGTGAGTGAGTCAGTCAGTCAGTGAGTGAGTGAGTGCCATTTCGTTTTTATATATATATATATAGATGATAGTATGGACTAGTAACCACTCGAATGAGGTGATTGAGTATGGTGATTGGGTGGGGAACGGTAATTTCGTTTGATTCCTCTTAGAAATAAACTTATATAATAAAGCCTCTCAACCCAATTTGAGTGAGGATATATTCACAGTTGAAAGAATCAATCATATTCATTTTTATAGACACAATTCTATTTCACCAAGGTTATTTTTTGAAGTAAGGCCCACAACGAGTACATCTAATTCGCTTAAGCGGATGTTTAAAAATAACTGTTTCATATTACGAATATAATAATCTATCGTAACTGTATTACAAAAAAATAAAACATAAATCTTAGTACCCTTTTGAATTATTTTATCACTACATGTTTCGAACATTAATGCCATTTTCAAGTAATTTTGAAATTATTTAGAACTTTTCCATTTTTAAATTATTCAAGTAATTTTAAAATAATTAGTAATTTTGATACTCTAGTAATTTTGAAAATGGCGTTAATGTCCGAAACATGTTGTGATAAAATACTTCAAAACGGTACTAAGATTTATGTTTTATTTGTATTAAAAGTAGCCCTAAAGAAGAAAGACAATAAAATGCTGTATTACAATAATATCAACTTTTCCATTCTCTAAAATTCCAGTCCTTGAGTATCAACTGTGAATGATTCCACATTTAATGCTGTGCTGATTCAACTTAGTTCACACACAGAAATCAACGAGTGAATGTTGTGGAACCTTCCAGTTTATCACTCCTAAATGATGCATTTCATTTGATTCTTGGGTTGAGAAAATTTTTGTTCGGTTCATGAATGGTTTTCAACTCAATTTAATGAAGGATATATTCGTAGCAATCTCCAGTTTTTCAACTTTAGATGGTGCAGCTCATAGTTTCTTATCCAATTTTTCAAGAGGACACATTCTTGTGTGGAAGAGGTGACCATTTCAAGCTTTCATCGCTGTGACCATGGTTTCAATCCCGATTACATAGTATAGTTTGTAGTAGAATTACCCGCCTCATGATCCATCCTCCAAAGTCAGTTACACACACATACGATTTTTCGCCTTTCTCATAAATTCTATTGTATTAAACAGATGATGTTTGTCAAGCTCCGTTTAATCTGGTAGAATTTATAAGGACGGCAAAAATGGAAAAACCAAAAATCGATTGTGTGTAACTGGCTTTACAGGTCAGTTACAGACTTCTGTGCACATAATCAGCAAAGATAAACTAAAAATATATCCGAAATATGTGTGTGAAGCTGCTCTTTTTCATGTGAAGAGCTTATACCTACACCTGAATGTCCTGTTGACAATGAAGAATCGTGTACGAAGAAGTGTGGGCACTGTGACTGTGAATCGATGGAGGGTGATTAGTGATTCTCATCGTGTGAAGATCGTAGATTGCGCTGCTCTGGCTCTCATGTCCTAGACTAGTTGCTTCGATTGTTGTCGGTTGAGAAAAGTTGAAACATAAAAAGTAAGTGGCCGTCGAGCCTTGTACTGGTGGACCTCCGGCTGCTATTGCCTTGGACTGGATAGGCACGGTCGCTTCCTACTCAGGCCTCACTGTACATCCAACTTTATTGTTTACTGTGATATAGTATTGTTCATAGATAGAAAATATGAATGAAGACAAGACCTGCAGGAGAAAAGAACCGGAATAGATTCAATTCGAAAATATTTCATTGGTTAATTAATAAAGAAAAAGTAGTTTGAGCAGAAATCTCGATATTCATACATCGATATGGAAGAAAAAGTGACTGTATGTCGTAAAATGAATTGTACGTTAATGAGTGTGAGTTATTGAGTTGTCCGTAAAATGAATTGAGGTTTGGGCTAAGGCTTGTTCGCCCTTCCACAACAGTAGTTTGCTGTATTATTCTTGGAATATGTAACAATATTTTCGAAATGTGTAGTATTTTATGATGATATTTAATGAGTAGATCAGAGCTTGAATGTACTTGAACTAATAAACTTCCAATGAGGAGGTGGGAATTCAGGAGAATTATGTCCAATGACAACAATTTCAATTCGGAAGGCCACATCCTCAGATTATAGTATTCTTCGATAAGTTTCAAGTTATTGATGAGATTCTATCACATGTGCTAGCCAGCAAAGTATAAGAATCAGTTTTCAATGGTAGCATTGTTGAAAAATTTGGTTAGATTTGAGAAAAAGCTCATCAATACTTTATTTATTGATTCAACGATATCAACCTTTCTTTCAATATTCAACATAAAAATGATTTATTTCGGAACCTCTCAATAATCAATATTCCATTTTCGAAATAGGTCGATGTATGAATATTTTTAGAGTCAGCATTGTTTTCAATCAACTTGTTTTCAAATCAAGAATAACATGATCAACAGCTTCCAATGGGGTGGTTGGAATAAAGTAGATTTATGTTCAGTGACAACGATATCAATTCTGAAGGTTTCATGCTTGCATCCTAAAATTGAATACCGTAGGGTTTCTCGGATTATTGATTTTTGTGCTAGAAAACCAGCATGGAATGAAAGTTGGACACGTAGTAAAATCCCAGCGTTCAATAAAAATAAATAAATAAATAAATGAAATTTCCTGAACAAGTTGTTGACTAGCCTACAGCAGGTGAAATGTCGAATATTTTTAATTGAATGAGACAAGTTTTGTTAAAATATGTTTCCTGAAAAAGTTGTTGATTACAGCGGGTGAAGTGCCAGATATTTTAACTTGAATGAGACAAGTTTGTGAGTGGGTGAAATAACAAGCTTTCTTCAAACTCCAATGAAAGACATCACCCTTAACTTGAGAGGAGACCAAAGTTTAGTTTCCGAAAAAACACACAAGTGCTGCTGCAACGTTCGACTATTCTTGTGGAATGAATTTGAATTGTGAAGTTCGGTGAATCTTCTACAACCAGATACGCATATCTGATTACAAGGAGACATCCTTCCAAGTTCAAAGTGATGTTCACCTGATGGCAGCAGGATGAGCCTACGTATAATTAGTCCAAGTTTAGAAACTTGCACGTTGCGACTCAAGGACCGAGCGCTGGATTTTTCTGCACAAGTTTTTTTCAGAAAGCGGGTCGCACCGCGGTGTGCACTTTTCATAGCGACCGGCGGTGCATCTCCCTTATAAGAGGTGGATGCCAAGTGGTTCTAATTAATAGGGCGAGTTGCGGACAAGATCTAGGAAGGGAGGGGGTGAGGTGGGGTGAGGGACCTCTGCTGGCAGAAATCAGTCTGGCTGTCACCGGAGATCTTCAAGTAGATCGACCTCCACAGGACAGAGGAGAGGACATCGAAGGAGATCACCTTTTTATCAAGGGAGATCATTCGTCAATCCATGTCTCTCTCCCTCTCACTCGACCCTCTCTCTCACGCACACTGTAACGTCACCGTAATCTCTTTCTCTCGCTTGCAACGAGGCGAGAACAACAATGAACCGTAGTGCAGTAGCTGAGGTTAACGACAGACGTTGAAACAGCCAACAGCGTCAACTACAGCTGTTGCAGTTAGCACTGGTGGCGATTGCATCCGTATGTCCATTGTCCAGTGCACACTGTCACACGACTCGTGTCAGTGTGTGTAATTGCTCGTCAACAGTCGCCTCCGTGGTCACTGAAAATACCTGTTCTTGTATAGGGAGGAGGCTCTCCTTTGATCACCTTTGAAATGACCACATTGAGAGAAAGATATCACAGATATAAAAAATATCAACATGGATAATAATGATTACATTTATCACTACCTTTCTGATTTAGTGTACGAATTATGGATAAGTGAATAATGTGAAAATAATCCTTGATTGAATGTTACTAGGAGCCTCCAATCTCTATTAGTATCGAATCATAAGATGATATGTATTAAATACGAGATCTCATTAATGCATTTGTGAATTGGAAATTATTTTTTATTGAATTCTAACAGCCTCCAAGTCCTGGATGTAAGTGTATTTTACACCCTCGAGTATTGTGAATGACATATTCATGGGATGTCATTCATTTGTGAGAGAGAAATTACCCTTCTATCTCAACTAAGCTAGACAATAAGTAGAAAAATATTTCAAATTCCATTCCATTTCCATTTGAAAAAGCAACTTTCTCAATTCGAGTTCTGTGTCGATTACCGTATGCTATAGTTAATGGTGATTCTTTGTCCATTCGGTATCTGTAAAAATTTTTGAAATAGTCTTTTCAAATGAATAAATAGTGAGAGAACTATGGCCAGTGAACGATTGAGAGGGAAGGTCTTTGTCAAAATTACAATACTTTGTAATTATGTGTACTCAAAGAAATGAATTGATTCTCCATTTTTCCTCAATCAATAGTTTCCGTCGCATTAAATGAAACCCATAAACATTTTTCACTCTTAGTGAGTGAGTGATTCCGAGACAGTAACAGTACGAATGAGAAGATAATTTTGGATTGAATAGTATATGCTGTAATCAAAAAGCTGTGTAAAATCATCAATCCTCCAGCCAAGCATTGGATAATATCCGGTGAATACGGGCAGACAAAACGTGCAACTACCTTACGGTCTCTCCACCGTTGAAAGTCATACGTTGATAAATTGAAGCCTTCAACCCTTCACATAATATAATGTGCAACGTAACGACGTACTGTATCAAATGCCAGCTCTGCTTTTAGCATGTTTGGAGAAGCGCAGGATCACTGCTCTAGCCTCTGGCCCGGAGCCCCGGAGCAACGCAACTTGTCAGATTAGCACGAACTCGACCACAGCCTCCATACGCACACGCACAATCTCAAACGGTAGCGTCACTCAAACAAGTTCCACTTTATTGCAATTTGATGATAATGATGATGGTCACTGCAGTTGAATAACAGCTCCAAGCTGGAGGACACTGGAGCTTGCACTTGAAGAGTAGAGAATTTATTATCTCACTCCTAGGATTCCTGACTCCCGGGTTGCGTTTAAGACTGTACATTAATATCCTCTTTAATGAAAATCAGGGGAAAATACGGTATTCTCAGTAGTCTCAATACGATAGTAATTCATCCTCGATATTTTATAACAGTCTGCGGAAGCATTGAGAAAATAAGGAGTTTATCGAATTATCAGTCATTTATACATTATCCAGTTACTTCACACTTTTTTCTGACGAGACCCATTATTATAACACTATAATAAGGACGACAATAATGATAATTATTAGAGATACTTGAGAAGCCTTATGGTGTTCTATCGCAAATATTATTCATGCATATTTTTCATGCTGGAACTTGTGATGTGATTGGTTATATAAGGCTTCACACTAATTTCAACTTGGGTTCTTATTTCACGATTTTACACCTCTAAATCAGCACTTTACAATTATTATATAAGCTCTCCTATATCAGATGTACTCCACTTACATTCTATTTGTGTATACCAAAAACTTCATTCCACCTCACTACTCGAACACAATTTATTCATTTATGTTCGCGACATCAACATGAATACTCACCCACAAATGCTCTCATACAAATATATTAGCTTAATTATGTATACTATGTTCTTCACTAATGATGCTGAAAAAAGGTGGTCTGTATATTCATGATGACTGCATGAATATAGCACAACATCATGAAAAATTTGAATTGAGAATAAAGTCAACAGTAATAAACGGAAGTAAGAAATCGATTTTTGTATGAAACTTCTAACTTCGGTCGGCGAGAACAATGTACTCCACTTATGAGAAGGGGGAGGGCCGAAATACTTCGTGGGTGGTGAGGGGAATAGCGGCAGATAAAACGAGAAGAGCGCCCCAAGATTAATGCTCGAGCCAGGAACAAAACGTTTCAAATGTATCCCTGGGTGAAGTTGGGGAGTCACTAGAGCAGGAGAGAAGTATGGTGAAGAATACGTGAAGAAGTGAGACAGAGCGAAGTTCGGGCGATGCTTATCAGCTGACTAATGCGTGTCATATTTCAGAGCCGGGTGCCCCTGCCCGGCTTCCGCCCCGGGCGTCATACTCTCTGTCTAATTACCACGTGGATCCCATCGCTACACCTCTGACTCCCGCGCGACGCGCCTCGGGGGATCCCAGAGCTTACAAATTCCCCCGATTTATGGAACTTGGTCGCCGCTTTTTCCATTACTATTATTATTATTACGATGATCGGCCTGTGCAGACCTGCAGAAGAAACTAGAGCGATCAAAACTTGGCCGGAAGTGGCCGTAATCGTCGCAATTGTCATAAAAGCTCCAAATTTGCTGTCCCCGGGGATATGTCCCAGCTACAATGAACTGGCAGGCGTAGCCTAATTTTCCTGCAGCTGGGAAGTTAGGAAATAGCTCGCAATGTTTTCATTGTGCTAAAAATTTTTACATGCTCATGCCAAAATTTGCTAATCATTGGAAGGTTTGATGATCGCTCAACATAGAAAATTATCATAATTATAAATGTCGTAATAATAGATCAATACTTATAGAGAATCGCAAAAGAAAGAAAATAAAGTGAGACTCGCTAAACACATACATCAACTTAGGATGTAATGGATTTGTTGAAAAGAAAAATGCTCGATAATCTATAAATTTATCAAGAGGCACGCCGAAACCCGTCAAGCTATGATATGAAATATGAAATTGGAATTGGAATTAGAAAAAAAAGAAATTAAAGTGTAGAAGATTCAAAATATGTAGGATGCATGTAGTCTAAAACTTTATCTAGGTCGATTCGCATATGTTGTAGCTATCCACATTTATAATAAAGTATATTTTGAAACCATTAACTCTCTCCCATTTTTAATTTCGTTTTCAGGATATTGAGAATGATATCCTCATGTGGGCAGAGGGAACTCCAAAGACATCTGTGGCCAACGAAGATAAAAAATTGATCAAGGTCGTGTATTGGATTGTATGAATACTTCACTATCTACTCCCTGATCAAAATAAGTCGCCCCCGGCTACATTCAATTTGACTGTTGATCAATGCTCATACAGCATACAGCCCCTCCAACTGAATACATCCAAAACTCACACTCCTGGGTGTTCTCCACACCAATTCAAATGTTTTATTCGTTTTAAAACCAGACTAGCTTTTTTGGATCTCCTAAAAAAGAAACGTTCAAGAAGTCTAGTCTGCTTACATCCAAAAGAAGCTGAATACAGAATCAACTATTCTGTGTCCATTGTGATTTCAAGGTGAGTAGATCCTTTGGCTAATTGATGGCTCACATTACAGTAAAATATGCAAAGAATGCAACCTGGTAAGGAGTTGGATGCTGGACCTCCCTTCACTGCTTGCTACATTGCCCGCGGAGAATAGTGACTAGTGGAGAGGCAATTTCCGATCACTGAACTGTCTTTGAATGCCGCTCAATAGTCGATAAACTACTTCAAAAACGTATGTAGCATGTTGTGACAATGTTAGGAGTATAGGACAAGGAGGCAGGAAGCTAGTAGGACTGAAAATGTTTTGTAACTATCTGTAACATAATAATGTTGCAGATATAGATAATATTATTTGGATGGACGACGAATGGATAATTTCTAAGAATAATACGCTGGATTATTTAAAATATCACATAACACACGATAGGTTTCATATCATTCTAAAAGAATTAACCTACACTCACGAAAAATACAACATTATGAAAAACCCATAAGCCAATTGCTTGAAAGAAGACAACGACGACTACGTCAACGATAATCTTGCATACTAATAAAGTGAAGTAATGAAATATTTTAATTGGTGTGTGCTCTTTAGATATTTAGTAGACATTAATAATATAAGTAGATGTTTAGATATTTAGTAGATTTCAGTAGTTAGACTATATTTAGTGCTATTTATTATTTGTAGACAGGAGTTGCTTTAGAAAGAAAATTTCAAAAAGAATGTATATTGAGGAAGTTTTGGATGAATTTGAAAGAAAGTGATTTGTATCATAAGAGCTTCATATTTGAGTGTAGGCTCAAATAATGAATTCAGCTGCAAGTGGAAGTGAGAAAAATAGTTTCCTTGGGCTGATGCGGGTAGCATCTTTTCTCTCTCCAGCGCATGTAACAGATGACCACAATGATGATGATAATGATTGAAAAATGCTAGTGATGATGATGACGACTATTAATCCAGTTTCACCGTCCAGTGCACAGTACACCCAGAAATCGACTTATAAGGAGACTGAGAACAAAGAAGCCAGTAGACAAGTTGATGCGGGAGAAAAGCATGTAAAGTTGATAAATTATTATCCGGGTCTTTGTTTGCGAAAAACTGGAGGATATCAGCGAGCTTGATACTCTTAGCAGCCATGTAATCAGCCGTGAAATTGTCATTGACATAGTTGCGTTGCAAAACTAATGAATGATTTTACTCCAACATTCCACTATGTAGCATTGATATTTGTTACCTCGCTGTGAAAGTTGATGTTTTGCTAGTCACTAATCACTAACCTAATATAAACTGTACTGTATTTATTTTAATTAGTCTGTATGTTTCTCTGAATAATTTTCCTGAGGTAACCTAATGATCACTAAACAGTATTTTATTTCGATTAAGTGACTGGCAAACCTCACTTTGGACTGGTTTTAATTGAATAGTTCTAGACTCACGATTATGAAATTCAATAGAAAAAAAATAAGCTAACTAGGCTCCATAGGAGTGACTTCTCTAGATCCTATTGAATAGGCCTATATATTGACATTTCATTACTACTGTCACTTTACTATTCTACTACTACTACTATTTTATCATACTATCAACTAAGATACTCGAAATATTATCGTGAAATGATATGAAGTTCATGAAAAGTATATAATTTTCCTTTCTCTCAAGATCTTTTATTTGGAATACACTATTTTGAAAATCACAATATTGTTGATAATCAGAAGGCTTTATTTCAAGAGGCAACTTAGATCATACTGTTCCTTTGAACAAAATAATATTATATTATTGATGCTTGTGTTGAAATCAGCCAGAAATTCCTGGTATTGGAGAATTCATGATAATGAGAGATTAATAACTAATTATTATAATTATTAATCGTTCATCGTTAAGAGGATCTATTCTTGAATGGATTGTTTCTGCTGAAATATGATTTTAAGATTATATGAATACATTTTCCTGTCGAGAGTAATGAGGCTGTGTCTCATCTTTTTGATTTTGAATTTATCACAATCAAATTCACAAGAGTTCAATGTTCTATTTATTTTTAAACCCCATATTCTATATATCCGTTTCTAAAGTATTGAAGCTACAAATCCAGACTGAATATTTTTGAAATATGGCAAAAATAAATGTACAAACACAGTCCTATTATAATTATACAGTCTCTTCTTATACAGACTTTTGTCAATTGAATTTGGGATTAGTTCTCTAACAATGTTCTCGATGGATAGGAATCACCCATGCTACCTAAAGTCTCCCGTACTCTATGGAGGAACAGATTGACGTTATCAAGCGAAGGAGAGCGAAAAGGTGCACCTGTCTCCTTCTTCAGTGAAGCTGAAAGCCACCTGTTCATCTCCTTCAACCGTGGCTTCATCACCTCAAACTGAAACCGCAACAAAATCATCTAATACACACCTACTATAAAAAAAGGTCCCTTCAATTATTTCCCAGCTTCCTCTTCACGAATATTAGTTGTTGGATAAATTTTTGTCCAAGATTGAATAATACTTATTTATTTATTAAGGGCTGATATTTATTTATTGAAAAATTAGGATTGAATAATGGGAGATTGCATATACGATTGAATTGTTGCTTTGATGCGATTGATAGACACTCAGGAATATTCGTATCTCATCATGAAAAAGTGTAATTCACATTTATTCAAATTTCATAATACATTTTTCTTCTGAAGAAAGGACTGTCTTGTGATTATCAATGATTCCATTCCTGTCAATATGTTAGGATTGATCCCAAATTTTGAATAAAAAGTAATTTTTTATTAGTCAGCAGCTTGCAAAAGTTGTAATCCATTTCCATGACGAAAATATACCATGTCATAAACAAAACTTAATAAAACATTTTTAGTGGTAATAGTAATAGGACTACATTTAGAGAATAATATGTAAGTTACCTATTTATTCATTTATCTAGCGTATGGCAGATACACAACAAATATGTAGCTCATGAGTCTCAAATGCCTAGATATACACTGCATATTTCCAATTTCTTTGAGATGTTGTGTAGTTTTCGGTTAGGAGAACATAAGTTTGTCTGACCGCCATTATTTGCTAGTCCATTGAGCGTTACCCCGTTACCCAATGTGCACCATGGAGGCGAACTAGCGTTACACATAATTAAGTTACCTATTTGAGTCATAGACAGATAATATAAACTATTAGTGAGTAGATCTATTCATCTTCCAATCAATCAATCAATCAGCTCTATTTATCTTTCATTCAATCAAAAATTCACACTAGGGATAATTATAATTGTTATAGCTTAAGATTTGATTGAAAAACTCTTTTATCATCACACATGAGTCCATTCACTCATATATCTATCCAATCAGCACAATTGAAAAGAAAGAAACTGTCCAACATCAGAGACTCTATTATCTTCCTGATCTTTTAAACACGAAAAATCAATGAAATAGCTTTTGAACTTCATTTCTTTCATTGATTCATTGGTGACGTAGAAATTCTTCCACCTCTTACTCTATAAATAGTTTTCCTTGAAAGTCAAGGAATTTCTCCCAAATTCTATCTTGTGGTGAGCACCGCAAAAACGTAGCGTAAATGTTTTGGTGTCCAAATCCACTTGGATTAGCATTAGACACTGGCCACAGTGGCAGTGGCGTCAGTCGATGGAGCGTGATGTCAGTCATCGTTTTCTCTGCTCGTTGCATCTTTTGTTGTGGTCAGATGAGAAAGCCACCGTTTCACCTACAGTACGATCCACTTCTAACTGTCAGCATTGGTTGAATAAAAGGAATTTACGTTATTTATAAGGAATGCTGACAGTTTTAAGAGAATATCCCAATACTGAGCTGTCTCACCTGCGTCTATCAGTGCAGTGCAAGGCGTCCAATATACACATAATTACACAGCTGACAAAATCTTCAACTCTGCACGTATCTAATCATAGTGCATCAGTTCCAGTTGCACTGTTCCAGCTCCATCTAGCGTATAAACGTGTTTTCCTGTACTTTGCATCCTTACTTATCTCGAAAAAAGATGAAATCTCACAAAATTATCATATCCATCAGTCTGTTGTATTTTATCACACATTCTATTGAAATCTGACACAATACCGATACGTTACAATGGAACATTTTACATTTTAAGGATAATACAAAAGGGAAAAGAGGCTCCTTCGAACGCCAATATTACCTTGAAAAATCAGACTATAGAATTATTCAGCATAAATCAGCTGTCGAGTGGATTATTACAAATTGCATGCAATGACGCATGCAAATAATATCTCAATGTAACTTAGTAAAAAATCATTTGTCGTGTGGACTGTTAATTGTATGCAATGACGCATGCAATTAATAACTGAAAGTGAAATAGTATTATTTTCTCTCGACCTTTCTCTGCTTTCAACTCAGGCTGTCCTGTTGCCAGTATTTCTTGAAGGAGAATTAGCTTTTGATGTTAGCATTTTCATACACCAACCCCAACAGCCATTAGCTGTTTTGACAACGATATCTCGCCGACACTACATACAGATAGGATTTACTCTGATGGGCAGTATGGACAGAGGAGGCTGTGGTTTATAACTCCGCGAGGTCTACTGTTCACAGAACTACTAGTAATTGATCGTATATAGAGCAAAAAAGTATTAATTTATTCAAGACAATAGCAGAGTTGATAAGCTTCATTGATACTTGAGATTTCTAATGATCAAACAACGGTAACTGCTAGGAAGAATTGAGTTTTTATTGACTAAAAGATACTTCTCACAGAACCAAGAATTCAACACCTCGATCACAACGAATAGGTTGATGTTCAATCTTCATGTTCCAAAAGGGTGGTGTTCGATAGCTACTCACACATGTAATCGGTTGGTGTTAATGTTAGTGTTCGATAATTGCTCCCATTGATGTGTTGGTAGATCTTGAATTTTCTTCTTGAATCCAAGTTAATGATTGTACAAGACAGAATCCGTGACACGATTCGACGGAGAGCAAACGGCTCACGAAGATGAGAGGAGAGGGTGCTGCTGCTTTTCATTTTCTCGCCTCGAATATGAAGTTGCCAGCCATGTTTCTAGTTTGATTAAGTTCCGGGCGGCTGGAATGGGCGACTGCCGCTCTATTATTCAAATAAGAATGCATCCTTTATCAAGGGACTTGATGAATAGGAAGAACTTCTGGCATTCTTTCCATCTTCACCTACCCCAGAGGTGCACTTACCTGGCTGGGCAACTAGCCAGCAACTTGACTTGTGTGGTAAGTAAGGTCCAAGTAATTTCACGTAGAACACAGAATTGCTTATGAGAAAGACAACAAGTTGAGTTGTTCAATTATTCAAACTTCATAACAATTTTTCCGTGATTTTTTTCCGTTTGAGCATTATAGTCAGTATTGCAATCAAGAAGTTATGGAAACTAATTTTGGATTTTCCTCTATAGTTAATTTTCCATAAGTAGTTTCATTATCATGGAACAAAGTTTAAAGTATGTGCATGATAATTATGTTGTGCACTGAAAATTCAGAATATTAATTTATTAATAAAAATTCGAGGATATTTTCATCGCTTTTTTGTATATATGAGGAAAGTATCCAGTTGATTATTATAAAAGAAATAATATGTGTGTTTCTGTTTCTCTGTGTTTTCTATTCTCTGTGACCTATTATCCACCCATTATACATATCAAATCTTGAGTAGAAATTGTATTGAATTTAATTGCTACCTTCGCTTAGAGCCTAGGAGAGCGAAGTTAGGGTGCAGCCAGCCCTCTCTTACACCATCTCAAACCATCAATGATTAGGAGTAATATTCTCTAAGATAATGAGCGAATTAAGAACATTTTTCAAATATTATTTTCTAGCTCAATGATGTCTACACATTTTATAACAATCTATCACCTGAATGAAATATCACCAATCCAATCACAGTTGAGTTCTTGTCTAGCTGAGGACATGGACGGTTTTGTTATTACACAGTTCATCTGTTGCACTCAGGATATTAAGTAATATTTTTGCTGTTCCGGGGGGATCGAGGTATGAGTTTCTGTTTGATTTCAAGGCCTCGGGCGGGCGAATAGAGGTGGCGGGTAGCTTGGAGGGAAAAGCAGCCGCCAAGAAGCAAGTGTCTTGGATACATCTGCGGTGCATGCAAATGTGCTTCACGGGGGTGAAGCGGGGGGAGCGCGCATATCATCTTAAAGTTTAATTGAGTCTGGGTGCCCTCGGGAACGGGACCAGATTGCTTTGGGTCTACCCACGGGAGTCGACCCCTCGCTCTGCAGACTCCCCGGTGATCAAACAAATTATAAAAGATAGCAAGAACAAGGAGAGTGCACTCCGCGCCCCTCCCTCTATCGGGTGAGAATTCCCCGCCAGTCGCGGAAAGCAACAGAGCCAACTTGGCCGCGTTTCCAATCCACGATTCCATCTGCGAGTTTCATTCTGCCTCACCCACTCCACCTCACCCACAACCCGCAACCTTATCTTCCAATGCAATGCGATGGCGACGATTGTTTTCCCCGGATAGAGAGAGGGAGCACAGGAGAAATGCATTCAACTATTCCAATAGAGATTTAGATTACTGGCGATGAAAGTAAGAAGTGTGAGTTTGAATGTTAAATGATGTGATGAGGATATGATTCGAGGATGTGTCAGATGATGTGATTATCTGGCAGTCAGTCGAATCATAGAGAAAATGCAGCATTCGCACACAATAGTGACAGTGCACACTGAAAATAAATTTCTCATAAGTTTTACAATGTGATCAATCATACTCGCTTGACAGGGCTGAATGCGAATAGACCAATTAGAACTTGTAGGAATTATATTTTTACTATCACTGTAAAATCCAGCTTAAGATATCTTTTCTCTATGTTCAAATTTAGTAACATGGATTATTGTAGTACTATATATTGAGAGCATCTATTATGGATTGACTGGGAATTTATTGTTTCTAATGATCAAAATTGAGTGCTCTCCTTATCTCTGGAGTTGATGTGAAATCAAGACTTAATTCAAGAGGTGGCAGAAACGAGAAAGGTTATGGGAATCATACGGTGGTGCATTTAGTGTATATAAGATAATATACAAATTTGTATCAATTTCAACTAGGTATTCAACAATTTGAAACAGAATTAGGTCATTCATGTTTGTTTATTTTGAGATCAGGTATGATTGATTATTTGGAACAAATAATTCATTCAGATCATCAACATTCAGTTTTTTACTTGTACTTGTCACAAAAGATTCTCTTCAGCTAAAATATCACCTATGTATGGCATATAATTAGAGGTCAAGGTGAATGGATATTGTCAATCAACCCCCTATGCCTCTGCATCTTGAAGCCTTCAATCTCTCAAGCGAACTACATTCATGTTTCAAGAAACAACTTCTAAAATAAGAAGTCATCGTTGTCGAGGATGATAACCACGTTGCTATTCATATCCTGTAGTATTTTGGAATGTTCCACTTCATCCTTGTATCACTCCTACATTGCATTCACTGCTTCAAGGCGTTTCATCTTGTTCTACAGTGGAGAAAAGCCGTGTCTTCATTCCGTGAACTGATAAATTAATTGAAGTTGAACCCTGTGCTGGTGAATGCCCCTTGGACAAATGGCGTTGTTTTGAAAGAGCCACTGTAGATGGTCTGCTTGCAACTGTTTGGTCAGCGGTATCCCCAAACGTTGTTCTTGACTTGAACCAGGAAAGCGGAAGATTAAAGGACAAAGGCGACTGAATTAACAAGGCGCTACTGAGGAGGAGATTGTCTCAGATTGCCGAGAAAGACTGCTCGTTCTTCAGCGGTGACTTGTTGAGACAAAAGGATCAGAGGCGAAACAGTGTACCCTACTAAGGGTCCGATGTCTCCTTCCTTTGTCCGGTTGTCTCTTGCAAGGCGCGCGACTGTCTCCCGAAATTAATTCCGGCCAAGACGCTCGCTCGACCAACAACCCTCCATTAATATTTATCTTGCTCTTTCAACCGCACACCATCATCTCCTGTAATGTTTTCGCAACTGTGTCACTATGAATTAACAAGTCACCAAAGTCAGTTCTGCACATCGTGATTTCCAGGTTGTAATGTTTTCATCCCCCATTGCCACTATGACTCAGTCACAATGTCGCATTGTTCTTATACTCATAATTATTCGATCAAATTCCTGTGGTAACAAAACTGGAACACGTTTATAGCGGTAGTGATCGAGTATAGCGGGTTTAGTTCTAGATCTCGATATCATGTTGAATTTGAGTTAATATTAGAAAATGACAAGAAGCTGCATGCTACAAAATGATTTTATCGCCGAATAAAATTAATTTATTCATTCACTACATGTTCAAGGAAGACTACAGGCAATCAGGAATTACGCCCAAATCAATCAATGATGAATGTCATGGTTTTAATATTCAATAATATATTTGATTAAAATGGGTTTAATGAATGGAAGGAGGTCTGAGATAAACGATAACTCATTTTCTTGTAGAATACGTATACATTACCTTGAAGTGGAAGTGCCTCCATTCATCTTATTCGATCAATCAAAATTGGTTTATTAACAGGTTAGGGACAGTGGAAACTAAGCCTGTTTTCTCCATCCAAGAATTTTTTTTATAGTCGTGCCAGCAGTTGATTTTATAATATTATATTCCTGATTTTTCTATGTTCTATATAGTTATTTTCATTAGAATTAGAACGTCTTATTGAATATTCGATTGGAATGAAGGACTTCAAATGTGTTTCATCTTATGTGTGCTTCAAGTTCAACTCGTATCATCATATAGCCTACTACGCATCCTATGAACTACTTCATCCTATGAATTCTCAAGAGCATTTCTGAAGTCTTGTAAATTGTAGTTTAGGTAGTATCCATCTTCCATCTTCTCTCCTTCAAATTATTATGTAATTTCATGGATAATTCTCCTCCTAATATCTTTATCAGCCATCATCTTCTACTTCTATTCATAATTATTTAGGATTTTTCTTCAAAGCTGCATTTCAGAAAAAATGTTTCCATCCTATTCATTGGCAGAAATATCACTTAAATTTTCATCTTTTTCTTTTCAATCTATACATTCTCTTACTCTGTCACGGTATAATACCCATTAGGCATGACATAGGCATTGTTCTTTCCAATAATATTAGTTAATGAAATAATGAAGGGAGAAATAAGACACACAATCACTCAATATTGTCTGTGTGGAAGCATACTCGTATACTTTTCTTTAAATAGAATTTTATTAAATTATTTTATATAGCTTTTATAAATAAATTACAAAGCTGGTTCAAATGTTATTATGAATTGTTTCACTGAATCTCTACTCTTTCTCTCATCCAAGAAATATTAAACAAAACCGTGTCACAAGCTCACAACCCATAACAACTCACGTTAGTTGAGTATCAAGGAGCTTCCTGCGCGTAAGCACCGCACCTGCAGCATCCAGCAGGTGAGAGCACGGTCCAGTGACGGCGATACCAAGTCACTTGCAACTCACTTAAAACTATCAGCATTACGTATGAATAACGTCAATGCTTCCCAGCCAACCAATGCTGCCAGAAAGAGGAACCCACCATGAACTGATGTGATAGATTGGATGATCCCCGCTTGCTCAAACCAAAGCTGATGCATTTATTTCTGTCATCAACCCGGAACCAATGTGACTGCGCCTGGCTACTGGCATTCTTATCTCGCTCCTCTTTTTTCTATCAACACCAACAGGCTATTACGGGCGATAAACAGTCATGCTCCTTATCCCGTCTACAGAGGATCTCAGTCCATATACAGTAGGCCACACTCCTTTCTGGCATCAACCGTGAGCGGCTACAAAGAAAAATCAACATTTCACTTTGGAACACAGAAGGTTCTTACAAAGGCGCTCAATTTACCATGACAGCATCGGTGATATTCTGTTTAGCAATAGGCTTGCATGAATGTATTCCACTGTACTATAGTTCAAACGTAGAATGGAATATAGAAAATTTCAAAAATTATTGATACTCCTTATAATAGTTTAGAAAGTATATTCACAGGAAAACTTATTTTCTTAGTATGGAATATTAATTATTCTTCGCAAATTAACTCCAATAAACTATTTATAAACCGAATCAGCACAATAGAAATCAAGATAAATTCCAAGTCCAAAACCTTCTTCCCCTGATTCCAATAAATAGTTCAAGATGTGATCCTGGGAGCTTCCCTCGAATTTATTTTCCGCAACAAAGCCTTCGAGATTGGTGGAGATATGTGAAGTTGATTCTTATTATAAGCTTGATGGTCAAATGTTTTCCATCTGCTATCCTATACTATTTTGCTACATATACTCAATTTCACAATACTATGATTAAGAATAATTGCATAGTGAAGTGATCGAATTATACACTCTCCTCTTGTACTTCTGTTTGGATAAATACATTTATTAAAGCGAAATAGGTGTAAGACAAGACCATGTTTTGTGATCAATTCTTCAATCCATTTGTTCTATTTTCATATTCTACAGCTAATCAACTAACTATATAGTACAGCCTTGATAAACAGTATAACCCGTTATATTACGTTCCCCATTATAACACATTGTTTTCTACAGTCTCCTGAAACATCCATACAGCTTTCAACCTTGATATAGGCCTAGTACACCCCAATTCAGTAAATACCTCTACATTTTCTAGGTATCAAATTGTAGAAAAGAAGAAGAAAAGCGATAAAGAAGAAAAGGAGAAATTTCACCTTAACCTATTTCACCCACCCCACCTTACTAATTGTAGTACATTTTTCGAGCAGTCTCTTGAGATTTACAATATCCAGGTTTCACTCTACTCCTAATTCTACTGATTAGCTCTGAGAACAGTGTTGAGTGTCCCTTCAATATTGTTTCAACAAGAATATTTGTTCAACTTTGTCCATTTGTCACGAGAGAATTTCAGTTCCTGCTCAGAAAAGTGGGTATATACTGAGAGGAAAATGAATGAGATTTGTTGTTTCGAAGCTCTCCACCGTTAGAAATTACGTAAAAAATGTGTAACCTTTATAATAGGAGAAGCTTGAAGACAACATGATTTGCGTTAATGGAGGCTGAACGGATAAAAAATGAAGTACAAGTGTTTAGCAAAGTACCCGGCTATTGAGCACCTGCTCCTAAGAACAACGGGTCTAGCGGCTCGTGCGCAATGTGAAAAGACACAGGATCATTATTCAATGTAGCCGAGCCATTTTCGCAGCGGTGTGTCGTGTTACACGGAAAAGGAGTGAGTTGGGCACGAGCTACGAACAAATAATTTATGACGTACGGTGTCAACAATAAAAATGTTTGGAGAATGAGTGAGTGAACAGATAGGGGCGAAGACAATTATTATGATGCGTGGTCCAGTCGTGTCCAGTCAAGGAGGGACGCAAGTGAAGGTGGTGAGTGAGGGAGAGACATGAACAAGAGGTAAGAAAGAGAAATGGAATAAAAGAGAGAAAAAGATATGTTGGAGAGGAGAGATACTCTGATATGTACTGATATGGAGTGATGAAGTGAGAGAAAGAGAGAGTGGGAGAAATCAAGGAAGTTGTAACATCCCTTGGCCGGATACGGGCTGTGGGTCAGAATAGTGGCCATCACCTACCAGCATCACCTCACCTTGTGGTCAGTCAAACCTGCTGCACACAAATTGGTTTTATTGCAATTGTCACTATAGAATTCTTTGTACAGTAGTTCCTCTTCATTTAATCATAAAATTGATTTTCTTTCAGTATTCGATTGATTGAGTAATAGCTCCTCTATCCACTCATCCAATTGGATAGCCCGATTATTCGTATTGGATGGTTTTATCCAATTCAATGACTTATAAATTAAATTTCAAATGAATTTTACGAAAATTGTATCCTGGTTGGCATATTATTTTGATGCGATTGTCAATATAAAATCCAAAAACTGCAAATCTTCCTCTATTGTGAACAGCCTCAAATCACCACATCCCAAGTATTCGGAAGTAGCCTACATAAGGACAAGTTTTGTGGATCTTCTTTTACTTCGCTGAAACAAATCAACGTTTCTAACATTATGATTCTCACTCTTTTCGGGAAAATTAAGAGAAGTTGTTGTTAATTTGCATGCAATTCGTACCGTATCATAAAATATCAATGCTCTTTTAATTTGTTCATGGATGAATACTATGATATGCTTAAAACTTTCGTATAGTTTACAATATTTCAAATTTAGCTCAAATAATTGAATCTTAAACTTTTTTTTGTTACAGGAGAATTGGATGAAGCGATCACTAATAGCTCACTCAAAAATTCCATAACAATCGATATAGTAATCAAAAGACAAAGATACTTCGTCTCCCAAAACACAAACACTGATTCACAAAAAAATATTTCGTACAAGATGCAGATCTATCGATGACCTGCATCAAGCAAGTTCAATCGTAATCTAGGTATCCAGTTGATCCAATGAATCATTATGCTCATTCCATGGAGGAATTCATAATAATAAATCATAATAATGCATTGTATACAAGCTGCTCATCTGATAATTAGCTACATCAAGCAATGTCAATCGTAATCCAGAATCATTACGAGGTATAAATTGAATGCGATGAATTAAAATGCGATGTATGGTCAGCTAATGTTTGGTGTAACCTAGCATGGTGTGAAACCACTTGATGGTCCATGCAGATCTAAGTGGTTGAGGAGATAGAAGGAAAGTCAATAGGTGTCGAACAGCTGTTCATCCACCTGCCGCAGATTGCAAACCGAGACCAAGTGGAGCCGTGAGTGCAACTGAGCCGAACGGCGACAATCAGCGCTTGCAGTCGCACCTGAAAGACTATCAAGGAAGCGGTGGCTGCGACGTCACACCAACCAAAGGCGTATCAAAACCATCTTCAAAACGTATTGGAAACGACCGACATGCAAACATGCTGAGATGCGAGATGCAATCGACCACTACGATGACACATTCGTCGGTGCCTTCTTAGAACAGCTTGTTCATTCTCTCACTACCTGGGTCCACTGATTCTGGGTTATATTATTCCAATCCATTCACATTCCAGCCCCTACATAGGGTGGCACCAGGTGAGATCTGGTATCAGTGCTATACTACAACGATCACTAAGATATCACTTTATAACAATTTAAAACAACACGCTAAATGGGAGATCAGATAATTGAGGGTGATTGATACGGTTGATGCAGCCAGAGGTATGGATTGAATTCAATACAATATTGAATATTACAATATATTATTCATAATCATCGATTGAATTCAATACAATATTGAATATTACAATGAATTGTTCATATACATTAAATACTATATCATCAACAGATCGTTTGCTAATGCACATGATAACTTCAGCTTCAAATTTTCCTTCGCCTTCGCAATTCAAATACGTACATTCACACTCTCTCCGTCTCATTCTCAATCGTATTACTCAATTACTCGTATTTTGTTCAGAAATTTCAAAGGATCTTTTCATTGTTGTATTAGCTTCAATTTTCTAAGGATGTTGATGATATAACAGTAGTATGTGGAATGGTTATGTGCATGTACTATTAGGTTGTCAAATCATATTATGGCTCATCACACTATGGTTCATCATTGCATCGCTTTCGCTTTTAATTCTCATTATAACATTTGTTATAATTGGTATAGAATCTCGATCAAAAGTAAAGTGGATTTCAAATTGACTCAAATTTCAAAATCTCCTTTTTCCCAATCTCATATTGATACATCAATATGAGATTGTACAAATTTCAAGTACAAATTGAAACATTTTCAAATTTCCTTCATTTGATATATCAATATGAGATTGTACAAATTTCAAGTACAAATTGAAACAGTTTCAAATTTCCTTTATTTGTGGGATGGGCAGAACCAAACTGAATAAAGCAATCAGTTTGAAGCAGGGATAAGTTACCTGCGCTACGATTTCCATTGCAATAACAGAAGACCGGTAGCCGGTAGCTGGAACATTACGGTAGTCAACTCCGGTCTGCCTGCCTGTAATGGTGCGCCAGGGTACCGATATTTGACCCCAGGGAGTGCCTGTTCCAGCACAAGCGCGCTAAGCTCATCATTTGACCTCTTTTTCTATTATTTTCATTACGGGAAACACAAATAGAACTATTACTGTATTGCATAAATCTTATGATATTAAGCGAGCAAATTCTGTATTTTTATATCTGGTTATTTATGTTCAACGGATCTCTAAAACGGCTCCAACAATTCTCACGAAATTTGGAACATAGTAGGTTTATGATATAAAAATTCGATTGCACTAGGTCTCATCCCTGGGAAAACTCGCTGAAGGTCATGAAAAGTATAATTAATCCTTGGAAAAACAGATGATAATTTCTGTCGATAACAGAAGATGCGTGTGATTGTGTGGGAGATCAGCTGTGTAATCGATTAGCTTACCGTATCTCGCGAGAAATCTAGAAATTTTAATTGACTCGATCAAAATAATCTGATTTGTCGACATGAGATGATATATATCATAATATTCAAAGTTAATTATTATTTAGAGTTCTAAGTGATTAGTGAGTGTTATTTTGTTATTCAATTTGGTATGTAAAAAATCTAAATTAAAACTTTTATGTTTTCAAATATTTGGAATGAAAATTTGACCTGAATTCAAGTGTATGGAACATAGCCAACTTTTTGGAATATTTATAGTGTATAAATCAAATTTGGGGAAGAAACAGTTTTGGGCTGTGCCTGTTAGTCCTTCCCCAATCATTTTAAATAATTGAGTTCTATTTATCAATAAATAAATAACGAGCGATGCTCGGTGCCCCGATATTTGTGGTTATGCACGATTGGAAGATCACTATTATTGACAGCTTTTATTAATGAGAAAGCAGGAAGAATAAAATCTCATCAATAGTTTTGAAGAAGCACCATGAGAATATAGAGAAACGAGAACTCTGATTTCCATCACTTCAATGTGATTTACTATCATAGTAAAAACTATATTTGTAGAGAATATGCCACTTGAATTGATTCCTTTTTTTCAAACTTATTGTATCAGGAAAAATGTATAATTTTGTTCAAACATTAAAACCAAATTACATGCACGATTTTGTTATAGATTCCAATGGTTTTTATTCCATCATTTTATATATTCCAATTAATTGTACCCTAGCCTAGTAAGATCAATTCCAGCTGTGTATGGCATCTGTATTAGAAATTGTTCAGTACTTAAATCTGAAGTGAATTAAAACTTGAATTCAAATTCAGATAATAAGTCCCGCCGCAAAGTAGACCCACGCTAATCCACGAAAAGCAACCCACGCCATGGGGTGTTTTGTAAACCATTGCTAGGCTTCTCCAGACATCTGTGTAATGATACTTATAATACATGCAATGAATAATCTACTTGTCAGCTGATTGATTATGAATAATTCTATAGCAATGTTTACAAAACATCCCACGGCGTGGGTTGCTTTTCGTAGATTAGCGTGGGTCTACTTTGCGGCGGGCCTAATTCACAGAGAGTTAGTAAAAAAATGAATACGATATCGAGAGTAAAAGAGAGAGATCTAGAGTGAGAAAATAGACAGTCCAAAAACACATTATCGATTTCCTGTAAATTTTTCTATTTTATTTTATTTATTCACAATGCAAATGAGACTAATGTAATGACATTGGTAGATAAAATAATAAGGTAGTCCATGTGATATTTTTCTTCCAAATTTATAGGTGACACAGTCCAAGGTAAGGTTAGAATTTCACCTGTACAATTTTTACAAAAGTCCAAAAACTTAATTCACATATAGTATTATTAAATCAATTGCACATCACTTCATGTAGAACATTGTTATGAAATAAGTGCGTACTCTATTCCGATCAAATCTTATTTTAATTTCTCAAATGAGGTGATTGTTATTAATTTGTGACATCCACCAATATATTATCCATCAATGTCTCTGTATCATTCACATATTGAGAAACATCATCAAGTTATTCATTGCATCTATGAAGATATATCAATGATCGATCAATCATCATCATGTTTGAAAAGATACATAATTCACTAACTTATCGCCTCTAATATGGTAAATCATAGTTTACAAAACGAGTCTGGGAAGATATACACAATATTATGTATTTTTGACCTCATAATCAAACTCATGAAGTATATCTACTGTATATATAGAGATATACATCAGTGAGATGTTAAAATCAATGTATATTATCGGAAAATTGCATAAATGTGAGATAAGAAGGAGGGATTTGGTTGCTTTTGGTGTAGACATAAAGCTCAAAGGTATGAGAGAGTGTGAGGAAAGGAGGCGAAGAACACACTACAGAAGGCGGCCGGTGGCAAAGAAGTGAGTCAGAAAGGTTTCATCGTTGAACTCTAGTAGGCAACAGTTCCACAGGGGCCTCTTGGCCCTTGCCCCTTCACCCCTTGCTCACTTGTGAGCCATTGCCTCTTTGCCCCTTTCTCCCTTGCCCCTTTGCCACATCTCCCATCTCCCCCCCACACCCGCACCCTCCAATTCCCCATCACACACACAAAATAAGTCTTGGGAATTGTTTCATTTTTGCCAAGCAATCAACATTTCTCTCTCTGCGCTGTTGTTTATAATGCCCACCTACTATTCGGTGTGTCTTCACCTACAGCATCAAAACTAATTCGCACCCCAAAGAAATTCTTCATCCGCTTCTTTTCGGCCCGCATTTCTCGCTCTGCTGTCCCCGAGGAATTCCCCCAGTTGCGAGCGATGGAGCCAACTAAACCACTCGCAATGCTACACGTTCGCGAAATATCATTATTCGGCATGGGAACGTGGGAACGTGGGAACGTATGTAGCTTATTCAAATTTCTTTCTCACTTATGATGGATTTATTCATTCGTTTGGATGAATGCAATAAATTTATCATTGTGAATTAGAGTTGGTAGAGTAAATAAAGTGATAGGCGTTTTCCAAGCATTACTTTAATAATTGAAAATTGGACATTCTACCAATAAAAGATGATTGGACATTGAACAAATAATGTGGAGAACTAATTAGTCGCGTAGTTGCAAAGTTCACGCTTGGTGTCAAACTTTAAATTTCGACATCAAATGCCGATACGGTTCTAGTAACTATCAACGAACAATATCAGTTTGAATTTGTGTAATGAGTGAATTCAATATGTCTAGTGAAATTGATTGATATATTTCATACATCACTAGAGCTTTGCTCTTAACATGCGATTTCATGTTAAAATATTGTATAAATAAAAGAAATATGCACATTACAGCTTCTAGCATCTCTCTCCTTCTGAAATTAGTGTTGATTCTATCTACAACTGGAACAATAATGGAATTAATACCATATCTTACTTCTAAAAATTGTAATCTAGTAATCAATTTCAACTCATCTTTTCACTTTTAAAAATTGCAATCTAGTAATCAATTTCAACTCATCTCTTTATCTCTAAAAATTGAAATCTAGTAATCAATTTTAACTCATCTTTTCACTTTTGAAAATTGTATTCTAGTAATCAATATTAACTCATCGTTTTTCTTCTAAAAATTGTAATCTAGTAATCAATTTTAGCTCCTTTTTCAGCTCATCTTGTAAAGTAATCAATCAAAATCCAATTTGTAGCATTTCTGCAAAATTCATATTGATCGTTGATTGTTGGGAGAGCTTCACATATCTCCAACTAGAGAGTCACAGCCGCTTTCTAGGAAAACAAATACAGTAGTAATGTAGAAGAAGAAAAATACTTCTAGACGTTCGGAAGTTTTATTGAGCTGACTGTTCCAGTTCAGTAGTGTTTCACTTGTAATTATCATTCATTCTCGACCATACTATTTCAAACTCCAACAATAATTTCATTGCAAGCCATGAATAGGCAGGCCTACTTGCGCCCAACTGTTGTCGGTAGAGACTCTACTCCCGCTCACCAGGCTGGCAAGCCACGCATGCAAATTGCCAAGCCTAAATTCGCTACATTCAGACTCACTTTAATCTGTCAGTATTCCTTATGGATAGCAATTTTGCTCCCCATTCAGTCGATGCTGACAGTCCAAAGTGGATCTGACCATAGGCTCATTGCTCTGCAATCCCGGCAGGCTCATCATAATACTAGGCTCATAAAAGAGACTCCTCACAGATGGCAGACACAGTGTGCTTGCAGTTATGATCGCCTGGGCTGTTCATTATCATCATCACCATCATCATCATGAGCAGTGAGAGCAGACCGTTGTGGTGCTCTTATGCTGTCGTCATTACATTTTTATCATGGAAATTCCCTATTCAAAATTTATTCGCCTAGCCGTCACAAAGTGAACGTGCAGGCGCTCTTTGCCTGACCGCTAAAAGCGGAACTGGTGTGTAGCAGGTATTCTGTGCCATCGCATCTCTCAACTCTCTCTGGATGGGATCTTTGATGTAAACTCAGCTCATTCAACCCGCATTGATCTCTGTCATCAGCCAAAACATACACTTTCCTGTATCCATATTCCATGGTATTATTCAATAAATGGGGTTTTCAAGGAAATTGAGAAAATTTATTGATATGACATCTGTTACTTCTCTCATAATAAGGATACCTCTCCTGCAATACCTATAATTGAGTTAATACATGATCCTGTAAATACATATTTTGAGTAGTGAGAATTAGTAAAATTATTGAGCAATAGTGAGAATTGAATAGTATATTTACCATAAAATTATGATGGTGAATAAAATTTAAATTCAAATTCATGAATCTATGAATCAAAAATTCAAATTCAAATTCATGGTGAATCTATCTCTTAAATCTATGCTACATGTAGTGAAGCTTCCTTTACGCAAATGAATCAGTGAGCATAAAGGATTGAATAGTTATAAAAATGAAACATCTTACAATTTTACTCTCCTTCAATCAGTTCCCTTCCAAGGAACAAAGTCTAATAATTTTTGAAACACAATAAAAATAATTTCAAATTCTTCTTTGTTTTATCATAACACAACACTAGTTTCAACTCTTCAAGAGTCAATTTCATTCAATAAAAATATAGCCTACTAAATAAATTTTAACATGTTCCAATTATAATCAGTAGCCCCAAAATAAGTTGATATCTTTGTGATCCTGTTGATCCTTCCCAATCATTTATTTGATGTTGTGATTGTGCGGATCAGATAAATAACTAAATACGATTTTCATATCAAATCAGCCCAACTGGGAAAATGAAACAAATTCGAGTTTAAAAAGTTTCTCCTTCCCAATTTTGGAGGAAATATGTTTAACATAGTTGGTAGAACGTTTTCAAATTGATTTCTTCAACTTCTTCACTAAGTTTTTTTTTTAAATCGATTCTCTCCAATTTCATTTTAACTTGTAATTTCTTCTTGCCAAGTTTTTCAAATCGATTCTTTCTAATTCCATTTTAACTTGTTGTCGGAACTCTGAGGTATGCATAAGTGAATATTTCTAGTATGTTGCTGCTCCTCTGAGAAAGGACAAGAGAAGAGAGAGTAGAGCCAGAGGCCAGCAGCCGGGCACGGGGATTATGCAGGCTCATGACCAGCCTGCTGCATTTAGCTGTGTCACTGGACGGGCACCTGTCGACTGTCGACTCAACCCAACTGGATACTGCTGCTTCATTGCGCTGCTTCATTGTTCATTGCTCACCTCACCGTGCGGGCGCCGATTTTCGCTCATTTGCATGATGAAAGAAGTCGAAGCGCCGTAAATTAGCGACGCAATCTCTCGTTCGATGCACTCGCAATAAACACGCATTGCGCGCCACAATCCAACTTACATGCATACAAGACCCACATTCACATGCAAACTACATGTACTGCATCTAGTACATTCACACTAATAGTCGGAGTTTCTAAGCACATCCACAACAAACGCCTTGCTGGATAAATTAATTCCGAACGGCGACCGAAGCACGGCTACAAAATTATAAGTGCTGCAGCCTCATTATGATGAAAAACACACTTCACAATACACACGTTTTGTTGCAACAACGTTTGTTGATGTAGGCAATTGCATTATGTTGTGTCTTCTTTTAATGAGGTAGTAAATAATTTGTGGTTGAAGAGAAAGAAATTGACGTACAATGTTGGGTAGTTCCAGTGTTGCGTAAACGAAAAATTGAGAAGCTAATTGAATCATGATAATGTATTGTATGATAATATTGCAGGAATACGAGTGATGACGGTCGACAACCTTTACAGAGCTTGATTTTGGTTCAAGAATATTCAATTGTACACCAGGGACTGGTTTACAGTCATGCTAGAAGGGGAAATGGAAACATAATCCTGCCCAGGGTGAGATTGGAAAGATCCAGGAAAAGCTTTCCCATTTATTATCTGGCATCAGATTCTTCAATAGGCTACCTGACGGAATAAGAGAGCTGCCTCTGGTGAGCTTTAACAAGCGGGTGAAGTCATGGCTTATCGCCAACTCATTCTATTCCATTCATGAGTTTGATGAGTCCTACCCAAGCACTATAATATAATTTGTAAATTGACTGTTATAATAGTTTCTATGGTTTTAGTTTGTTCAAGATTTATTGTGAAAGTATAGATTAAAATTAGAATAGTTTGTGTAGACTGTTATAGAATTAAAGTTTATTAATATTGTTTATTGTTATTTCTGTATTTTTTATGAAAAACCGAATAGCTTTGAAACCTCCTCTTGCACTGCATGTTATGTATTATCTTTATTTATGTATTGTTATTGAAATTCTATTGTAATGACATGGCCTAGTGTTCTGTATATATTTTCTGGCTGTAATAAAATCATTGAATAATTTAATCATTGACTTCAATGCTCAATGCTTCGACTCAATAAAAATGTTTCCTAACGTAAAATATTGAAGAATGTTGACGTTTAGACAATACCGAGTTATTTGCTAAAAATCTCATTCATTTTTATTACATGAATGATATTCAAACATTGATGGAAAAAAAGAAAATACAATCGTTCTGTTTGTGGTGGAATATCAGTGATGTTTTGGGTGTGATGAAGCCACATGCACCACAGTCGCATTGCACGTTCACCTCAAGTAATGTCTCCCAAATGGCCATGTCTGTGGTTGAGAGCATTTTGCCACAACCAGCTATTACTCTTTTCAAACCTATCATCATCTCTAATCTTCACTATTCATATTTACGCCTCAAACCCGACAGTTTCATAGGAGAAGGTATGTCATGACCAGGGAATTTTGTGGTGAGCCCTCATCAGACATTAGTGATCGTTGTGTGATCTACCTTCTGAGAAGGTTTGGAGGAGGCCTATTGCATTTTTTTTGCATATAACAAATATTTCATGTATGATACTAGGAATATATAGCTTGTCCTAATACATTTATTCTATGTTTTCTGATTATAATATTGAAAATTCAATCTCGCTCTGAATGGATAGAAATTCTACTCACATTATCTCTCACAATAATTATTTATTGCTCTGGAAGGTTGATCAGCTCACCTGAAAAAGAGAGAGAATATGATATACAATGTATAACTATAAGAATAATATACAATAATACAACTTAGAATTTTAAAATCCATTTATTTTTTGAATCTATTATAATTATTTAATTATACAAGGTAATCCCATTCATTCAACTTGAAAACTCGCGAAATCTATTATTCTTCTTCAATGGATTTCTTCACATGGTCAATTTTCTCATACTTATATTCGTATCACAATTATTCAGAAATTACATTAGCACATAAATATAATTCAAAATAGCAGGAATACTACAATTCCATGTTTGTGCTTTGCAATTTATATCAATCAGACTAGGCCTACTTGCTTTATGGATGATGAAGTCCAGTTCTCATAGACGATATAGTTTTATTCATAGTTTGTCTTCCAACACAATAATTTTCCTTGTACATCCAGAAAAAGCTAACCTAGAAGCAAAGCAAAGATCCACCCATTTCAATGGAGCATTGTTTTACAACTCAATATCACACGAAGTTTTTCATATGAGAGGAGCTTAGACGATGCGGTCGATTAAGGTCAACATCACCTTATTGATCAAGTCGGAAGGGGGAGAGCTGTACAGAGGGAGAGAGAGAAAGTGTGAGAGAAGATTTGGGATAGAGGGAGAATGAGTAACAAGAAGTGAATGTGTTGATAAAAGAAGGAGCGAGAAGTTTGTTGTGTGAGAGGGAAGGGGAGTGTATGGATGAAGAACAAGGGTAGTTTTAATCGGGGCGCCCGAAGCTAACGTTGGCCCGGGTAATGAAACGGCTCTGCACCTGAAGAAGAGTGGCGGAGAGGTCCCCGGGGACGAGCGAAGGGGATTAGCCCGGGAGTCAGCCACGACACCCGCGGGAGGCCCGCCCGGGTCGCTCCAATCTCCTTTACGGCCTAATAGAAAAATAACTGCACCCCAGCGCCTACTCCTTCGCAGATCCTCAAAGTTCATCTGACTGCTAGTCGACTACACTTCGGTACTATAGTGCAATTCACGTTATATTGTCAGTATTAGTTGGATGGAGAGCATCGATGTTATTCATAAGGAATGCTGACAGGGAATGCTACTATATAGCGCAAGAGTAGATCCCTTAATACGCCTCGGTGGAAACTCCATACCACTTCCTTGCCCCTCACCTTGCCAATCACCACCACCTTTCGAATGTTGTTCGTTTCAAGTGAACGACGCCCTTTCAACAAGCCTCTGCTCTGCACTGCACTGCTCTGCTCTGCTCGCCGCTTCATCCAACATTCAACGCCAACCGCCTTGGTCGACCGACATTTCATTTCTTTAGTTTATGTGTGCGCGTCTGTTTAACGATGAATGAATTAGCTTTGGATTGAGAAAGTCTACAAATAAAATGACGATTACGTACAATATTGTACTTTTATATCAATGTCTTTCTGTATTATACTATTTATTGTACGCATTGTTGATCTGTACAAATAATATGAATTATCTATTTATACAGATAATAGCATTATTTATGTTATGGGATCATCAATCAAACTTAAAGTGATTAACTGCTGATCGCAGACCGAGGTCAGTATTCAATATTAAGTATTTAAAATCAATAACATACTAGCTATCAATCAATCAATATTTATTCAAATCAACACAATATACATAAAAGAAAAAAAACACAATCAAAAATAAATTTGTAATAAAATACAAAAGCAGGCTTCATGGTGGGGTGTGCTGAAAAGAAAAAAAGAAATAGAAGTTTTTTTTCTATTACAATAGCTATTGATAGTAGGTATAAATAATATAGGCCTACTAGTTTACTAGTGATTCTAGTTTAAAGATCACGTTCCTACCAGATTTCATTATGAAGGACTATGAAAATGGAAATGAGTATTTGAAAACTCCACCCATTAGTACTATTTTATTGCTCTCACTACACTGAGAAGTAATTATTATTCATAGAAATGATAACTAAAGGGTAAGATATCAGTATACACGGTTCTGAAATATTTCGACAACATTTTTTATCGCTGAGTGAATTGAAATGATTGATAAATAATTTGGCATGTTTTCGTTTTTGTTACTACCTGTGTCGAGTAGTGAATGGGAAAAAATTTAGAGAAAAGTGAAATTAATATTTTCTCATATTTCCGTATATCCATGAAGACCAATGACACTCTGGAATCATTGAACGATAATTCACAGAAGGTGTTTTAAAGTAGGCTCGAAAATTCCCAAGTAACCCTTCTCCTAGCAGAAAAATAGTGAAATGCTGGTAAATGATAACTTCCTGTCTGGTCACTGATGATATATAATTGCGCAGTGAACCGCACAGCGCAGTTCTGTGTGAACTGGTGCATTATTGTAACCAGCGTGCAATTGCTGCCACTGAATTAGTATTGTTCTGACTGTGGGCAATTCACGGAGGAACTCGAAACAAAAACGAAGAAGAAGAGGAAGAAGAAAAAGAAGAAGAAGAAGAAGAAGAAGAAGAAGAGAGAAGTCACTAGACACCACTTTCACTGCACACCAATTCAAATGGTTTCCTTCTTTTCAGTCTCCGCACCAACCCTCCGTTGTCTAGCAGCTGGATTGCGTTCGTGTGTTGGTGGAGCCGTTCTTCATGACTTTCTGCATACCTTTGAATCTCACAGGATACCATGTTGACTCCCAGGTCCCTATGGATGTCGCTGTTCCGCACATACCAGGGAGCATCAACGATGTTTCGGAGCACCTTGTTCTGGAATCTTTGTATGATGGTGACGTTGCTCTGTTTGGTGCAGCCCCATAGTTGTATTCCATAGGTCCAAACAGGTTTGAAGATCTGCTTGTAGAGGAGCAATTTGTTTGGTATTGAAAGTGATGAGTTTCTTCCAATAAGCCAGTAGAATTTCTTGTATTTTATGTTCAGTTCTTCTTTTTCTTTTTGACATGCTCTTTCCAGCGAAGCTTAGCATCAAGAGTCATACCTAGGTATTTAGCTTGATTTTCATGTGGTATATTAATTCCATTGATGTTGATGGAAGGTACACAGCTCTCTTGTTGGTGAAGTTAACATGAATCGACTTTTCCTCTTTGAGCTTCATTCTCCACTTTTTGGTCCAGTCTTGTATCTTGTTGACAGATCTCTGAAGCTTCGCTGTTGCAATACCAACATCACTGTCTACTGCTAGTAGGGCGGTGTCATCTGCGAACGTGGCTGTGGTATTCTCCTCCAAATTAGGGATATCACTAGTGAAGAGAAGATAAAGGACTGGTCCTAAAACACTTCCTTGCGGAACTCCTGCTTTTATCTCTCTTAGATCAGAATATGAATCTTCATATTTGACTCTAAAGTACCTTCCTGTCAAATATGATTGCAATATTTCTGTAAATTGCTTAGGAAGCATTTTCTTCAGTTTATAAAGAAGTCCCTCATGCCATACTTTGTCAAAAGCTTGCCCTATGTCGAGAAAAACTGCTGAACAAACCTTTTTTTCTTCCAAGCTCTTCTCTATTATATTAACTATCCTATGTACTTGATCAATTGTGGAGTGTTTTTTTCTGAAACCAAATTGATGATTAGGAATTAATTGCTTTCTCTCAATTATTGGCTTGAGTCTACTCAATAATATCCTCTCAAACAACTTTGATAACACAGGTAACAATGAAATTGGTCTGTATGAAGCTACTTCATGTGGTTCTTTTCCTGGCTTGAGTAACATTATAACTTCAGCTACTTTCCAGACTCCTGGTACAAATCTGAGTCTGAATGAAGCATTCAGGATGTTTGTTAGCTTGATGAGTGCTTTCCTTGGTAGATGCTTCAGGACTAAGCCAGTTATCAGGTCAAATCCTGGAGTTTTCTTAGCATTCATAAGTTTTATTTCCTTTCTCACTTCTTCTACTGAGACATTCATTAGTTCTTGATTTTCCTGCATGATGTTACCTTCAATTTCTAGATCTTCTTGAGCTGCAACGTTTGGCTGGAAGACATTCACAAGATGATCAGCAAATGCCTGTGCCTTTTCTTCATTATTCTTGGCCCATTGTCTATTCAGTTTCCTAATAGGGGGAACTTGTTGGATGGGTGTTTTCATTTTCTTAGAAGCCTTCCATAGTGAGTAATCAGTGTTGCCTTGTCCTGTCAAATTACTCAAGTAACTGTTGATTGATTCATTTTTAATACATTTATTCTATGTTTTCTGATTATAATATTGAAAATTCAATCTCGCTCTGAATGGATAGAAATTCTACTCACATTATCTCTCACAATAATTATTTATTGCTCTGGAAGGTTGATCAGCTCACCTGAAAAAGAGAGAGAATATGATATACAATGTATAACTATAAGAATAATATACAATAATACAACTTAGAATTTTAAAATCCATTTATTTTTTGAATCTATTATAATTATTTTAATTATACAAGGTAATCCCATTCATTCAACTTGAAAACTCGCGAAATCTATTATTCTTCTTCAATGGATTTCTTCACATGGTCAATTTTCTCATACTTATATTCGTATCACAATTATTCAGAAATTACATTAGCACATAAATATAATTCAAAATAGCAGGAATACTACAATTCCATGTTTGTGCTTTGCAATATATCAATCAGACTAGGCCTACTTACTTTATGGATGATGAAGTCCAGTTCTCATAGACGATATAGTTTTATTCATAGTTTGTCTTCCAACACAATAATTTTCCTTGTACATCCAGAAAAAGCTAACCTAGAAGCAAAGCAAAGATCCACCCATTTCAATGGAGCATTGTTTTACAACTCAATATCACACGAAGTTTTTCATATGAGAGGAGCTTAGACGATGCGGTCGATTAAGGTCAACATCACCTTATTGATCAAGTAGGAAGGGGGAGAGCTGTACAGAGGGAGAGAGAGAAAGTGTGAGAGAAGATTTGGGATAGAGGGAGAATGAGTAACAAGAAGTGAATGTGTTGATAAAAGAAGGAGCGAGAAGTTTGTTGTGTGAGAGGGAAGGGGAGTGTATGGATGAAGAACAAGGGTAGTTTTAATCGGGGCGCCCGAAGCTAACGTTGGCCCGGGTAATGAAACGGCTCTGCACCTGAAGAAGAGTGGCGGTGAGGTCCCCGGGGACGAGCGAAGGGGATTAGCCCGGGAGTCAGCCACGACACCCGCGGGAGGCCCGCCCGGGTCGCTCCAATCTCCTTTACGGCCTAATAGAAAAATAACTGCACCCCAGCGCCTACTCCTTCGCAGATCCTCAAAGTTCATCTGACTGCTAGTCGACTACACTTCGGTACTATAGTGCAATTCACGTTATATTGTCAGTATTAGTTGGATGGAGAGCATCGATGTTATTCATAAGGAATGCTGACAGGGAATGCTACTATATAGCGCAAGAGTAGATCCCTTAATACGCCTCGGTGGAAACTCCATACCACTTCCTTGCCCCTCACCTTGCCAATCACCACCACCTTTCGAATGTTGTTCGTTTCAAGTGAACGACGCCCTTTCAACAAGCCTCTGCTCTGCACTGCACTGCTCTGCTCTGCTCGCCGCTTCATCCACATTCAACGCCAACCGCCTTGGTCGACCGACATTTCATTCCTTCATTTTATGTGTGCGCGTCTGTTTAACGATGAATGAATTAGCTTTGGATTGAGAAAGTCTACAAATAAAATGACGATTACGTACAATATTGTACTTTTTATATCAATGTCTTTCTGTATTATACTATTTATTGTACGCATTGTTGATTTGTACAAATAATATGAATTATCTATTTATACAGATAATAGCATTATTTATGTTATGGGATCATTCAATCAAACTTAAAGTGATTAACTGCTGATCGCAGACCGAGGTCAGTATTCAATATTAAGTATTTAAAATCAATAACATACTAGCTATCAATCAATCAATATTTATTCAAATCAACACAATATACATAAAAGAAAAAAAAACACAATCAAAAATAAATTTGTAATAAAATACAAAAGCAGGCTTCATGGTGGGGTGTGCTGAAAAGAAAAAAAGAAATAGTAGTTTTTTTTCTATTACAATAGCTATTGATAGTAGGTATAAATAATATAGGCCTACTAGTTTACTAGTGATTCTAGTTTAAAGATCACGTTCCTACCAGATTTCATTATGAAGGACTATGAAAATGGAAATGAGTATTTGAAAACTCCACCCATTAGTACTATTTTATTGCTCTCACTACACTGAGAAGTAATTATTATTCATAGAAATGATAACTAAAGGGTAAGATATCAGTATACACGGTTCTGAAATATTTCGACAACATTTTTTATCGCTGAGTGAATTGAAATGATTGATAAATAATTTGGCATGTTTTCGTTTTTGTTACTACCTGTGCCGAGTAGTGAATGGGAAAAAATTTAGAGAAAAGTGAAATTAATATTTTCTCATATTCCGTATATCCATGAAGACCAATGACACTCTGGAATCATTGAACGATAATTCACAGAAGGTGTTTTAAAGTAGGCTCGAAAATTCCCAAGTAACCCTTCTCCTAGCAGAAAAATAGTGAAATGCTGGTAAATGATAACTTCCTGTCTGGTCACTGATGATATATAATTGCGCAGTGAACCGCACAGCGCAGTTCTGTGTGAACTGGTGCATTATTGTAACCAGCGTGCAATTGCTGCCACTGAATTAGTATTGTTCTGACTGTGGGCAATTCACGGAGGAACTCGAAACAAAAACGAAGAAGAAGAGGAAGAAGAAAAAGAAGAAGAAGAAGAAGAAGAAGAAGAAGAGAAGAAGAAGAAGAAGAAGAAGAAGAAGAAGAAGAAGAACAACAACACCAACAAGAAAAAGAAGAAGAATAAAGAGCCAGAGATAGGAAACAAAAATTGAATAAGAGTGGGTTTGTTACGAGTTCAGAAATAGTTGAGGAAATATTATTTCAATCAGCTAGAACATGCAAGGTGCAATGCTTATGTTGTTTATTATTTGGGAACTCGAATGTTTGGAGCCTCAAACTTTCAAAGTTGAAGAACTCCAATTATCAGAATTAATGGGGACCGGGACCCATTCGGATAATCAAATATTCGGAGTTTTTTTTTTAAATTGCCATTGGAGAGAAAATAATATACGTTTTGATATTGCACTATTTTTCATTGAATTGAATGAAAGGAACATGATATTTCCACATGTTTTAAATATAAATAAAATGTACTTATGTACAAGGGAAGGACAATAGTGAGCGAACGCGCAAACACTGGTATCGCAGGGGGAAGAACTATAGCGCACTTGGACTTTTTTTGGACAAATTTTTTTCTGAAAGTGACTCGGATAATCGATGATTGGGGTAGTCGGAGTTCGGATGCTTGGAGTTGTACTGTATTAAATAAGTGAAATTAAACTTAAAATTGAGAGGACGATGATTATCAATATGTGAGTGAATTGAAAAAGGATAATTTGATGGAAAAATGAAGGAATATAATTTGGTATAATATCCAACATGTAAGAAACCATCAATGTGGAATCATAAAGATTAAGAGAAAAAACAAAAAAAGGAAGAATTTAGAGAAAAAGGAAGAATGAGAAACTACCAGAAGGCAATACAGAAGAACATGAAGAGAGAAGAGGGAGATGAAAAAGTGAACAAAGAATGAGAATGCATATGAAAAGGAAAAATAAGGAAGTAGAACTGGAGGAAGAGGTGGTGGTCAAGAAGGAAAAAGAGGAGAAAGAAAATAATTGAAGAGAGCCTAATATGGAGTAGTAGAGGAGGGAGACGCTGAATGAAAAGATTCTGAAGATGAAACAGAGAATAAATGCAGCTGGAGTAGAAAATAAGAGAACCATTAAGAAAAGTGCAGGTAGAGGTAGAAGTGAAAAGGTGCAAATTGATTGAAAATGATTTTCAATATCATTCGACAATCAAAGTGTTCCCGTTTGGAGAGCGAGCGACCAAGCGATGGAAATGAGGTTATCTTGTTTCCGGACCACCAGTGATGGTCGGAGTCGCCACGCCTGTCCGACGCGATTTTCTGGCGATTTTTCTCGAGCGCAGCGTGGGAGCGACTACTGTTTACACCGCCGCCGCCACATTAAACAACCTGAACCCTGTAGCTCGCTTATCGAAAAGGTAAATACCGGGCGAGAGGTGACGGCTTCGCCCATTCCAGGAACCTGTTTCTTTGAAAAAGAAATGAGAGCGTGAGACTGAGCTGCCGGCTGCCGGCTGCCGGTGTGGACGGTGGCAGCTACTTGTATCGGTATTGTACACTGTACACGGCAGAAGCTTATCTGATACATAAACACGTGATCCAAATTGATATCATACAGCTCTGTCAATCGTTACATGGAATCTACATTAAAATCTACTACATTAATCTATATTCAGGAGACAGAGTATCATTTGCTTGTTGATCCCATGTAATATGGTATTTTCAAAACAGGAAGAGATTTTTATTCATTCAAATAAAACAAAATTATTGCGAATGAAAAAATTAAATCGAAATGAAGGAAGAAAATCAACACCTCCGATTGAGATGGGAAGCTCTCATTTTGGATGTGGGGAACGTTAACGTGGAAGAATAATTTCTTACATTAAAAAATTCTCACTTTGGATAATTCATTCTACTCTATTCAGAAAATGAAAATGCTTTACGGCTACGCCAGCAGTTTCTCCATAATATTATAATATTGGATTTATAAATGTGTGATAATATAATTAAAGGTTTGCCATTAAGTTTGTCATCATTCATAACGAATAAGATGCAAGTTTATAAAGTACAAAATTCGGCAATCACACTCTTAACCTGTGTAATTGACAAAGCCTAAGTTTTAAACCATAATAGATAATGAAACTTGTTGGAAATCGTACCAATCAATCTAATTTCAATACAGTAATAATTTCAATGTGAATGAATTCTAATCCCATTGCAGCATCATAGATACTATTTGATAAAGAAACTTGGTTGTTCTAACAAAGGCGATGATTCATAAATTCTTATGACCGAGAGTTTTATTATTTCAATATAATAGGAATATATTATAATAATCATTCCATTCATTCATCAAGTTTGTTCTTGTTCCAATTCATCCGAAATTCCACATATATTACCTTAACACTTCATCTTAGAAGCTTTGAATTACTGTAACAAACATGAACATTTTTTGAAGTGTTATAAATATTACGCATTATGTGTCTTTTGAAAGAATAATTACGTATAGATGGCGAGAATAAATTTGAATCTGTGTTTGATAAGATGCAAAACTGGACCAATACATCTCACTCATTTAATCAGATGCAAGTTCAATGTTTTGAAGTGGCGCGGTGCATTCAAAGATAGAGGATGAATGTATTGGGGATAGCGGCGACACGATTGATAGGTGCACTTGGATTGGATGAGCAGAGTGGATCCAGCAGCGGTTGCGGTGTGCGATGGTCAATGCAAGTGAGGCCAATTCCTTTTGTCGGCGTGCAATTACGCGCGGAATTAGAGCCGGCGCGGGTGCAGTTGTTCGGGACATAATAAAACGAGGTGTGAGGGGTAGGCGGGGGTCTGACGGATGGGGCCCCCCCGGGAGCGGACGGGGTCTGCCGAAAGGGCCCCTGGCACCCATACCGCGGAATTAACCGGACACGGGCCCCCCGGCTAATGACCGTTTGCTTCTAGCTCGGCACAAATCAGTCTCTACGCCCAGGGGAACTCTTCGCCTTACTTTTTACTGCCCCCCTGATCCCACCCTACGATACAACACTATTCTACCTGCTATGTCTCCTCCTCACCAAAACAATACCCACCGGCATCTGACATTATAACAACGATCTTCCTCTTATTTGTACACACCAGCACACGAGGAAGAAGAAGGGCTCCAATTAAAATTTTCTCACTTCCCTTTTATTGACCTACATTCTTTTTACGATTCAGAATGTGAACTGATATAGCTATGGAACGAACTCATATCTTGCTCGTGTATGATGGGTGTTGCTCTAGTTGCCAGTCGTAGAGAACAGATAGTGATCACATAAAACTCAAATTCAATAAGAGTATGTATAGAGATATAATATCAAATGATATATGATAAAATCAAATAAATTTTTTATTTTTCTCAAAAACATTCATTTTAATAATAATTAAGATTACAATGTTTATAAAAAATAGAATACAACATGAAATATGAAATAAATATATCAAACGTGAAGTCCCTGCAAGGATTGGAAAAACCTGAGCGCAGGGGTTGAGTGTTCAATGATATTCGATTGAGTGTGTTTTTATTTCATGATTAAAAATAAATCTATAAATTCATATGAACAATTGAAAATGTAGTCATAAACAATATAAAATAATTAAATTTTATTCTATGTTTTTTTTTTACTGAACGTCTATCATATTCACTACTTGAAAATTAAAATTTTTGATGATTTAACAAATCAATTTTTTGTCACTCCTTGACCATCAGTTATTATCATGAGTCTATGAAGACCGTAATAACAATATAATTGAAAATACAGGATTGAACGGAAAACAACCTACATAGTAAAGACAATTCATTTGAAATCACATCGGGATTGTTCAATCAATTACATGTTGACTCTAGTACATGGGCTTCCCATAGTTGAGTAGGTTAATTTCCAATAGAATTAAATTCAATATTTTTTCATAAGCCTATTGTATTGTAGATATTTTGTACTTTTTATGTTTTAATTGTTTGATTGTATTTTTTTGAAGGAAATTTATTTATATATTATTCACAAATACACAGAGATGGTGTAAAAGTATAAGTAGTTTAGAAAGTAAGCTATAAAGATGAGGATGAATTATTATTGATTATTGAAATATTGAATTATATAAAAAAATGGAGAGTTTAGGATTTAGCTATATATTTCCATGCTAATATCTGTACAAATATTCAATCAATCTTCCAAATTAAAATCAACCCTCAAATCATACAGGATATGGGAGATATGAAATCTACAATAATTTAAGAATAAATCGAATTTTTATGAATTCACATTAGAAGACCATTAATGTACTTTGAAAATAGAATATTAACATTTTTCGTGTTATACTGCTATTCGACTACCCTTCATGACATTAATTTTTGTATGACATAGACCTACAGTGCAAGTGTCTTCTCTACAAGTAGCGATCAATAGCTAAGTAAGACCCGAAGATGCCAGCGTCTTGTAAAAACTAGGAAACACGGTCGTTCGGGCGGAGGCGATAATTTTAATCCGGCGTTCTATATTAAAGGCGTAATTTCGATGCGTGTCCCGGCTGGAGCGACGACGTCGCCGTCAAAGTGTCTGTTCTTCGGTCTTCTTTTTAATTCTAACGACGACGACGCCAAGAAAAGTTAATTTAGGCGCCGGGGCGCGAGGAGACCGCAGCAAGATTAATTCATAATTCAGCAGGGCCAGCATCAAAGTTTCAGTGGAGGAAAAATGAAGTCGCAGGACGAGAGTAAGAGAGAGAGAGAGTGAGAGAGCGATGGCTCCTTGGCGAGTGGAAGTGGCCGGTAGCGCAGCAGCCAGGTTGGCATTAAGGTTCTAATTCAATGGCATTACAGGGCTAACTGCCCCCGGGGGACGCATCCGCTGCTGGGGGCGGTAGCAGGAGGCGGCAATTGTCCGGGCGGCCCCCGCATAACTCACGGCACGGCGTCATGACTCCGGCGATGGCACACTGAGGTGTCATTAACGGCACACCGTGTTTTGCTCGGGGACCCTCGCCTCCCACCCCCACCTTCACCGCTAATTAAACCGACATTACAACCCGATTCCATACCCCCATCATCTCACTTTTTATTGCTGCTATGAGTAACTGCTCACCTGCGATCATCTTGGCCGCGCGACACCTCAACCCTATGCTAAGCTATGAGAACAATCGACAAAAATGTCTTGTCGCAGAGTGCTGGTGTATCGAGCCCATGAGAAATTAACAGGAGCGATAGAGTGGCTGACCTACCACCAAGTGTAGAATGGGAGACAATAGATGACAGAATGCAGTATTCGGAACAAAACTAAAAATTCAGCATCCATGCCCCAATTATTTCCAAGTCAATACATTACAATATTGTAGATTTCGACTTGAAATTGAACTATAACCAGTAACTGAGTGCTCACCTTTCCACTCTAAACTCAATAATTTTATTCAGTTGACAAAATTAATACTTAAGCAAGATTAATATTCCAAGATACATCATACAATTCTGAATATGAGGATTTAACTCTTAAACTTAAACTTAATAAACTGTGAAATGAGAATTAAACACTGAAACTGAAACTAGTACTGAAACTGAATCAATAGTAGGATATTATCACACACAATTCAAAGTGAATAGTTTCTGCTTATGCGCGTGTAGTATGGTAATTTGAAGAAATACTGTTGTAGACTAGACTACTTTTTATTTTTAAGTTTCAGTATTTGCATGGGTATTATACTGTGTCAGTTAAATTCCTGTTTTACTCTACACAAATTCCTGGGAAAAAGAACAATCAATTCACAAGATTCACAAGATGAATGTTTTTTATGAAGAGGAAATGATTTGAATTAATTCATCCACTTAATCAATCGAAGTCTTATAGGATCATATTCATCATATAAGATGGAATACTTGATTGTTCTGACATGAAATTATTTTGTAAAGAAATACAAATTATATACTATTCAACACAATCACGTTTTGTGTTAAATAAAAAGGGACAAGAACGTTGAAATCGGAATATCACAATCTATCAATAATAATTACTATTGAATTATTGTCTTAAAATATGCACATTCTTTTAACAGAGCAATATTCTTCTTATCCTCTAAGATCTGTCGTTTGGATTTACTGGTGATTCTCCTTCGTCAGAAGACTTCTAAATTTCATTGAACAGGTCCCAGATTACTCGAAATACGACAATATCAAGGTTAGACATCATTATTGGATAGAATGGGGATGGGAATGCTCGGTCCACCCACCTGTGCATTGTGGCTCGCGCTATCAATGCCTGCCTAGGCCTACGTGGGAACAGAGGAGAGGGCGTTTTGTTGTAAGTAGGACCACTGCGGGGGCCCTTCCGCTATTAAAAGAAATTAATATCTGGAAGGGCAGGGAGACCCCGGCCCTGTGTCGGGCTATCGGCTTACAATCTCGTTCGTTCTCCCTTCGTAATCCAAACCACTGTCAAACGCATTGTACGTGCCTACTGTGTATTGTGAGCCCCCGTACAACCCTTCTGAAACCAAGATCCGGCCCTGTGTGTCTTTTCCCTTTTCCTTTCACTTTCTATCATCAACTGCTCCCTGTTCAACCTGACCGACCTTCGCTTTTCCTCTCTCTCAGGAAATGCCACCATCACTGTCCTTGTTTGTGTCCTTGGTGATTGCTCTCAGCAGTCAATGGTCTCATTCAGAATGGAATAAAAACGCGATATGTCTCATTCATATCTCATACGGTTACCGAGGTATGTTTACAATCATTTGAAGCACTAGCATCAAGGTTGAGTATGAATTGTTATGAATTTTTAATTGAAAAAAGCTTTGATCTATGCAAATAGTTGGAAATTTATTTGATCTTTTGCTGGGACAGGATACAGTAACTATATCACTTGGTAATACACATAGTTACTGTAGGACAGGACTATGGTGTATTGAGCTTGTACCATGCATATTTGTTCTCAACTTCTCATGAACTCTCTATTCGGTAATTTGTTTTCTTCAGAACAAAAGTAGGTAATACAAAACCTACTCATCCTACTCCATTCAATATCTCTCAAACATCAACTCATCGATTAGTTAAAAATAAAGACCGAATCTATAACAGGTATTCTGTCATATCACATGGACATTTTTTTCCACTGGTTTATGCAGTGAAAGAAAAAACCATGTAATACATCAAATTACCTGTTATATTCGTTCTATATTTTTATCCAGACTGATCGATGAATTGATTTTTGAGGGATATTGAGTAAACTACTGTATTCAAATGGATTTTGGAAAGGAGATCCTAGAAAATAAAATACCAGGTAACTAGATTTCGCGTGAATTATTGGTAAATCATTGTCAGGGTAAAATGGATGCCATACAAATACATCAAAGACAAAGTTCTAGATTCTGTAACAATAAACAATACTAAGGTGAAATAATTGTTCATAGTAAATGGTGTAAATTTTAAAGAACAATGCCTGACAAAAAAATGTTTCGATCAGTCGATTCTTGGAGATGGATACAGTTATTAGTCATTCCTATTATTACACAACCGGATGTTATGAAAATAAAATATCCGTAGTTTTCAAATACTACTCGCGCCTGACGCTCGGTAAAGGGGTTTCGTCCCCTGCACCCTCAGTGGGGTGGGTTAGCATTCAAATACCATTCATCCATGTTGATTCAAATTAAAATTTGTTTCCACCAAGAATCATAAATTTTTATCCATCTGTGATGAGAATTGCATTCAATAATTCTGCTATTGAATTCAAAAAATGAAATTTCATTTCTGAAATGAAATTACATTTCAAAAATGAAATCCATCTGAGGTACTAAGGTCACTTCACCAGGCCATCAACATCAAGTCTATCACTTTCACAATAATCCATAGAGAAACGATGAAAAAATTTGTTTCATCAATGTTCTTCACAGAGAGTAATTTTAGGTGATTATCTACTTGTTATCTTACATGATCTTGATAGGATTATCCTCTATTATCAAGCACCAATATGACCAGAAAGAAGAGAGATATGCCAGCCCCAGGCCAAAGAGCGTTCGCTCACCCGTTTGACAGAGTTAGTTATTCAGTTTGTGCACTTGATAAAGCCATCAATGAAATTTTATCACGGTGATCACTGATTACTGATCAGCGATCAGATCAGTGACCGCAGGCGGTGATCGTGATTCTTGTTTACTTTCTGCATCCGATCACTATAATTGACACTGGTGTCGAATTGGTGTATCGACCTACCATTTACTTTGTACGTTGAGAATGATCCCCTTGTTTATAACAGGTCCGTTTCTGCAATCAATGGGCAGGTATGATCGGTTAGCTCATGAATGAATATATTTTCTAATCATATACTAGATACTAGCTTCATGTGATAAGTTTGTTCGTCAAGGTGAAGTTTACAACTGCGAAGATTATGTTAAGTAAACATGATAATAGTTTTTAAATATAAATTTGCTATCTTGTTCTTTCATGTACAATAATATAGTTTTATCTCTTGAGTAAAAGTCACTAGTAGCAGTTGAAAATCCTTGGTACCGTAATCAATTCATTGGATTCATGAGTCATGAATTTCTTATCTATTACAATATTTACTCTTGCATTACGACGATAACGAACTGAATTCATCTTATTTAATTTTCTTCTCATCCATAATTAGAACTCCTTGGAAAAATATAACATTCATAGATGTGGCTTAATAAGTGAGTGAATCAATTAATTTAGAGGGAGTGTTAGAAATAAAGCAGGCAGATAGATTCATTGACCGACTTTTTGTCCAACTTGTGGTCCAATATTCGATGTTGGACCGTGAATGGGGTTGTTGCAAGTTGGGTCAGATATCGGAGGAGTTGGATCAACTTGAGGTCCAACTCGAAGGTCTAATCCGACTAGCCTTTGTTTTCCATTGACTGGACTGAAGTTGGATAGCCTATCGGAGCGTGAATGGTGAAACATCCTACTTGTAGTCCAACTTATCTTTCTGAAAGAAATGAGAAGGTACTACTTCATAAAAGGTGAATTTTCAATAATATTATGTTCAATGCATATATTTCTCGTATATGCTTGGTAGAAACCATAAATCAATGCAATTATTGGATCGGATTGAAGCAAACTTCAATAGCCTGTTTTTTCTTTTCCGATCATTGTATTGTTAACTTAATAAATAATAAAGAGAATTCTCAGGGATTCATGTATAGTAGGAATGAAAAGTCATCACTTGCTCCAAATGATCAATGAAAAGAAGATGGAGAACTTTCAAAGCAGTGAATTGAAATTCTTCTTTGAAGAACTTACCAAAGATTTTCTAAAAAGATATGCTGCACGACAGCGTTGAGGAGGATCTTCTGAGTTGTTGGATGAAGTACACAATGAATGAATGGTGAATCGGTGAAGTGACACTCACTTTTAACTTTCAGCATTGGTTGAATGGGTAGAGTTGATGTTATTATACGGGAATACTGACAGTAAGTAGTGGATCTCACAGTGGAAGCTTTGTTTATTTGGTGGGAATGACAGGAATGAAAGGCCCAGCAGTCGAGTGTCGAGGTACAGTGAGCGCAGGGTAAGCAGGCATCGCTGTTCCACATTTGAACAGCCCTCGGTGGACCCCACCAAGCATCGGTAAAGTTTTGGCCAAGTTGTGCCCCAAAGTGCGATTAGGGTCCGCATCACCTTTTCAATATTTCCTTTCCATTCCTTTGTCTCCTCTGCGTTCACTTGCCACCTACAACTCTCGCAAGACCACTACTAGACCGAATGTATTTTGTTTAGTATACACTACTATACTAGTATAAACGAGTTCATGAGTGTGCATGGGAAAAGAGTATAGTGTAATAGCATGAAGCTGAAATTAACAACTTTACTCTTGTAAAATGATAAGTTTTATTGAGATAAAGTTGATTATCGACAATATCTCAAGTCTCTTCAATAACAACTTCATTTTCAACCTGTGCATGAAGAAATTATTTCTGTGATTGGAATTTATTTGCTAAATAATTTTACAGAAATTTCTACAATCACAAAATAATAACTTATATTCATAATAATGTTATTATATATAATAACAGTAATAAAGTGAACAAAAGTTATATTTTCAATTATATTATTAACAATTTAATAATAGATGTGCAGAGCTTTTGTGTGAGCTTGAATAAGTAGTATGATGCTGTATTACTGGAATGGGGAATTTCAATCTTGGTGAGAAAATAATGATCAAGTATTTTATTTGAATGCTGTATAATTATGATTTATCACATGAAGTAATCATATCATTTGAGCTGAAATTAGGAGACTTCCAAATAATTCATGCCTTTAATTTAAAATCTTGATGCAAAAGAATGAGCGATTTGGAGTCTTAATTCTTGATATGTTCATTGAACTGGACTCGATTCTGTAGGAGTATGTTGAGCAAAGAAGGTTTCAGATCTGCTTCAAACGCCTAGCTTTAAAATACAAGGTATGTAAGTATTCAAAGTAATTTACTCTAAACAAACTGTACTAGTTATAGTTATAGTCCTGAAAAAGTTGGATCTTGCAAATAACATTTTTTTACGAATAGCGAGCATTTAGCACTTTTGTAGAAATATTTTATCAACAGGAAATTGGAAACTATTACATATTTAAATAGTTATTTGAAATTCATCTTTCAGGAAATATAATATTCCACTTCAACACGAATTTCCATTGTTTATTTTACGTATTTGGTTGAAGAATACAAATGATAATTTCTTTTAATCTTTCCATGCTTATATCGATGGATAAATACAACTGTTCATATGCGTAGCTGTTTAATGAGATTCCAATGGACCAGTGTATCAGTGATTCAGTGATAGTCCAAAGGCACGTTCAAGTGGAAGGTGCATGTCCAAAACAAATTCATCACTGGAAATGATTTATGGTTCCAATTTCAAGCTCACCTAGAATAATAATGACAAGGTAGAAACAGAGATTGTGGAATAGAACGTAGAGTATAATATCTGAGTAGAACTAGTCTAGCCGTAAATCTTTCTTCATGAATGAAAGGCGTATAGATCGATCCCAATTCATCATTTACAATCATTTCTGTTTATTGAGCTCTGTTTTTGTGTATTTTTTACATTGCTGATCGGTCTCCAAACTTGGGCCTGAAAGACTTGGGATACGCCATGGGTGCTCGAAGACCACCCGTTGACCGCAATTTCAGGAGAACTGAGACTTGTGCATCAACTCCTATATCCTTTTTCATGACCGGCCATAAGTCATCATGACTCCCAGCATATTTTGTACCAGAAATGGAGCTCAAAACAGCCTGTTTGCATACAATGATAGCCAGCTCTAATAACGGATTCAGTTTCAAAACCTTCGTTACCTCGGCCAATATTATAAACACATAAACAGACTCAGCGGCAGTCTTGTTCGGACCACTTGTTATTCACTATTACGAATAGGGAGTTGTTTAAAGCACCCTGCCTCGAGGAAGATTTACTTCGACTGGGCTAATTATAACATCATACAGTTTTGAACATGATGATTTATTGTTGAAAGACATTATAATATCTGATGAAGAATGTTTTAAAAATATTTACTGCTCTTGCACCTAAACAAATTTACTGGATTCGTTCAAATCAATTCAAGTATTCAAGTATTTTTATGGAGCTACTTAAAGGGACGATTTCAAAGAAATATACCAGTACTGTACCCTTATTATCTTATTTTTTATTTCGCTTGTCATTATCAATAGTGTCAAAATCATTTTGACATTTGAAAAACAAATAAATATTTTCATATTTTGACACATAGAATAAGGGTACCTAATAGTAATCATTTTTTGTAATTGATTTAAGTAAATAATTAGAAAAATATGATGTTATTGATCAGACTGTTCAGGTAGTTCAGAATGCCAATCACTATTTTAAAATGCCGGTAAAATTCTATTGTTCAAGAACATGTACTAAACTTCAAATCTCTTTATTTCTTTATTATCCTTACTGTTACTCTCTCACTTTCTCATACAAGTTTAATCTGAATCATTTTAATCCAGATTCACATTTATTCACAGGCAATAGCCTATGTAAGGGTATTTCTCATACTTATATTACTATGTATATTGTACAAAAAATATTTGTTACTATAGTCTTTGTTATGGTATGCTTATAAATTTTATGTTATACTGTAGTACTACTGTATTTACTGTTATGCTTTACAATATACATCGAATTTGTAAAGTATTGAAGAGAATAAATTTGATTTGATCTGATTTGAATTCAACACATTTTCAAAACCCTATATTATCACAATTCAATACATCGTTGAACTGATGGTATCTATTCATCAATATAAGATGAAGATACAACCGAAGCTATTGAGCTTTTTCTTGTAATTTTTGTTGATTTCACAAACCAATGAACTCAAATTCTTGAGGCCGTACTTATTAACGTTCCAAAGTTGGTCAATATTACGATGCTTGATCGTTGTTTAGTGAGTTGCTTGATCATACATCCAAATGAGTGACCACTCATAGATGAGGTCCTTTATTCATTCCAACGGTCATACATCTCTCTACTAGCATTGTATCACAGGGTATCTATCATGAGATTACCACAAGTCTTCTTCTTCTTCTACTCAAGGTTTAGGCTCTTGCCTATTCCGAATCACGAAAGTATATTTTATCTTATCCATTACATTATTTCTAAAAATGGAATCAAATTTTCAGCTGAAATCAAAAGCAGATATCACTTATCCAGATTACCAGAAGTTAATCAGCCAAAAAGAATGTGGAGATCGGGTTTATTCTTCATCAATCATTCATTGTGAAAGTTCATGATGAGGAGCTTCAGTTTTTATGAATGCTAATAACATTTGAAGTGAGAACACTCACATTTTAATGAGTGCACAACACTGCAAATAATTTTTGCAGAATGGAATTTGTAATGGCGAGGACGATCCTCCACTAAATATGTAACTGTGGGTGAGAAAATGAAAACAATAATGGAAGAAAAGAATATTTAACACTCTTATTAAATTGAGAACATTGGTTTAATATGATTAAATAATATGGTAATATGGTAATATGCTTGAATATTATAATTGGGCTATTTCAAATGGAAATATATATTTAAAAAACAATGACACAAGACTAGCTTTTAAAAAAATTTAAATAAATAAATATGAACGCTACTCGCTTGGCTGCAAAGATTTCAATTTTTGTGGTAATAAAATGAAATGTATGTAAAAAAAAAACACCTACCTTGGGGTAAAAAGATAATTTTGGGGTATAAATAAGCTATCAGTCAATGCCAAACATGAAAGTCACCTCGAGTATACAATAAATTTTTTCTATCTATCGCACGAGCGCACATTTGTTATTAAATAGAGAAAGATGCTGCAGTCAATATTGAAAACAAACAAATAAACAATCTTACTGTCAATGAAAAATGACTGTTCATTGAATTGTAATTTGAAACTCCAAAATCCTGATCAATATGAGATAAATATATTATCATAATTATGTCCCATATGACCAGGTGACAAACTGAAAGAGATCAAGAATGGACGAAGAAAGACACTAAAACTGACGTCTTAGGAAACGAGTTTTTTTGGCCGGCCAGTAAGATGAAATGCATTGGATATTTGTCGACACGTGCAGCTACACGACTATATACATAGAAATTCTCTGTCCCTTATTCGTACGCGGTTGGAGAAAAAACAAAAAGAGTTCTACTATTTTTCAATGTATATAGCTCCAGTACAGTCACAAGAACGGAAGAAATTTGAAGGTAGCTATTTTGTCGTGTAACGGGTTCATGGCAGAGAGTCGCGGATACGAGCCCTTAGACAAGTCACTGGACTGCAGCCCCCTCTCCCCCCTATCCACTACCCCGCTCCGCCTAATGCACTGGCAGCAGCTGATGGCGAACGACTGAGTAATGTTGAAGGTGGATATATCAAGGACATTATTGTTAAATGAAGAAAGTGGCAGAAGGAGATGAAAAATGTGTGGGGGAGATGAACGAGCAGTGAATGAATATAGTAAGAGGAGATGGAAGGAAATAATTGAATGATAAAGAATAGATATTGAAAAATATTGAATGATGGTGACAATATCATGCATCAATTTGGCGAAAATATTTGTTCATGGAATGTAGAGCACTAACACAATTGAAATGCTCTTTTGTTTCTGGAAATGTGTGTCATTTTCACCATTGAGACTTTTGAATTAGTTACTGCTATTAAGGGAACACGTGCAACTACTTTAAGGGAGAGCTATGAAAGATTTGCTCATAGAAAAACAGGAGGAATGTAAAGAGAGGAGAGACCGGGAATGTAGAGATAGTTGAGAGAAGAAGACGAATGACGAGAGAGTCTCTTTTTCTTTATAGAAAAAGTTCAAGTTAGATGGGAAAAGATGATAACAGAGTTCAATATGAGTATCATTACAGCTTTCTCCAATAATCATCAGAGGTGTAGCACTCATGTGAGAGACCAATAATGAAGAATGAGAAAATTAATTTTCAAACTCACATCATGATTATACTGATGAAAAGGATGTGAATTCACGAGAGATTGAGTTGGAGAATCTGAAGGAAGATCGAAAAGTGGAAATAAGTTTAAAATAAATACATACATTTGGGAAGCTCTATGTGGAGAACAAGGAAAGTAGAAGTAAGAGGAGAGAGAAGAAAAGGAGGAAAATGGAAAGGTAAAGAAGGAAACGAGAAAAATTCCAAGAATAAGAAAATTGAAACATGAGAGGAAGAGCAAGAATGAGAAGGAAACGGGAGAAAGAGGAGTAAAATAAGAAGGCAAAGCAAGAGATGGGTGATGTGGTTGCATACGCATCATGTACCAACAATGTGGGACGGCAGCTCGCGGACTCCTCAATTTTCCCATTCCTCCATCCTCTCGCAGGTTGCGTGTCGTCTCTAGCCTCCAGCTAGCAATCCAGATCCGATCCAATTCAGCCTTATCAGACGAATTCCTCACCGAAACCGAATTAAAACGGAAGGAATGCGGCAGCACTCATAGAACACACGATCAGTTTCGCTCCGTCAATTACAATTATTGCCACTTTATAATACTTCAAGTTCGAAATATTGTTCATATCCAATGAAAGAATTTCAATTTGGCTCATCAGTACTACTTTGATATTGTTCTAGTTCAATGGAAGCATTCCAATTTTGCCCGTCATAATTTATGCATGGAATGTGGACCACTTACAATAAATAGAATTGTTTCTGTTTTCGAAGATGTACTTTATGACTTCATCCTTTATAACATTTAAATAAAAAAAAAAACTAGCGAATAAAAGTATGTGCAAGGGAATAGGGAAGACTAGGACCATAGAGAAACAATAGCATGAGTTTATGTCGTAACTTTTAAGCCGATTACTGTCGATTATTGTCGATTTTTACTGTTTTGGCCAGGTGAGAGTGCCATGCGCCAAATGAGAGACTACCAGTGTCACACAGCTCCACGGGAAATATCTACGTGGACTATCGGCTTGAGATATCAGTAAAAGCTGCGACATAAACGCTCTATACAATGGGATATCTACTCACACTATTTTTTCTCTATGCTGGAACTAACTTTGAACAACTATTTTTCCGTCCTTTCTATTATACTAATTAGTGAATTCTGGTATTTGATAATAATATTTTTCATGAAATAGTACCTTAGTGAATAAATCGAAGTATTAGACGCTACACATATGCCATAGGAAATATCCACGTATAATATTGTTCATAAAGCTACTGAGTAGTGTCACAGAGATGAAAATTATCCTTCTCTGTGATATTGGTTATAGTGATATTCATGTTTCAAAGTCAGTTTCTGATTAACATTGATTTCCTTTCTTTGTCTGTCATAAGACATAGCAGATAGCTCCATTCTTTCTTGACTCTGTACTGTATCAGAATAATTTATGAAAAGTTATAGATAGATATATTATTTTCTTGATGAGTGTAATATGATTCATATGAGATGGAATTTATTCATTCTATTAACAAGAATCAATCTTTTATATTACTTCAGATCATCGAGACACAAACGTTTTAGAGTTGATATTCATTTTAACTCAGTGGAAAATATACAATTTATCATTGGGATTACTTTAATCACAGCTATCTTCTATAGGAGGTGTTAGAAAACGTGACAAGTGCACTTATCTATGAAATCCACTATCTTGAATGTGGTTCAGCTGTTGAATTGAAAGTCTATTTCTTCAAAAAGTGAAATAAATTTTCAATCATTTTTATGTGTTTGAGTTATTCCACTGTCTATTGCAGTAATTAATTGCTTAACGAGTAGTGCAAAAATATCTCTACATACACGCTTTTAATTGAGTCCCAGCACATGAAGCAATAAGGTGAGCAGATTATTTGTAGCCTCTGTGAGATCACCTAACTCCGCCAAAACCCTAGCAATCCATTACCAGGCTATCAAATGGAGTGCAAATGTCAAGGCACATCGCGACCCGTGAACATCTTACACAGTAAACACTACAGAGACGCTTTCTATTTTGCCTGTGATTTAGAGGCAACTTGGAGTTACCAAGACAAACGTCTTAGTGAGTGGAAGAAGACTGAACCAACAGGCAGACACAAAGGCCTCCGTCCCCCACATGTAAATCAGACAGAATGACGCGGACCTTAATTAAAGGCGGAGAATCGCACCTAATTATTCGGGCCGGAGACAAATTACTGCTAGTAGCTAGCAAGTGACAAGGCCCTTTTGTCTAGCCGATACATGGAACCCTTCTCTTGTGTTGGGTTTGTTGCCACTTGTAGTCAGAAGGGCTGAAGCTCTTTACCTCTGTGTTCTGTGCCTGTCTTAGTTGAGTGACACCCACAACTATCAAATGGGACTGAATCAGACATTCACTTTTATTCAACCAAACATTGTTACAATTAGTTTGTACAGCATGAAGGATTTGCATAATGCTTGGTGTATAACATAATGTATAAAATTCTTTTAAAATAAGTTATGAGTTCAAAATTAAGATTATTAGAGATTTCCCCATTTAAAATTCTACAAATTATCATAACAGAAAACCTATATAATGCACCGTACGATACCCTCCAATTATTAATACAAGAATAATACTCCACATAAGTTTATCTTTAGGTTATTTTCCATTAATCACCTCTTGCTTTTTGAAAAATAAATACCATTTTCATAATACATGCTTGAAAGTCTGCGATGTATTGTGAAAGTGTGGAGAATTATCTTTCCAGATCTCTTGTGAGGGAAACATCTTCCACTCTACAGCTTCCATTCAAATTCTTAACGATGTATGAAGTTATCTTATTATTCCACAACATTTGGAAATGCTACTGTGATTCAGGACACTTGTTAAAACTGGACATGGAAAATGGCATGGATCACCTAACTATGCATGTCTCGAGTAACCAGAGTTCGATGACTACTGGTTTTCTATGAAAAAGTATTCATCCTATCATGAATCTAAGATAATCCTGAATTAGACATATACTGAGACAATCTGTTGCATCAAGATCCTCTTGTGTTTTATCTGTTAATTGTGATAAGTGTAATGAGTGAGTTCGAATTGAAGCTATCGTTGGTGAGTATAAAAATGATTGATGATGATTGTAAAAATCTGAAGAGATCTCTAGCTAGGTTTTATTTCAAATACTAAATCAGTAGATGAAAAATGAAACATACATACTGAAAAATAATTCCGCGTCAATTCAAAAACCTGGCTTCGAAGCGGGTCAGCGCTACTGCCACTCTTGACAAGAGGCGCATTCTGTAGACAAGTTGTGGAACTACAACCGCTCTATTCCCTCCTCTTCTGTACACTTTGCGCTCTCACTCTTCAGGTTTTGAGGCGACGATCCGCTTGAAGTGAACAGCAACAAGTTGGCCAAAGAGACTACCCCTTCCCTCTCAACTGACAAAACCAACCCTACTGCTGTGGACCTCATTGAATGCGAAACAGGGATCAAGACGCCACTGTCTCCCTTTTGGCGAACAATAACATCGTTGTCTTAAACCGAAGAACAGTGGGTTCTGTATTCTGTAGCCTGTAGCAACCCACCCTTCTCCCCGCCACCATGCCTTCTTCATCCCTCAAGACAAGAACCGAGTTTCTCAGCCTACAAATCTGTACCGCAATAATTCCTTCCCATCCTCACCACCGAAATTGCACTGAACACACCCCTTTCTATGTTCTCATGTAAATTTAACTACTCGTTAATGGGAGTGAACGCACAATTATTGAGGAGATCGCTTATCGAGGCCTGAAATGTTATACTGTAGTAGTAATGAAAGAATTTTTATTTAAATGAATTTTAATTGTATGTGGATTTGATATCCGATTAATCCGACAATCCGATAGTCATAGAGGAAAGATGTTGAGGTTTTCCGTTTTTGGTTTCTCACATGAGGTACTGAAAGCACTAAAGAAATGTTTCATTTTCCATAATCGAATCTTTCATTATTGTTTGTCGATGTCACATCTTTATATTTTGATCCGAATTGGGAAAGATGACGAGTTGTATTCACTGGATTCACTATCCGATCCAGTTTTGCCATATGATTATATCAATTAAAGACGATACTTTCTTCTCAGCATGGTTAACAAGAGCTCATATTTTGAAGACTGATCTTTGATAACCCCAAAAATATACTCTCTATTTAAAAAGAAATCTCTCTGCGTTCAATCTGAATTCCCCAGTTTTTTCATCTAGAAATCACACAACAAGTAGAATTCTAATTGAGCTATCAGGTGAATGGGAAAATTAAAATATTTTGCAAGCAAATGTGCCTGAAAGTTGGGCGCACCAACTGTATGCTCCAATTCATTCTATACTTGGTTGTTTTATTGTGTATCAGTTTATCTTATATTTTGTAATAATTACTCTGTTTTTGAATTCAATGTATGTCAATTATTGTCGATATAGTATATTAATTTTCACATGTCAAACGAATAAATGTCATTTAATTATTAAAAAAATAACTAGTACTCTTTATTTATATTATAATCAAACAATATTCATGTATCCCCATGAAATTACTTTATTAGTAAATACATGTGGATGTAAATTTCAAGAATAAAATCGGATAATTTGAAAAAAATATTAGTGACTCATAAAGTGAATTATTTAAAATGAACATAATTATTAAGAAACTTGATAATCGAGTAACAATCTAAAGAAGCTATTTAACTTCCTTGAAAATGCAAAGCTACGGGAAAATGGACATAGTAATAAAAGACTATTTATTTTGTATCAGAGGAACAAAGGTGTCAATATGAAGCATGGTGTCTATTCTCAGTACCCTTCCACAGTTGAAGGTGTTCAAATGTGATAGAAGCCATCAGCAGGGATGACAAAAGGCCAAGTTAGTAGAGTGACGTCAACTCTTTCATGAAGGGGTTGCAGATGAAGTGGCCACCAATATTCGGCTTTTATGTATGCAGCTGTCGACGGTCGGATGGGAGGCAAGTCCGCCGGGAGTTGACGGACAGAGTGATGCGTGAATATGTCCGTCCCGCCCACCAGATCTATGCTTGGCGCCGTTAAATAAGTCGAGAAGCGACTTGGAACGATTTCCAACGTGAGTGTCAGTTACTTCTCCGAACGGACAGTTTTCCATTCGTCGCTCATTAATTTTCAGCGTCGACATGCAATTCCACTTAGCAGCGGTCCGCCCCTTGCTGACGCTGCGCTCTGCGGTGACGTGGTGTCGACCGGCGTCGCGACGTCCAAGAACACCGTCCAAATGTGACCTAGTTTCAGCTGTCACCGGCTGACAACTTCTCCTCTGTCATCTGGACGTACTGAGACAACATGCCCCTTCTGGCTTTCAATTTTGTCAGCCTAACATTTCTTCAACAACCTACTCTCCCGTTTGAATACATCTAGTAGCCGTCTCGGTGCTGTTAACAAAGATTACTCGCAAATGTCACCACTAACACCGATATTCTCCCCAGCTGCATGTACGGACAAAGCACCTGTCTTAGTCTATTTGTGATGACCGTTGAAGAGGTGACTGATAAAAATGTCTCCGAGTGACGTGCACTGGAGGCGCACTTGTAGATTAAATTACAAGTGTGCACTGTAGAGGGTTTCGGTGTGAGCCAACAGAGTGCTTGTCCGAGAAAATTTATATGTCGTCTAAACGTGACATGTCATCTCCAGTACATTTCGAGCTTGTGATTTAAATTAAAATTGAACTTAAGCATAGAGTACACTATGATCATCAGTTTGGTTGGACTGGACACAGCTAAAGATAACCAACAAGAGTCCAAAGCATAATGATGTTTCTTCATAGAATTTAGGAAAGGGACTGCTTTATGATTTCGGAAAATGGACAGCACTATACGCATCAGACAAAAAGTTTGTTCATCTATAAACATTTTGGAGAGGAACAGTTCTGGGCTATGCTGATGTTCTTATCTCAATCTTTTCTATTATTCCTGTGTAATTGAATAGATAGGATTCAAAAATGAATCAATAGAATCAATCAATATGTTGAGTAACGCAACTTACAACCCTGGAAATAACAATAATATTTTATTATTGCGGTATTTTATAATAGAGACTAGAAGCCATTCTAGAAACATCAGGTTATAGATCAGTCATGAATTCATATCTATTTTTAAACGAAGTTATAGTATTAATAATAATAATATTGCACGCAATTTGATGTGCAATTATTCAATTCAAAACCAATAGAACCTCCTACATCCTACCGGACCTGAGCCTAGAAAAAAATGGCCCCCGTGGTTGGTGGTCTTCCTACTGAGAACAATCACTAATCAGCTGTAGAGAGCATCTCAGTTTGTCGACATCTTAGTTCGTCTTGTTCCCGTTTAAAAAATGAATGCTGGGTGGCCACTTTTCTTGTAGGCGCAGGTCCAGTGTAAGTCCTGATAGAAGTAAATTATTCTCAATATAAAGAAAAATAAAAATCTCAGTACCCTTTTTGAATTATTTTATCACAACATGTTTCAACATTGATGCAATTTTCAAGTAAGAAAGGGTATTTTTGATTTTGAGATTTTTATTTCTCTTTATATTTATAATTCAAGTAGCCATAAACTGAAAAGAGATAAATTATTCTCTGATGTAACAGTTTGTTAAAAAAAACAGAGCAAGATGCGTATTATGAGGTGTGAACTGACCTGAACCAAGGCTGTTCTCTTGATCATCATGTAGCCCGTCGCAAGCATGATCTTCTGCTGAAACATGATTAGAAAATATTACATCTTGATTCTAGAAATCAATTGATTTGAATTGAATGCAAGAATTTAACTCACTACCGCGTGTGAAGAAACCATTGAAAAATATTTTATGAATCAGATACTAATTATCATTATATTCTGCTTGGTATTTCAAAATTACATTTTCAAGTGATTTAGCACTTCTAAGACAGATAGATGACATTCGAAGATAGTTAGGTAAGTATATCGTATTACACAGAATATTTTGGTGAGTTAGTAAATGTGACTGATTCTGAAAACGTATTTATTTAGTGAATACGTATTCTTAAAAGTATTCATTTACTGATTCTTGAACGTATTTATTATGAAATACATAGGTGATATGTTTGATGTTTTGACCTGTAGAATGATTTTTTGATCAAGTCACTTCCAATTGTATCCATACCTATATCCATAAGTATATAATCACAAATGACCATTTTTATTAGTACAGTACATAAAGAGCAAGCTCAACCCACAACACAGTGTTTCTATATTTTTCTATCATGTTGTATGAGGATCACAAAAGTGTTCAACAAAAACTTTGAGCCTGTCACTGTTTTCTAGTCTACTAGACTACGATGTTAACATCGTCCAAGAAATTGTTAGAAACTTTCAAAGCGCTGGTGGTCAAGACAATATTCTTCATTTTAGACCTTCCACAAAAATGAGGTAAAGCTCGTTATAAAACCATATTGTAGAATCTAAATAGAATGAGATTCCATTATCCATGCTTCTGATGATATTCTCTTTATTTTTATTTCACTTATATTTGGATATTACAATGATATTTAGGACATTGTATGTAAGTATTTTCATTTCTTAGACGTGGTTCAATCTTAACTGCTTAAAACTTCCACTAAATGATTGATCCAAGAGTTAGTGAAAGAGCAATTCTACTGCTGAGAGTGCTCAGGTCAAAACTATCCACATGAAATCCACTTGGAGTTCATTTCAATCAACTTACTTGTCAAAAACACATATTTCAGATTACTTTAAATTTATTCAATTGAAGCGTTTTACACTCCAATCAGAGGAGTCATTGATTGTTATAATGATCTTCGAAGCGAACTCCGAGAGAAAGAATGTTTCAAGACATTTTGATTGGAAGCAACTATCTTGCTTTTTCAGTGAGATTGACAACGTTCGAGATTTTGTATTCAATAAAAGTTGAAATTTCTATTGTACATAGAGAAACTTGTAGATATACTCCACATGTTTTTATCATTACACAGCTGTTCAATGGCATCGATCTTCTCCGCGACTTGATCGTCCTGTTAGCACATTAGCATCTTCCAAGACTCACAGTATTGAGCTTACAAGAGGACTACTTACTAAAAATGAATCCTACATACCGGGTGCGGCAGCAAAAGTTCTTTTTTTAAAGTAAACGCCATTCAGTCAGCTGATGTCGTAGTAGAGCAAATTTAGTCTCGCTAGAGATGTCAGATCCCAAAAGTTTTCTCCTCGACATGTTCAATCGCCATCATGCAATGGAACAATGAGAACAATGAACAGTGTTCTGTGTTCACAACCCAGCTCGAAATCGCTTTAATTTAGCCCCTTTGGCTAATGCCTATGACCGGAAATCAATTGTTACGTAGGTCACTTCATCCAGACAAACTGCAAGTGTAACAAGATGAAGAACTGAAGTCCTTCGGCCCATTAGGTCTGAGAACATTGAGGCAGTGAGAGTTTTAATGCTGCTATTTTTATGTTCTGCGTGCTAAAATGCGTCTGCTCCAGGACTTTCCGATCGTTCTGTAAGGCCCGGTGCACACTTGCGTCATTTCCAGTCGCGGTTTTACGACCAGAGCGACAACTAGGTCACTGGCGTTCTAAAAGTTGTTAGAAGTATATGGGTTCTGGACTCCGAAATTAGAATCTTTCTATCTTCATTTTCAAGAAAGATAGATTTTGAGAAAAAGTGATGACCGGAGAGACGTAGAATCACCATATGAAAGCGGCGATTTGTCCGCTAGTATCTCGATCCAAACTGGTTTCTGCTTGCCTCGAGGGGAAAAGACGTGACAAAAGGAGGTTCCTGGCTCGGGATCACCATGTGAAAGACACGATTGGACTCAATGTACTTTGACAAAAGAACGTGAACGCTGTTCAGTGTTCAAGTTGCACGTCTCCTATCGTGTGAAAGAGACCTAATTGTGCTTGTGCTTTAGCATGTGCTAAATTTGTGTCAGTAGTGTTCAGTATTCTTATACTACAAGAATATAATACTTTTTTGGTTGTTAAAAATCAATTTATTAGCAAAGTCAACTGCTCTATAATCTTCCACCTGAAGTTCTATCCATTACTTTACATTACGTTGTTAACGAAAATAAATGGATATGCAACACAGAATTCAAAGTAATTTCTATGATTGTTCTGCCGGTTCTTGGAATTGTTGGTGGTCTTTCATCTCATGCTATATTTTGGAGGCAAATAGAATACTTCTCCCATAAATGCTGTGTATATAGAGTTAATTTACTGTATATATTGTAAAGAGACAGTTCAGAAAAGGACGTCTAATTGAGCTAATAAATAATAATAGTTTGAATAGACCGCCAAAGGCTATATGTCCAGTCAACTTGATGACGTCACAAATCGACTTAAAGTGATCAATTGGAAAATAATTATAATGATATTTGTTAATTAAAAGGAAATTTGTGAACTAAATGTGCTAGAAAAATAAATAATATTATGATCGTCACAACTGAAAATGACAAATTCATAAAATAGTTGTATTTAGTTGGTAATTTAAATAGTAAGTTGGTAATACAAAAGTCATCTGACTCTTGAGGAGAAAAACGAGAAAGATTTGGTGACGCTCTGTCTGTTCTGGTGCCGATTCATTCTTGACTGGCTGTGATACGTAATTGATCTCAACTATTTTTTAAATGTTTTATCTGTTTTTCTCAATGTAAATTATAGTTGGAGCTAAAAAATTAGAAACTCAATGATATAAAAAGTAAAACCCAGTTGAATTTAGTTTGCTCAATAATCTATAATTGTGAATGTAAAGTGAGTAGGCTAGCCCAACACGTTGAATTGATCTAGTAGCAAAAAGAAAAAATTAATTCCACTCCCAAACAAAAATTAGATGGATGAAGGGCATGTAAGTAATAGATTTAGTGGCCACTAGTTTTTAAGTCAGGCAGTAAAATTTATCTAAAAAAGAGAGGTTGTTACATGAGACTCAATAGTACAAATTTTCTTGTGCCAACTTGTTTGTCGAGACAAATATTCCTATTGAATATTGTCCCAATCGCTTCAAACAAATAATAAGCTGCATATTCGATACAAGTGTTCTGGTCTCTGTGAGCATTTCAAGCTAGCAGTATTATATATCATCTTGTAAGGTTAAGTTCTGGCTCACCTATGATAGTATCCTATTGTATCTACCACCCCAACTGGCCATTCGAGCAAATAAACGTCAAGGAGGCCCTGAGGTGAGTCAATTGTTGAATTTCTATCATCTTATAAGAAAACCCTTACAATATGCTGTAAAAAATAAATATAGAATTCTAATAGTACCGTTTTTCGAACAAACATAACGTTTTCTGAATGGTTATAGAACAATTGGAAATTCAAAGCACTATACATTTCGGGACCTTTTCTATCCCGTCTACAGGTTCAAACTACAAATGTAGGGTTTACAAATTCGAAATAAATAAACATTATTATTGACTGATCCAAGATTATTAAAACAATGTTCATTAATTTGTTGATTATAAAGACATAACATAAGGGTTTTAATGCTATAATGTTCATATTATAATTTTTAATAAGTCAATACTGATGTTTATTTATTTTGAATTTTCACCTGAAGATGGAGTAATTTCTGGAATTCATAGTGCTTTCAATTGATTTTAATGGTTCTATAATTTTAGATGTTTATTGTATTTAAAAAAGGAGTAAAAGGTCTTTTTGAAAAAGCTGTACTATCTGCTCTTCATTTGCATTATCTCTATATTTCAATTAATTCTATCAACCAATTAATTAATTTATTATTTATTACTGCCAATGAATAATTAATCCCTTTAATAATTGTGATTTTTATAATAATTGCCCTGACATCCGGTATTACAAAAAACTTTGAAAATTCGAAATCAGAACTTTTAAATCACGATTAATGACCAAGTTGCCCAAGCCACGAAAATTGCTGAGTACTAATTGACGTCGCTCGACAGTGAGACGCTGTCCATACGAACAAGTGTGCACTGAACTGAAATTGGCTGCCGGCAGAGAGTCGCTCCACTCGTAAAAACGCAACTGGCTAGCGTCGCAAATGTGCTTCGAGCCTAAGACGAATTCTTCATGATCTTCTTCATTTCCAAGATCGTCATACAAGATGACAATTGTGCAGGAACTTTCTGAGCGTGACTTCACTTTAGGGAACACTTCCCAGGATGCCTCATCTCAATTAGGAGCCATTTGGATTGGTCACCCAGATCTCCCGATTTGAACCCTTGTAATTTTTTCATTTGGGAGTTTTTGAAATCCCTTGTTAATGTGAGCCATTCAAGGACCCAACAAGATTCGAAGACTCTTGAGAGTCTCAGAGAAGAAATTGCTAACATAACGCCTGCAATGCTGGCAGGAGTCATGACAAATGCCAGAAATTGGTTTACTCAGTGTATGGAGGAGAATGGGGGACGTCACCAAACGGATTTGATATTTAAAACTACTTGAAACAAAACTTTATATTATTTGTCTATATTACAGAGAATAAATATAAACTTTCTGATCCATACAAAGAGTTTTATATAAGGAAGTATCGCTGCCGCACTCTGTACTATATTATTAGACGAATGAATTTCTTGAATAAACTCAAGAGATTGACTTACACAAACATTTTCACTTCTGTTGATCTGATCGAAGACTCGTAACATCTCACAGAGGAGAGGTAGCAAAAGAGATTTTCTCATTCGTATTAAGGTAGAAGGGTATTCAGAGATTCGATTAACAAGTAGCGCACAGTGTTTCTCACAGACAGACTCATCACCAATATCATACTGGAACATACTTCTAGGTACTGTGGATAATTAACACTCTTTTTGAACTCTTTCTCTGCTATTTTTCCCTCTCCCACACCCCTTCAACCTTGATTACTCAATTTTATACTCGTTACCAGAACCAGCCCATTACATGAGAAACCATAGTTGGCTATTAGTTATTCCATAGAGAAACAATATCGTAAGTAGATATCCCATGGTATAGGGCATTTATGTCGTAATTTTTACTGTTATCTCAAGTCAATTACTGTCGATTATTGTCAACTTTTACAGTTTTGACCGGGTAAGAGTGTATGAACGGCACAATATGAGAGACTACCAGCGTCATAAAGCTTCACGGGAAAGAACTACGTGGACTATCGGCTTGAGATAACAGTAAAAGTTGCGACATAAACGCCCTATACCATGGGATATCTACTTATGCTATTGTTTCTCTATGGTTATTCTTACTCCTTTTATTCTGCATACTCCATCTTGAAGCTTATTTTTGTATTTTGATTTAGAATTTGTATTGAGATTATATAGTTTTTTTTTCATTGTGTTCTTTGTATTGAATAAATTTTGAATTTGTTTTTCAATTGACCAACAAGTCCACAAAGATTTCCACATGTGTTTGGAGAGAGAAATCATTCCATAAGCTGCAATCGCCAAGTAACTATGACCTTTCTTACTTTACCCCAACAGGGCACCACATTCAGGCTACCACTGTGGAAATCTAATATTGATAAAGGATGTAGCTACTTACCTGGACGATGTTATGTGGTGGGTAGAAGGGGGGGGGAGGTCATGATGGGCCGGGTTGGGAATAATGGTGAAATTTTCATTCGTGTTATTAGTGGAGGTTGATGTGTCCCATGGCCAATGTCCGTACAAATTCCCTGGAGTCGGAATGGACGATGGAGCTACAGCAAGTGTATGTACAGAGTCACACACGCGCACACACCAGCACACTCAACAGTAGGAACAAGTTACTAGAGTAGCTGCATTAGACAGTGCCTACCCGTTACCCGCTACCCCGATGTCTCTTTCTCGCTGTTGGGACTGGGTGTGATAATGAGTTCCCGAGGGACGTAGCAAGCACGACCGCCACCTGAGGCTCGCCCCCCAACCACCCTTGGCATCACCGCCCTCCCCACCAGTGCTCTACTCGAGACAAACCTGATCAAAATATTCGGTGCGCAGTGTGCGACACTAACCAAACGTCTCACTCTCCTTTCTCCTTCTCAACTACTGCAAATGTATAGCTATGATTCCGAGTTAAAAGACACGTTTTAGGCTGATGGTGTCTACAGCAAGTGGGTTCTAAAGTAACGAGTTGCACTTTATTGGTAACAATAGTCTGTTTTTCAGGAGAAACCCCTAAATTAGTTGGGAAAATTGTGATCAAAATCAGTGATGTTAATAATGATTGATGAATTTGTAATGTGATTGAGTTTTGTCATCAAAGTAAATTGTGATGAAATTGATAATGTTAATGATAATATTTTTAGTAATCAATTTAGATAATCGAAATCAACATTGTGAAAAGTAAGGAAACTAATTAAATTTTGTTCAAAATTTGTTTTTGGCAGTACTAGCTGATGGTGTAATTGGTTCCAGAAACAGTACCCACTCACTGGGAAATGATTGATTCCATGAACAGTACTTACTGGAAAATTATTGTATCAATCACATGTTATTGACGATGGTCGAATGTGTTGAGAGCTTGGAGTGTGTAAATCAGTAAAGCCTGGTTGCATGAATGTCTGTCAAATTTTAATTATTATCAAATGCTACGAGAACCAATCAGAGAAGACTTCTTTACAAAACTTCTCTGGTTGGCTCTTGTAACATTCAATCATGATTTACGTTTAAAAGGTTTTCGTGCAACAGGGCCCAAGTATCTAATTAATGAATGGAACCAGTAGAAGGTCAAATGGTATAATTGATCAACAGGAAAAGTTTTGCATGTAGGGTTGTAGCTATTTTGAACGTTTTTCAATCAAGAGCAAATGTGTGAATACTACCGAAATAGAAGACTTTGTCTGGAACGAAAATCTTCACAATGAGAGTAGTATAAGTTATAGTTATTATAAAACTACTGTAGATTCATGTGATAAATATATTTAATATCTATTTTCGTTCCTTTTTTTCACACCATTAGGAGTGAATGGAGTACTCTCATTCCCTTTTCACTCCATTGGGAGTGAATGGAGAATTATCGAAAAGAATTCACTCAATTATCATTCGAGCTATATTATTGGAGTTATCCAATTATTATTGCAATCATCATTTTGTTTTGTGATATTTCAAGCAGCTTGTAGAAATTGTGATAACTACCAATAAATAAAGAGACCCACAATATTGTATCAAGGAGTAACTTCTTGGAATACAATTCATAATTATGTTTCTAGAACAGTAGATACTTATTCATACTGAACTGAAATCAACACACGTTATCGAGAGGTTACGATGAATGGATAGAACTACAAGAATAACTCATTCATACCACAGTCTTACAAATTCTTCCATCACAGCATATTCATAGAAAACCACAAATATGAAATATCCTGTATGGGTATGAATATTATTGTGTATTATTGATTGAGAATTTAAAACAACAACATACCAAATCAATTCAGATCATAGTAACTCTTAGTGCAGTATCAAAAATATGACACTGTCAAGGACCTCTTGGCTTGTGGGCAACCCACTGCTTGTGGAAAAGTTCATAACCGCTAGCCATTTGGCAAGTACCAACTTTGGGCAGCGAGAAAAATGTTCCAAAAATCTACTTGTCTTCTTGAAGAACTCTAGAGCTCCAGAACTAGAGCAGATATCACACCTGCTATTGGACACAGAAGAAACGACGGAGTGGGGGTGGGCCACTGACTGGATTGATGACCATAAGGCCGCGGGCACACTACTTTCAACAGAAGGAGAGGTGAATGATGTTGGTGGATGGGGGGAGGTGAGGTTAGCGTGAAAGGTGAGCAACGAAGGTGGAGCTGAGAAAGGCGTTATTAGCGAGGGGGCTCCGGGGGGCTCCCCGGGGGTAGGACTGGGGGGACCGGGAGGAGTGCTTTTGTGCGCCCGGAAAGTCCCCGGGGCGCAGTTGGCTTGTAATGGGCACATCCGATATGACGAAGACTCCATCTCACAGGCGCCCGAGATACACTAACATATTATTCTTGGGAGAATTGGACGACGACGCCTCAACCCCCCTCCTTCCCCCTACCATGCCACAATCCCAATATCGTATATAAGTTATGTCCCCGCGATATTTCTTCTGCTCTTGTTTATATCGTCTGGGATTTGGGACCACCGCCGCTGACTCTCTCTCGCACTTGCCCCCAGACGGGCCCCCCTTCGCCACCCCCCTACCACCTCACCGGATTTGCATCTTCTGCTGATGCTGCTCTTCATGTTCTCCTACAGCAACACTGCCTGTTGCCAATAAATGGGCCTATACTTTCTCCACCTACCCGCCTCATGCATCGCTCACAAGTTATCACTCTCCTGATAGATTTCAAACTTGAATCGAGTTTGCTTGCAAACAAAACACCAAGTCTTTTCTCACAAGAAGAAGAAAGACTTCATGAGAAACAAGAAAAATACTCTCAGAGAGTACATTTTCTCAAACTTCAAAGATCTTTTTGGGGTTCTACTATTCCACTTATTCATTCGTGTCACGTAGCAAGTAATGAACGCATGCTTTTCAGGTTGTTGGAAGATCAATAATCTACTGTGTACCATGTGTTCAAGTTTTCATAATGGTGGTTGTGACGTCACGTGTGACTCACGATTTATTAATCAAATAAAATAAATCATCTTAGAACTGAAAATGATCAGCCTAGTCAAGGTAGAATTATTATAAAATTGAATCTTCTTTTTTGATAAGAAGTACAGCTATTATCGATAAAGCGATGAGAGATCAATAAAAGATCTTACTATACACTAGTCTAAATTCTTTGGCAGAAATAAATTATGGAAAATATTGTAATTTGTTCTTGGCAGACACAAAAATAAAACATTCATGTAATTTAGAGGTTGGAATTCTTGTTATGATTTTGTAGGTCACATGATCTCAGTTCAGCCGGCAATTTATTCAACTTATTGCTCAATTGATCAGCTGACCGACCAACCAATTATTGTAACAAAAATATATTTTATTTCACTGTAATTATAAATATTGAATGTAAGGGAATGGTATGTAAATTTGAAGGCATTAATTATTGTGATACTTCAAATATTTATTTGTATCTAAAAAACCACAAAAACAAAAGTGACTAGAGATCATATAGAGATCAATGTATGGAATTTGTACAGTTATTGCACCATTGTTTAACGTGATTCTTTCAATTGTAATTCTTATGGCCTACTATACAGTTCAGTAACCTACAATAAATGTTAATAATTATTAATAGTTATTTTTATATATTTGTTGTATAACAAAAAGCTAGGGAAACCCTGAATCTTGAATAGCCAATCATATCACGTCTTACAAAGACTTGAAAACCAATCAGGCGAGTGCTTACAAATTTTAGAGCAAGAAGATGAAAATTTTCTAGGAACACAGCTCTCTGGCTTGAGATTTCGTGGATGATAGACGCATCAGAAGAAAAGGGTTCCTTTTCAATTATTTGAAATTAACAAGTCAGCACATTTTTTAATCTCAAACTAATCATGTATATTAACTGTTTGATTATTTGTGAACTCAATAAATATTATGAGTTCTTAACTTTAAAATATTCCCATTCAGGAGCTGATACTGATAGAAAAATTATTCATGATCTGGACCATACCTTAGCCCAGCAGAGTCAAAAGGATTTGGCTAATTAATTATTGGAGATAATGATTATTATTATTATTATTATTATGAATATTTTTCATTGAGAACTTCAGCGACCATCTATTGAGTGAGTGATAGTTAATGAGCTCATTAAGAAGGCCTTTTTAGTGAATTGTGGAATTATTCAAAAGCGCTATATAAATTTTTGTTTCAAGCTTTAATACTTCGCTACGTGTTAGACATTATAGTATATTTATTAAGAACTCTTTTCAATAAATATATGTTGAAATCTGTAGGAAGCTTATTTCCGTGCATAGCATGAATTTTGGCCCCTGAGATTCAAAGCAATAATATTATGGATTATTTTAAACTGGTTGAAATATATTTTTCCTACAGTTACGTTGAAAAGTGGCCATTGCTGCACTGATTACAGAACGCAAAGAATCATTTTTCCGCTCTAGTGCGGGAAAAATTTTTCTGCACTCCAGATTTGCAACATGGCAACGCAAAATACTTAGTAGGTTATATGGAGCAACAGTGTAGCAAAATCAATATGAAGTTGGTAACAGTGACTGCTGTGGCTGCTATAGTGAGCAGAGGTGCAACCAAGCACAACGCGCTAATTATTATTATAAATATTATAACCAACGACAACGAGGACTTTAGAATTTTAGGATTAAGGTTTTTATCAATAATAAAATTACACAGAAAAACATTTGATGCATTTCAGGCAATTTTACCCATAGTTACCCACTTTTCATATTCAATGGTAACTGTAGGAAAAACTTAAGCCGCGTTTACACCGGAGTTGGCAACCAATGATTGCCGACATTTATCGGCAATTTTGAGTTGCACGCATTAAAACAACTGCAACTCGCATTGCCAACCGTAGTTGGAGACCGATTTTGCGAGTTGACAATCGAAATTTGGTTTTCCGACCGGAGTCGGTAAAGATCAAAGGCAGTTGCCAACCCCGGTTGGCAATGCGAGTTGCAGCGCTAACTTGAGTTGCAACTTGAGTCTGCAACTACCCCGCTACCCCTCCCGCCTGTCGGCTCCACGTGGTCGCGCTGCGTCAGTTCCTCAGTTCAAGCAGGCTAGTCGTCGTGACTTGTGTTTTGTTGTTTGGTTGTTGTTTGTGCTAGTGCAATGTAAGCTATAATGTAAGCTAAGCTATACAATATTCATGCTAAGCGTTTTGAGACTCAATTAGAAAAATAATAATGGGGTTTCATTATTCTTGATTGGATATATGGTTACTGTATACCAGTCACCGACTATCTTTTTGATTTCTTTCTGGGTATTCTACAACATCTTCAAGAGAGCGGCGGTAAGACTTAGCAAATATCAGTTGTCTAGACCCTTCATGGTCCTTTATTATAGAATTACTCATGCATTTATCACAGAGCTAGAGCTGTGGCTAGAACCCCATTATATTTGCGAGCCAGACGGCCTTCAATTTCTGCAAATTTATTTGCATGATAGGGATCATAGTATCACTGTTGAGCACCCAAGTGGCATTTCATATAAAAAACCACTATCAACGTGGAGCATATACTGGTATATCCAAATACAGCGCCACAATCATGTTTTACGTTTTACAACATTTATTGAATCGAAAAAGCACAAAATTGTATGTCAACAAATGTTTACCTTCCTAGAAACAGCAAGTAAGAGTAAAAAGATTGAAAATCAAACCGAAAGCCTCAGTTTCACAAAATTACTTGACTACAGTTACTACATTGTCAAATATAACCAGAATATATTCATTTTAGTTTTGAAAGTTCCTATTATATGATTCTATTTATTCTTGTTATTTTAACTGATATCTCTGTTCTCCTGCGTATTTCACCTATACAGAGTGATTCACATAAGGTGTAACATTAGGTAACTTGTTGACCGTTCATTTTACAGAGAATTTCAAATTTGCAACTTCCCTTCTTTTTTTGTGAAATTTTACATGTCATTTTAAATTGAAAATTTGGCCGCCATCTTCCAAAATGGAGGACGACTTTATTTATTTGAATGGCAACTCCCATTTTTTATGAAATTTTTGGATTCTACGTAAAACTCAATGACATTTTTACTCTTGTCATTTTTTTGATAAACCCAACCGTTTAGGATGTACAGCCATAATAAGCCAGTAATACAATATCCATATGATTATGTGTCTCTGTAAAATGAACGGTTAACAAGTTACCTATTGTTGAACCTTATGTGAATCATCCTGTATACTAAAATAACCTTCCATCCAATCATTCAAGCATACAACATAAAGTTAGTATACGTAACAAATTGGATGTTCCTGAATGAGTCGATTATATTATAATACTAGATTTTCAGTTCTGTTGATTATGAATGAATAAGTGAGTGAGCGAATGAATCAGTGCCATTTCGCTTATATATATATATATATATATGTGTGTGTGTATGATATTGTTCGAAAACACAAGCTGACATCAATGGACGCCAATTTCATTTGATACTCCTGGTATTAACCAGGTAATGAATCAAAAATTATTTTTAAATTGGAGATATTTGATACTTTATCTACTACTATTCATGAAAAATAGTAATGGGATATGAAAAGATCTATCCTATCAGACTTCAGCAGTTGTTGCTTGGTCGTATATTGATAAAAAAGTCTAATTCACCAACAGAGAATTTGAGTGGGATACTGTTCCGGCAATAGAGTATCATTATTGACTCTTGATAACCATGAACTAGCATCCATATCTTTGAAACAAAATATAAGTTATGAAGTATTCTTGTTACTTTCTCAATTCATAACTAGTATCAACTCATCAGAGCCTTTCCAAGTGTAAATAAAAATATTACAGTATACTCTTGATTGACACTTGAAAATGGCTCTGATGTGATACTTGTTGTGATTTGATAAAATAGAAAGGGTAGTTTATATATTCTATTGTGTTTCAAAAATTTCAGTAACCCTAAGAAAAAGTAAGCACCTATTATTATTTTCTATATTGTGGATATCATATTATATTGAGCGAACGATTTCTGTATATATTTATATATTTGGGTATATGGGTATATTGGTATGTATTTATGTACAACGGATCTCGAAAACAGCTCTAATGATGTTTATGAAATTTGTAATATAGGAGGTCCTTGATATAAAAATTCATTTGCACATGGTTTCATTCCTGTGAAAACTCGCTGATGGACATGAAAAGGATAATAATTATTCATCCTTGAAAAACAGACGATAATTTGTCAATTTGAAAAACAGACGTCGTTTGTCGATAATGGAAGATGTGAGTTCCTGTGTGGGAGTGGACAGAATTATGTTCAGCTGTTGAACTGTTGCAATCAATCAACGGATCTCACGAGAAGTATTATCTGGCAATTGTAGATGAACCGACTAGATCAACATCATCTGATTTGTTGAAATGACCAACGATATGATTTATCCATTATTTTCTTATTTAAATTGAAGTACCTATATCAACAATTCCAAAGTTAATCATTATTTTACAGTTTCAAGTGATTAGTGAGTGTTATTTTGTTATTCAAGTTGGTTTTTAAAAAATCTGAATTTGAACTTATCTGCTTTCAAATGTTTGGACTGAAAATTGGAATTCAAAAGTGTATGGAACATAACCTACTTTTTGGAATACCGTATTTATAGTATATAGTAATCACTGAAAAAAGAGAAGAAAAACAACCCAAGAGTGGGGTTGAGAACTGTTTAAAGCAGGAGAGTGTTCAGAGTTTCAGAGTAGTAGAGGTTGTTTTTTGCTGAGGAGAATAGTTTAGTGAGATAGTGGAGCTTTTATTGCCAAAAATTCGGGGAAGAAACAGTTTTGTGCTGTGCCAGTTGGTCCTTCCCCAATCAATTGAAAGAATTGTGTTATGTGTATCAATAAATAAAATATAAACTATGCTTCTATGCTGCTGTGCTGCTATGCTCCTGTACTCCGAAGCGAAGCTCGGTGCCACGACATTATTATAATATGCTTAGAGTAGCCCGGAGTCGAGAATTTTGATTAGGATATTGATAATCAAAGTTATAAGACAAGTGAGTGTGTGAGGAGGTTGATGGGACGAGCAGGCGGCCGGATTAATCGATTAGCGGCAGACAAATGCAGTGCGTGTAAGAGATGCACCAGGTGCTAGCAGCAGCTTCAGAGGTCGTTTGGCTAATCCCCAAAAGGAAGGTATCCGCGCCCCTCGCTGCAATTGATGATACTCTCTCTAGCACTCGCCGCCTACCTAGCAGAGCGCTGCAACCCGCAGCACCTTCCTGTACCGTGGCACAGCCTAAGCGCTGGATTATCGGCGCTTCTAATAACACCGCCTCCAAACAAATTTCATAAATTATTTTCTAATCCGGGATATCTTCCATTCAAAGACAGATGGACTCTACCGGTTCCCAAAGGACCGATTCAAATGGACTCCCACCAGTGAATTATAGACAGGTAAGATGTAAGCATGATCAATATGTGTGTTGAGCACAGTTCTAAAACCGGTTTCTGCACAAGCGACAACCGTAAGGCTTCATCCTTCATCCCTGTGAGAAGTTGGTAAGAAGTTTTCCATAAAAAAAACAGAACAAAGTTTGCTACAATCACAAAATTACAAGTGGATTACTAAACCCGTGTGAATTTGTGAAATTGATAGGAAATAAAGAAAACTTCTAATATGACTAGAGGGATGCGGAATGCATGTAGTTTTCGCTTCACCATTCCTAAATACCTTAAATTCAATTTTGGATTCGACCCAACCACAAGACAGAAGTGCTTTTAGAAAAATGTAGAGTACATCTGATTTGTCGTTATTGAGTCAATTAGCAAAGTGGATAGTTCAAGTTCTAATTGGGGAATGCAAACATGGAAGAAGCTTTGAGTCTATCAGTGCAATGGCAATGGCATAAAATAATCTCTGATTAATGAAATTTCCTGGGAAAAATCAAGAATTGAGAAATTCTCTTCTCAATGATAAACGTGCCATTTCATACCCGCATTTTTTCGTGTTTTGAGGAGATTGTTATTAATGAGTCCCTTTTATTCTACAGACGAGTATAAAATTGAGGTGGATAGGATGGATTATCAATTGACCTTGGATGATCATTAGGAATAATATTAATATTATAACCAGAACGTTTATAGTTGTAGCTCATTAAGGATTATAATGATTCAATAAATTAATGTGTTTTGACGTGGCCTTATTTACCTTCTGACTGAATAGAATTGATGGATTGATTGATTATCATGATAGTAAGAGCTTTTATTGTACAGCTAGATGAGGCTTGATAGTTCTTTCCTTCTCAACTTAAATGAACACCTTTGAAATTCAGAGTCAATGGAACTATTGATTCTCAAACGAGAACTATTCATGATCATCCATCCTCTTCACATTGAAACCTTGAATGAAACTTCACTGTTCTTTTTCAATGTATTATTGAAATGAAGATCACAGTTACACTCCTTCCAAATGATGATTTTATCGAGAGAAGTTTTTCGGAGCGACATAAAATGTGGCACGAGAGCTACTAGAAATGAGCGAGAGAGAAATAATAATGTTGAAATAATATCATAGGGAGTGAAAGGAAAGAGGAGGAGAAGGAGAGATAAGAGAATGATGCAGAGCAGCAAGATGTAGAAGGTGATGGTGGAGGGAGGGGAGAGAGGTTTTAAGCGAACGAGGTTCTGGCGGAGAAAGGCTAGAAGACTCGGTCGGGTAAGGTAAGCTGAATGCAAAGCAGCAAGAAATGACGTAATATAAAAACAGAAGTAAGTAAAAGGGGGTTGTCGGAAGGGGGGAGTGGTAGTAAAGTGGAGAGTGGTAGAGGCAAGGTAAGTTTATTCCTCTGGAGAGTTGGAACTAATCAGAGTTTTTTGTGTCTGCTTCTGTGTAGAATGTTGAAGCCGAGGGGGAATGGGGGAAGCAGTTTTCCCGGAGCAGGATCCCAGGGGATCCCACCACCCTTCCCTCATTTCGCCTCATTTCCCAGTAGTGCCGCGGATCCCACGGGAATTCCCCGAGTACAGTCTTCGACAGCAGCGATCCTCGTTCCCCCCCAACCGTCAACCCTTACCATCCTCACCCCACCCTCTGTTCAGCACACAGCCAAAGCGACCCGCAAAAAACAGCGACTGTACAACTCCACTCCACGTTGGCTGCTCGCCTCCATCTGAGCCACTAGTGAATGCCACACTGGCCAATAATTGTATCTATTCTGTTTCCACTTATTCGCTTCTCATCCATACTTGAACAAATGATTGAGTTCGAATATTGACAATAATTTCAATTGAGGCAATTGAAATTATAATACGAAATAAATGTAATTGAGAAGATTCAATTAAACTATTTCCTGGTTTGAAAGTTACAGAAAGGCTCTTCGTCTTTGAAATTCTTTGATTTCGAGACACCTCATTGGAAAGTCAAAGATTAATCAATAATAATAATAATAATATCGAGTGACCTGGCTGGCTCAGGTTTAGTGTCAGAGTTTTCATGCCTCTGTCATGAACTAACAACTGTAATTAGGCAGCCGCGACTGACAGCCTCACGTGCCCATCCGAAACACGGGAGTGGCGCCAGAAAAATATATTGCCCGGATTTGAAGCCGGGCCTCTGAATTATAAAGTTAGTATTTCACTCGACTACAGCAAATCAATTATGAATAACATATCCTGTGGAATTAATAACAATAAGATACATCAGTTCAGAAACTACAGAACTGGAAAAGAATCAAATGATACCAATAGATTATGTTTATTGAACTTCTAATGGAATTTCTTAGTAATGAGTAAGACATTTTCGTAGAAGATTCAAGATTCAAGATTCATTTTATTAACCATCAGACTACTACAAGAGCAATAGGTGAGTCATAATTTTAAAAGTACACACAATTGGATAGAAAATCTTACATGATAAAATTTATATTACATTCAAGTTAGAACAAAGTATGATACAAAATAACCGGGCGTTGAAAGTATGATTACAGATTCGGTGTGGACTGTAGAAGAAAACCATGAATTCCATCAATGATAGCTTCTCTGTAAGAAGAAACAAGGAATACCTCAAGAGATCACATGTAGAGAAGGGCGAGGAAGAAAACAATACTTTCAGAATTATGGATAACGATCAAAATGTAATACAGATGCAACTCTACAAGATTTGAGAATAAGAGGAATTGAGATTAAAAATTTCTCAACTTGAATAATTATTGTACTCACGAATGACGAATTGAGGAAATGGAAGAAGTTCTGTGTAATTGTTTTTTTCAACATTTTCAAAATATCGGATCTGTTCGCTTCATAAAATTGATTAATAAATAAAGCGATCTAAATCCAACATACCTAATTTCTTATCATTTGAACTACGATATCTTACATATTCCCTTATCACAACCAAGTTATTTTTCGAAAGCCAGGAATGTCAAAAACTTCATCAGCAAAATCTGATACTGGAAGGCAATAGCCAAAAATTGAATAAAGGTTGACAGAAGTCTTTTGGTTCAGTGGGTGTGTGAGCGAAGGTGACTAATGAAGAACACCGGCGGTCAGTGGGATGGTGGGAGGAAGTGAGAGAGTAGGATAGAGTGAGAGTGTGTAAGAGAAAGTGTGAGGGAGTGAGTGAATGAGTGAACGAATGAAGTTAAAGGCTATTGTCGTCAGCAGCTATCCAAGCCTGAGCGTTGGCACACCGAACTTAATTAATGGAAAAGTAGTCAGTGGACGGGACTTGGGCAAGGCAAGCCCAACTTTAAATTGCATTATTCGTGTGGAGACGTGAAAATGTCCAATCCGCGGACAGACATCGAACATGGAAAAGCTCGCAACACCTTTTATAAATGTATGCACACGCTGATGCTGACGAAGGCCTTTTGCATGCATGACGAGTGTGAGCGGCAGTGAGGGGAGGAGGCTGTTAGGGGTGGAGGACACCCACACTATTGGCAAACACCGATTCGTCAATCGTTGTTAGTGAGTGCACTTTTCAAGTATTTCTGGAAACATTTTTTTTGTTTGTCAATACTGTACTTATTTAGTCTGAAGATTAATAAGCTATTTTTCCTGTCCTTACTTGATAAAAATGATATAGTGAGTTATTTTTTTGCCTTATTAAATGCATATACACACTTAGTGACTGCATGTGAAACATACATTTTGGCAAAAATTGAACATTAGAAGTTAAATACTTTATTATTCTCGTATATTCCCCACCTTAAAAAGAGATCCAATTTAGTTCGATTACAAGAGTTTATCTTGTCTATTATTTTTTATCGTGTATCTACTTGCGTTCCAAATTGTAATTGGTATTCATGTTGTGAATCACTCATTACATGCATTGTCATGGGAAAACGAAGAATTGATAAATCAATTTTTAAAACTTCATGAATAGCAGTGGATCCAAATAATGTGGAATGTTCATGATTTTACAATGTCTTACTGTTTCATTTTTCACTTAGTCTATGTTATTGGATAATAAATTTGATAGCTGTGAAACTTGCTTATTGTAACTTACTGCTGTGAAAGTTGCTAATTGCAAGTTATTGTTAGAAGCATGTTTATGATTTTTGTTTTCACTGTTTGTAAACAATTTTGAAAACAAAAATCATAAACATGCTTCTAACAATAACTTGCAATTAGCAATAGATTCATAAATTTGATTCAAGAATATTCTCAAGCTCCAGTACAGAGAAAGTTTAGAAAGCCTACACTAGGCAAAAATTATCAGTCGCATGATAATAACTTTATACTGCTTCATAGTTGAATTACCTATCCAAATCTCACTGAATTTTTTATTCTAATCTTCAAATCTCGATAGAAGACTAGCCGGTCGATGATCTAAGAACGCATGAAACTCCTGGGAAAGGGTATACAGATGAGTTAGTAATTGAAGACAGCGAGTGTCTCCAAATGGAAGAAATGTTTTTTTTCTTGAAAGAAACTACCTACTCGGTAGGAGGTACGTGAAAAGTCAAATGATGGAGGGGAGTTATGTTTTAATACTCTGTTCACCTTCTTGTAGGAGTTGAGTGTGGAAGGAAAAGATGAAAGTCAGTGGGGAAATGACTGTCAGCTTGGAAGTCTTGGGGAGGGAAAGATTGCAGGAGCACGCTCCTAATTTGGATTCGGAGTGGGCCGGATTAAGGAGTGCATATCGCAACCTCACAGCAACCTCTCTTCTTCGACGTTACTTTTTCTCTTTACTTTTCTTAGGAGCCATAAAATAGTGATAGAAGGAGATGATGTCCCAAAGTTCAAATTCGAAATTTGAAAAGTGTTTGGAGACCGTATTATAATAGTATAGTGTACTTTGCTTTTGAATTATGATTGAAGCACGATTCATCAGAGTAGATTAGCTACTCTCACAGTAGTATTCATTCAAAATTATTGAAAACTAGCACATTGTAGCATTACTATATTGATACAATTCATCAATATTCTCAATTTTCAAATTGTTTCCTGTTTCAAACCATAATTTGCATTTCATCCATTCGCAACTCTTTTCTAGAGCTGGATGATACTTTTTTTGTTGTACAAGACTTTAATCATCACATTAACCATGAATCTTGAAAAACAGCAATCTGAATATTTGTTAATATAACAACTGTTCCTTATTCCAATTCTCATAGAAATCGTAGAATAAGGACGTGTTACTCAACATTCGATGATCATTAACATGTATTTTAGTGTATAAAAACTTGCTTTTCTCTCTGATCTATATTATTATTATTCACGCCAGACACAATAATTCTCATTCAACTGATTAATCGAACGAAGAAGATATAGAAACTAGGATTTAGTATCCAAAAAATGCACTAACGAATTCAAATTTGATTCATATTGTCATGTTGGGTTTAGCAGATGTCCTAATTTCTTCCAAGTTCACTCCCACCTCTTGACTTCAAACTCTGTCAAATGGAAAAGAACAGATAAGAGAAGGAGCTTAGATTGTCGTCTTTGGTAGCAGGCGGGTGTTCGACAGAGAGAGATGAAAATAGAAGATTGTCGTCTTAGAAAGCAGGAGAAAAAGAGATCGAACTAGAAGAGAGAAAGGGGATTTTGATCGGTGATGTCCCGAATGGTCTGGGGATCGACTCCCTTGACGATTAAAACTCATTTCATTATTGCAGTGAGACCGCAGTGGATGTAGTGAGGAAAGGGGGTAGAGCTTAATATACACAAGAAGAAAAGGGTCGGTAATAATATTTCCTTTTGCCGAAATGATATGACTATGATGATTATGGGGGATAATTCGGGCAATCGGTTGTCGCCTTATTCCTTCATTCTTGTCTGCTTCACGTCTCTTTTCGTCTCCTTCGTCTTTCGCCGTCGTCGTCGTCGTCACATCGTCATAGCAACGGGAATGTGTCCCTGCAGACCGGAGCGCGGCCCACAGTGATTAATGCTCTACTCTGGCAATCGCGGCCTCCGGGACCCTCTTAGCCGAGAAATCACCGTCTTCTTTTGTATTATCCCCCCCCTCTGACCCCCAACCCCCACTTGCCAACAAGCCACCCACCACCCACCCCCAGGGGAACTCTATGTAAGGAGCTCTGTCGAATGAACTTGCTCTCAGTCGCACTTGCCTACTCTTTCTTCCCCGAGAACGGCACACCAGAGTCTTAGACTAAGTTCGGAGAAGAACTCCTTGAAAAATAACATGTCGACTACAGTTTTAGGGGCAAACTTGTAGTTTCAAGCAGTAGTTGAGCCATTGCAGTTGACCCATATCAAAGTATTTTCGGGAGCTAGAATGGAATTCCAGTGATTCAATAATAAAAAATCCGTTGGAGGTTGAACATGGAGATTCATAATATAATAATGATTCTTGATCTAATTGTATTGATCTACAGAGAATCGTTGACACTTTAAGGGTAAAATTCTTGGTCTACAAAGTTCGATCAACCTAACAAACATTGGGTAATGGAATTGATCAACTCAAGTTGATTGTTTTTCATCATCATAAATCAGCTGTCTAGCGGACTATAACACTACCCGTTCAAAAACATCGAACATCCCGAAAATGCATCTTTCTATCAACGTTAGTAGACAGTTGTCTAAATTTTGTTGATTTCAACACACCGATTCCGAACACAGAATGTTCTCTGATGGGTTGATTGGATTGGCGTATCGATGGCAGCCAGACCTAACTACAGCGGATACTAGTAATGTAGAGTTCATCAGAATTTTATATTTAGCAAGGTGTTCAGCCCAAGCTAAATAACAGGATTAGTCCAATAGAAATGGTGGTAGTGGTGGTGGAATCGAATCCAGTTTTCTACTGATAACTACTGGGTCAGACATAAAATGACTCAACTGCTGTAATTGAAAAGACCAGCAACAAACGGGATAATAAATAAGTGAAATCATGAAAACATAAATGTCACAAAGTATTGAAGTACCAAGGAAAGGAAAGTACCAAGCTATTGATCGACATCATGAATTAACTAGGTTGGTTAATTGTTAGAGGTTCATTAATGTGATAAATTGAGGCACTTGGGTGTTGATGAGTTGATATGGCTTAAAAACAATATTTTTCATGGGATAGATATTGAGTGAAAAAATAAGAAAATAGAATTAGATTGGAATTTGGATTACTTTATAAATGCAATGCCATTGAATCATGTGAAGATAGTAATTTAATATTATATGAAAATTATATTCATTTCTATTAAAATTCTTGTTTGCATTCCCATTGACAGAGTCAGAGTCAGTCATCAGAATCCTAATCCTAAGATTGGCAGATTTCTTTATAATCAATAACATGGTATTCAGTATCTACAAACTTATTAGAATTGAAACCATTGCTGGAGTTGCAACACAAAAAAGCTTTCCACAGATATGAGTCCTGGATTTGGAACCGAATTGGAGAGAATATTTTTGAGAGAGCTCCGTTGCCAAAAGCTATTATCAAATATCACCGCACCGCAATACAAGAGAAAAGAGAGCAAGATACGGCGAAGAAGGATTGTTCAAATGAAGACGAGCAACTGAATTACAGTCACTCGTGCGTTCTTTACTTATCCTTCTTATGATTAACATTGGTTATCTTCTTCTTTTCCGACTTCTTCTTTGTCTTCTGCTTTGTCTCTTATCGGACACAAACAACTTCATGCCGAGAACTTCATCATCATTCGCTTCCGTCTTCTGTACTTCCTTTCTTCTTGTTCTTTTTGTTTTTATCATTGTTGCCCCTCGAGTAACTTCATTATCATGACGATTTCCTTGTGAGAACTGTTTGTACGTCTATCTTGGCGTTGTCATGCGCTCGCCAACTAGAATACGTATCTTGTCTCTTTCCCTGGGAGAGTTGTTACTCTTGCTCAGGAGCGCAGATTAATTCGCGCTAGTGCGGCGCAAAATATTGTCTGTTGCTTTTCGGCGAGTGCAATCTCTGACAGCCTGAAAATTTGTCTCCCGCTACTGCAACTCCTCCCACTAAATTATTTCGTCCGCAAGCAAAGGTGATACTTCAACTAATGCTTCAGCGTATCTTTGTGCAACTTTTCTCAACTGGTAGCCTATATTTCCATGCTTTAAGAAACCAGACTCCAGCTATTGTCTTAGATCACGAGTGAATGGAATTTACACTTATGATCCATATATTATAAGTGTATCCATATATCTTAAGTGTTTATATCGACATTTATATTGCATATACTCGATCATTTTCCCAGGAACATACTTCAATCGCGGCAAAAATTATTCAACAGGAATATTATTTACTCTCGACTCTAAATTATATAGCATATAAGTCAGAAGGTTACATATCATGACAAAGAGGTGCGGTACATGATTTATAAGGATAAAAATACAATATAATCGGGATGGACCCTAAATTTAACACAAATAAGATTCATATTGTTTGATTTTTTTCATAAGAAGTTATGTGCCGTGAACTCATCTCTACTCAATCAACTAATTATTATATAAATGAATTCTCAGTAATTGGAACGATAATCTCTATTGAAATATTGAAATTGAAGTTTTTTTATTTGCCAAAAAATTCATACATTACAAAAATTTGAAATAGACAAGTCTAACAAAAACACAATATCTTGAATTGAGAAATAACATAGAATAGAACTTGACTAATGATAAAAAACTAAGATAAAAGAAGAATTTTTTAGGCACCACCAGCAAAAGAAAAAACATCTTGCCCGCTGGTGGGAGTATTTCTATAAATAAATAAAAACAAAAGCTTGAAAAAAGTGGATCAACTAAAAAGAATAAACGAGTAAATACATAGATAGCTAAAAAACTAATGAAAAACAAAATTTAATGAGAAAAAAAGACAAATCAAATTGACACTACCACCATTCCGCTCCCAGTGAAAAAAGAACATCTCCTTAATCCAAGTATCAATCATTCGATCCATCTCGGACTTTTAATTCAAAATCAAATGGTGAAATATTTATAAATCTAGTGCTCATATACATGATCTGTCTTCTTATAAAGCTCAACTCTGAATCGTGGATAATATATTTCGAAGATGTGTCTGGTCTTAAGTTATAAAACAGTTTATCAGTTCTGATAAATGTATCTTTGTTTTTAACAATATGTTTAAGAAATCTTTTAAAATAAAGTTGCCTTATTGTCATTACATTAAATTCAACAAAGAGGGATTCACTTGAATATAACCTAGGTTTTTTTAAAAATTGTCTTAATTATGTACTTTTGAATCAAAAATAAATTAAGAAGGTGAGTGTTATAGGCTCCACCCCATACAACTAAACCATATTGAATTAAAGACTGTACAAAAGCATAGTATATCATCCTAAGACTTTTCAAGTTAAAAATGTTGTTAATTTTGTAAAATTTATAGTTTGCATATTTTAGTTTATTTCAAAGGAAAGTTATGTGTGGACTCCACCTCAAATATTCGTCTATTATTACACCCAGATATTTAATTTCATTAACTTTTTCAATAGGTCAGTTCAGAGTTTCACAAGTTAGAGTGTCTGTACAGTTCAAATGCAGCTTCATTCTAAATTTTGCATTTGGTTGAGCACCTGCATTTGCAGCAAAATTCATGAATTTGGTTTTTGAAATATTAAGACTAAAGATATTTGAGTCCAACCATTTTTTGACTATATTTATGTCATCCTCAGCAACTTTAAAAACATTGGTCCAACTCTCATGCGAAAAAATTATGGCTGTATCATCAGCAAAAGAAACTATTTTACCATTATCAAGACTAAGTTTAAGAAGATCATTTACATACAAAAGAAAAAGGAGCGGGGATAAAACTGTTCCTTTAGGCAATCCAAAAGGGGGTAACCGCACACACTCTCACATGAATATACGTAAATTGTTTAATAAAAGAGTTTGCGACCTATCACACAAATAGCTTTTTAACAAATCAAGAGCAATGCCTCTTATTCCTAGATTTTCTATTTTTTTTAATAAATTATCATGGGGAACCGTATCGAAAGCCTTCGATAGATCAAGTGAAACAGCTATTGTCTTTTTATTTCTGTTCATACTGTCAATTATCAACTTCAAAAAATGACTTAGTTCATCTTCTGTACCTTTGTTTGTCTGAAAACCGAATTGATTTGTTTCAAGAATATCATATTTAATTATATAATCAAAGAAGCGTTTCTTTATCAATTTGTCAGTTATTTTAGCTAAATTACTCAGAATATACATCATATAAGTATACTGATAAAAATATACATCAGAATAGCCTATATGTAATAATGCACATAGAACTTTTGACATTGCAGGAATTTTTGCAATTTATTAACGATCATTGATTCTAAAATTATAAAAATTATTCGTTCCAAAATTTATAAAACTCAATGATTATCCCCTATTATATTATTAAGCAAGTTTTTGGGAATTTTTGCAATTTTTCAACGTTCATTGATTGTAAAATTATAAAAATTATACATTCCAAAATTTTTAAAACTCAATGATTATTCCCTATTATATTAAGCGAGCAATTTGTGTATGTAAGTATGTATTTATATGAAAAGGATAATGATAGTATCATTTATATGATAATTGAAGATGCGAGTGCGTGTGTGGGAGTGAGACGGAATTATGTTCAGCAGTTGATCTCACGAGAAGTCTGGCAAGAAACTTCAATTTTATATCTGATTCGTTGACATAAGCAACGATAATTATGATTTTTTCAAGATCAATTATGTTTTATTCATTTATATTAACAAAGCAAACATAGTATATCATTCTAAATTGAAGTACCTATATCAAAATGTGTAAAGTTGATCATTATTTTACAGTTTCAAATGATTAGTGAGTGTTTTTTTTTATTATTCAATTTGGTTCGTGAAAAATCCAAATTCGAACTTTTCTGTTTTCAAATGTTTAGACTGCAAATTAAATTTAAATAATTTAAATTATTATAATTAGATTATTCATAAGTGCATGGAACATAACCTACTTTTTGGACTACCGTATTTATAGTGTATACATCAAAATTCGGGGAAGAAGTTTTGGGCTGTATCTGTTGGTCCTTCTCCAATTATTTAAAAGTATTGTGTTCTGTGTATCGATGAATAAATAAATATAAACCATGCTTTCATGCTTTTGTACTACAGAGCGAAGCTTGGTGCCCCGATATTATGTAGTGATATAAACAAATTTCAATTATGCGAATATAGAATGTCTACTTATTAATGCCATTAATATGTTGATGTGTATGATTTATACTAATTCGTTTTTTAGCTATTTGTAACGAAACTACAGTTAAGTTTTTAAATAAAATTCAGAAGTTATTGAAAGTTTTTTAAAAGTAATTATTAAAGTAATAGAAGTTAAAGTTAGTAAAGTAATAGAGTAATTATTAACTAGCAGTTCTTCATGGACAGTGGAATAGACAAAAATTATTCTCAATTCAATTTCAACTTTGACGGATGCGCGCATACCTGTCGAAAAATGTGGCGTCCCTTGAGCGATCGCATCTTCCTCTTCTGCATCTTCTCCTTCATCGTCGTCATCCTCTTGATCCTTGTTTTCAACCTCCTCACCTGAAAAATAGAGAGCACCAACATCATAATTGTAAGATCGAGCAAATTGTTATCACCTTGAAATAAGCTCCAGTGACGAAAAATACGACACACTTTGCTAATTTGATAACTCATTATTATTTTCTCTACCACTGAGTTATCTTTGCTTTATTTCTATTTGAAATGCCTTAAAACCGTCTCAACTATTATATAGATAGACACACTTTTCTTTGCATATTCAGGAAACGTTTCGGAATCATTATAACCACGAACTATTTTCACTACTGTGAAAGATGTCGAAAAAAATCAAATTTTCAGATGTAATTCTCCAATTTTTGTTCTAAATTGAGTTGGTGTTAAGCTGCGTTTACACCGGAGTTAATAACACAAGTTTTCAACATTTTTGTTATCAACTAATTTAATTACAAAAGTCACTAACATCATATTGAGCTGCGTTTACACCGGAGTTGAAAATACGAGTTATTAACAAAAGTTATCAACTTGACTGAATCAACAAAAATTTCTCTTAACAAAAGTTAATAACTCGTGTTTTTAACAGAAAATTCCTTGTTAATAACTTTTTGTTAATAACTCGTGTTATTAACTTAGGTGTAAACGCAGCTGCGTTGAAATAAAATAAAATGTTAATAACTTAATCCTGATAGATTCTATGAGATGGAACATAACCTACTTTTTGGACTACCGTATATATAGTGTATACATCAAAATTCGGGGAAGAAGTTTTGGGCTGTATCTGTTGGTCCTTCTCCGCACAGTTATGTACAACTCCTCTTTTACTGTAGTAGCGTCCCGACTGTGGAACAATCTATCACCTGAGTTGATTTTCTCACCAAGCTTCTATTTGCTCAAATCGAGGCTTCTGTCGTCATTAATAAATGATAAATTAGCATAAGGTCATTATGATTGGCAGGGTTTGGTGCATTCACGCTCTCATTTCATTGCTCCTATTTCATGCACAGTTTCATTATTACTTCTCTTTTTTTTATTAAAAGTCTGATCACAATGTTTTGTAATGGGACCACCTTCATAGTTTTTCTATCACCTATTTCATCTTTCCTCTATTGTATTTTATTATGAACTTCAATTTTTCATGGTATACTTTCATGATAAGTTTCACTCCACATGGATGCAAATAACAACTTGCTAATGTGATAATACTTTAGTTGATGTTGATGGCTCAATATGTACAATATTATTTTCTTCAATATTTGTAATTATTAATACCAATGCATAACTGAAAATAATTATTTATTTCTCAAGTTTAATTTAATTTTATTATGTAAATTTTTGTAAATGTTACCATAGGCAAGAGCCTAGTAACAATTGTCAATAAATATCTTATCTTTATCTTATCATTTAAAAGTATTGTGTTCTGTGTATCGATGAATAAATAAATATAAACCATGCTTTCATGCTTTTGTACTACAGAGCGAAGCTTGGTGCCCGATATTATGTAGTGATATAAACAAATTTCAATTATGCGAATATAGAATGTCTACTTATTAATGCCATTAATATGTTGATGTGTATGATTTATACTAATTCGTTTTTTAGCTATTTGTAACGGAACTACAGTTAAGTTTTTAAATAAAATTCAGAAGTTATTGAAAATTTTTTAAAAGTAATAGAAGTTAAAGTTAGTAAAGTATTAGAGTAATTATTAACTAGCAGTTCTTCATGGACAGTGGAATAGACAAAAATTATTCTAAATTTAATTTCAACTTTGACGGATGCGCATACCTGTCGAAAAATGTGGCGTCCCTTGAGCGATCGCATCTTCCTCATCTGCATCTTCTGCTTCATCGTCGTCATCCTCTTGATCCTTGTTTTCAACCTCCTCACCTGAAAAATAGAGAGCACCAACATCATAATTGTAAGATCGAGCAAATTGTTATCACCTTGAAATAAGCTCCAGTGACGAAAAATACGACACACTTTGCTAATTTGATAACTCATTATTATTTTCTCTACCACTGAGTTATCTTTGCTTTATTTCTATTTGAAATGCCTTAAAACCGTCTCAACTATTATATAGATAGACACACTTTTCTTTGCATATTCAGGAAACGTTTCGGAATCATTATAACCACGAACTATTTTCACTACTGTGGAGATGTCGAAAAAATATCAAATTTTCAGATGTAATTCCCCAATTTTTGTTCTAAATTGAGTTAGTGTTAAGCTGCGTTTACACCGGAGTTAATAACACAAGTTTTCAACATTTTTGTTATCAACTAATTTTAATTACAAAAGTCACTAACATCATATTGAGCTGCGTTTACACCGGAGTTGATAACACGAGTTATTAACAAAAGTTATCAACTTGACTGAATCGACAAAAAATGTTCTTAACAAAAGTTAATAACTCGTGTTTTTAACAGAAAATTCCTTGTTAATAACTTTTTGTTAATAACTCGTGTTATTAACTTAGGTGTAAACGCAGCTGCGTTAAAATAAAATAAAATGTTAATAACTTAATCCTGATAGATTCTATGAGATTGAACATAACTTATCATACACATGATGAACATAAGTGTTTGTCAAGTTCCGTTCAATCAAATAGAATCTATAAGGATTAAGCTATAAACATTTTGTTAATATATTTGGTGTAAACCCAGAGTTTCAAAAAGGCATGTTTGAAAAATTCACAATTATTTCGAAAAGTAAGTTAGTGTTGGAAGTTTGAAATGGTATGTATAAAAAATTGATGTTCTTCTACCGTAAGGTTTTCAATCTTGTATTTTTAATGTTTTGGGATCAGGTGGAAGAATGACAAAACGACTACTGGCTAACCTGGGAAGTCCAATATACTGAACTTCACTTAACTCATAATCAACTTCATTCAATTGAAATCATAGAGTTCAATGACATTCTCCTGACCTCAACATCGAACACTTGTTCATTCATCCATTAATTACCTCGATGATATTTTATTCTAAGTATTTCAAGTTACTCTAATAAACAACATTGTGTAATGGAATAGAAACATCCATTAGGCACACCTCATACAATATTGAACTCTGGTGCTTCTAAGATGCAGCACTTACATTCAGCATTTACATATTTTTCTGAGATGAGAAGAAGCTTGACGGGGATTTCTTGGAAGGGAAGCTAATCTTCTTACCAAGAAGGAGCTTTCCACGTGCTTTTTCCTTGACAGTTTCTTCAAATTCACAGAACATTCTTCAGAAAATAATATTGTTTACTTTTTTGGAATTTAGTTTGCAAAATCAAGATAATACTGTATAAATTCTTATTTAATAAAAATCTGATATACTAGTGAAAGAGATGTGGGAAGGCCTGGGTACCGGAACAGGTTAGACCTAATCCTTGAAGTGGAGAAGAAGTTATACTAGGCTCACTGTGACACTAATAAAATACATGTGAGTCAGAGGAAGCTATATTTGAAAAAATGGAATCTATGTCGGAGAGAACGACTAAATAGTCCAGGCAACGAATGCTCAAATAAAGGTAGAGGGAAAAGTTTGGAACACAATTTTCAACTACACAGCTCTTTCAAGGATAGTAAAAGGATTAACATATCAAAAGTCCTCACCCCTACCCCTGTGCTAAAGGGGTGGGGGTGGTTTGAAAATACCATTTTTTCATTTTTCGCATATATATCGAAAACTATGCATCTTATGAACATTTTGAATGAAAAAGACTAAGAAATTGTCAAAAAACCACTGATTTATTGATAATTAGAAAGACCGGTTTCGGTTATTAGACAACCGGTTTCGGTTCAGAGATTGACAATGGTGTAATAACCGAAACCGGTCTTTCTAATTATCAATAAATCAGTGGTTTTTTGACAATTTCTTAGTCTTTTTCATTCAATATGAATAATTACCACAATATCAACTTCTCAACTACACAAAAAAAAATGAACATTTGTAATCCGAGCAAAATAGAAGCTTACAAAATAACCAATTATTTTTGTTCTTCACATTTTTCCCATATCTCTCATAGTTTCTGAGATATCCGCTCTTGAAGGTGAGACATTTTTTGAAAGAACACTTCTGCCTCCAATTTTTCCATCTTTTCGGCCTTATAATTTTTGAACGCTTGATAAAAAAATTCCGTGCTGATCACGAGCTGATGGAGCATCACATTATCTTCAATTTTATGTATATTTTCACTATTTCACGCATTATTTTCCCTCCGACTGTTGCAGCAGTTTTAGTGTTCAGAGTGAAACGTTCTGTTCAGCAACAATAGATCAGTTGACAATGAAATTTGGAGGGAATGTTTGGAACACAATTCACGACTTCGCAGCTTTGTTGAGACTAGTTTGGAGGTGAGTATATCAAGAAACCCAACCCCTACACATGTGCTGAAGGGATGAGGGTGGTTTGAAAGTTGCATTTTCCTAAGTTTCATTACTTACATGCTTATATCTTGGGAACAATGTGTTCTATTGACATAATCAACTACATAAAAATTAAGCTTAATAAATTTCCTACAAGTTTTGTTTGGTAGAGGTTTTCGATAAATCCGATACTTTTCGAGATATTTATGTTCTAAAGTGATGCATTTTCGAAAAATTAGTTTTTCTTCCATTTGTCTGCTATTTAAGTTTTATAACTTTTCAACAATCCATGAAACAAGAATGTGCTAATCACGAGATTGTAGAGCATCAAATTATCTTTCATTTCATTTATAAATCGACTATTTCACGCATTCCCATACGACTGTTGCAGCAGTACTTGTTTTGAGTGTCTTTGTTTAGTAGGAAGTTTAGAAACACCCCCTGTTTTTAGTTCCGCAGACGTTCCAATAGGTACTCAATATGAATGTTCATACTGAAGCACACTGCCAATTTGTGATGACAGATTAGTGTGATATTCGAAGAAAGTCAATTGTCACTTTTTGTGTAGTTGAGAAGTTGATATTGTGGTAATTATTCATATTGAATGAAAAAGACTAAGAAATTGTCAAAAAACCACTGATTTATTGATAATTAGAAAGACCGGTTTCGGTTATTACACCATTGTCAATCTCTGATAAACTCTTATCAGATATCTTTTTATCAGAGATTGACAATGGTGTAATAACCGAAACCGGTCTTTCTAATTATCAATAAATCAGTGGTTTTTTGACAATTTCTTAGTCTTTTCCATTCAAAGTCAATTGTTGCAAATCTTGAGATTTGACACTCAGAACTAAACTGCTGCAACAGTCGTATGGGAATGCGTGAAATAGTCGATTTATACATGAAATGGAAGATAATTTGATGCTCTACAATCTCGTGATTAGCACATTCTTGGTACATCAAACATGTGAAGGACAAAACTTATTGGTAATTTTGTACGCTTCAAGTTTGTACAGAATACAAATGTTCATAAGATGCATAGTTTCCGAGATATATGCGATAAAAGGAAAAATGATACTTTCAAACCACTCCCACCCTTTAGCACAGGGGTAGGGGTGGGGACTTTTGATATGTTAATCCTTTTACTATCCTTAGAAGAGCTGTGGAGTTGAAAATTGTGTTCCAGACTTTTCCCTCTATAATCTTTCGTTGACTGGACTAAAATCTTATGTTCTTTCGATTGATTGAGATGACTATTAGAGGTGCAATAGAATTTTATATCAATGTGTGAAAATGTTGGCAATTCGAAACATGGATTTGAAATTTTTACCTTCACCGATGACGGTCTCGGGTTTTCCTTCAGGCCAATCATCTTCATCTCCTGTGGAGAGAAAAAACTATAATTAAAATGGAAACAACAGTACTGAGAATTTGAAACTGACTTATTTTCAGAATAATAATGTTTTGAAACATTATTAGGATATAACATTATTAGCAACAGGATATAAGCATTACTCATGATTTCTTTTGGCCAATAAGTATAATATAATGTTTGAATAAGAATAATAATGTTTTGAAACATTATTAGCAACAGGTGGATATAAGCATTTCTTATATTGTCGTATAAATTTATATAATGTTCATCATTTACAAGAATTTTTTTATATTATAAGCAAGTTTATTCTACAGCTCCAGCCGTTTGTTGCCATTTATTCCAGTTATTCCAATGGACAAGATTTCTGTGAACTATAGCAGTCAGTATACACCTGCATGTTCCAGAACTCGAGTGGACTTTCAATTCTTCTTCTTCCAGGCTCATTTCAATTTGATATCCTCTCATCTCTCTTCCTCTGTGTATGAACCAACCATACAAGGTCCTTCTTATCAATTTGCTCTGCTGTAGCATTCAGTATCCTTATTCTCTTTCTTATTTCTGAATTCCTCACTTGACCCATCTTTGAAACACAGCAACTCTTGCGCAGGAAATCCATTCCCACAGGATTTATACTCTCCCTGTCCCTGTCCTGTTAGTTCTAATGTTCCAGAGCCATGGAGTTATATAATTGGAACACTGGAATCCATTATAAACTCTGATTCCTATTTCCGAACCTGCGATTGGAGTTTAATGTTTGTGTTGCCTACCTGGCTTATTCAATTCTACTTGTAATTTCTCTTAAGTAAATAAAATTTTACTATCATTCGAAATAAATTCTATAAATAACTGGTATGTAATAGAGTTAAGAATAGATGATTCTCTTGTAATAATAGTTTGTAATAACCTAGCCATATTTTACAGATTTGAAACCTACATAGAAAAAATCAAATCACATTGATAAAGAGAGAAATTGACATATGAAGTTTATGTGTGTTTATTAACTCAAACTCATTGCACATAACAAAAGTAAAGAATATTGCAAAAATAAATTATTCCAAATACTCACTCTTCACGATCAAAATTCAGAGCAACAGTAGTTGACACGCGTACAGCGTGTGTTTATGGCGCGTAAGTCTGTACACAGCTTAGTAGAATAGAAATAATATTCCGGAAAAGTGGATGTATGATGAATATGTTATTTCCCATTTGGAGAATTCTCCAGTCGTGAGTTTAGAGTGGAGTATTTTTGTAATAGGAAAATGATCGTAAGCCTATTATAGGTGTCATATCAAAAGCTCAATTGGCTTGGCTGTGCAATTTATTGGTTAGTATATCAAATCAGTGAATGATAACAATTCAATGTTCAGTTCTAGGGAAACGAACGGGGATCCAATGCTTATTTTCCTCTCCCTCTAACTGCATAAGCATCACGTTTATATTTATCTTATTTTTCAGAGTAGAAGAGGAAAAATAGGGTATTTATCCTGTGCAGTGCAAACCATCCTGCTCATGCATCACTAACATCTTCTTTTTCACCTTCACTTCATACTCTTTCTCACTGTATCTCATTCTATTGTGCGTCCACTCTCTCGCACTCCAAGCATAAGGTGTGGGCTGAAAGGGAAGGGCGCACATACACGGTTACAGCAGTCGGTGAAGAAGAATCCTCCAGAGCAATTATTTCCCTCTGGTGGAAGCTGTATTTAATGAGAAATATGCGAGTTGTCCTCCCGTGGGAGAATGCATCATAATCTCCTCCTCCTTTTCCTTCTCCTTCCAACCTCACTTGCTGCAATCTGTATCTCCTTCTCACTCTCTCACATACACACACACTATCTCTCTCCCTCGCCTACATCTTCTTCCCTTTACAAGGCAACAAATGTAAAGCAAGCTATAACAATACCGGTGCCTTTACTATTACAGCCGCCGCGAAATGTGGGACGTATGGCGCATCCCTTTGTAGTACCTACTAGCTCCATAGATAACAGTATTACATCACAAACACATTTTAAACGAAATCTGAGCTAATTTCGAATGGAATTGCTTTAAATTGGAATGAACATCTTCCCTAGTTAGAGATTTACTTTCCTTTTAATTTGACTAATGTGTGTTTCTACATATTGACAAAAATGAGAACATTCATATTTATTTGAATTATTCACAAATCCTCGATCTATGGAACCACGTGTGTGTTGAGTATCAAGTAGCAAGCTGCAATATCTATCGAATAAAGACTTTTACAACTTGATTCTGTCATCTTCGGTTGATGAAGAAATTTCACGAGGATATCCATTCAATCCTGTTCCGTTTTTGTCGCAAATAAGAACATTATCAAGACATTATACCGGTTGCAAATAATATTAAATGTTCTACTCGTCTAAATTGAAAACAGTTTAGGAAAAAGAGTCTTTATGAGAATTTATGAAAGAAACAAATCAAGTCAGTTTTGAAAGGAGACTATAAATTATATTCTATAGATATATTGATATATATCTATATAGAATATATCCAAAAGATATTGAACTGGAATCAGTGAAATCACTGGGTATGAGTTAAGTTACTGAGTGAAGCGTATACACGTTACGATGAGAAAACGCCGTAGACCAATTAATAATTTGACCTCAACAAATCATCAACTCCAACTTTCTCAATTAAGCGCCTTTCAAAGCATCCTTGCGAATTTTTCATAATATTGCACAAATGCTGAAGATTTTTTCTTATTTATTGCAGATGATGCACAAATGAGCTCTCTGCTTGTGCGTGGGTGACGATCAAACATCTATGCCTATCGGTGGGACTCGAACCCCAGAACAAGAAGCACTAACAGACGAAAGGGTGCAACCCCTTAGTCGTCTCGGCTATACGACACTACTTCTGTCTAGTTCATAAGTCGAACGCTTTCTTACCCCCCACGACGAGTGTATTCGATAAACTATCTTGAATCAAACAACATTTTTTAGTTGTTCTATTTGAGCTATTATGATATTATCATGGGGCATTGAATCCTCAGGCATGAGGTGTTGAGCTCTGTTTAAGACAAGGAGGGAAAAAGGCTGAAGAGAATGAGGAGGAGAAGGAGAAGGAGGAAGAGGATGAGGTGAATAGGGAGGATGATGAGGAGGAGATGGAAGAGGTTGATAAGAGAGTGGTAAGGGGGAGAAGCTTTAGGAGGACGAGGAGGACGAGGAGGAGGAGGATGAAGAAGGGGAGGAGGAGGAGGAGGAAGGATGAGGAGAAAAGAATCAGAGTGGTAGAAGGAAAACAAGAAACAGAAAGAGTAAAAATAGGGAAAATTAGTAAAGGAAATAGAGGAGTGAAAGTAGAGAAAGGATTGAAAGTAGAGGAGAGAGAAAACAAAGATAATAATAATAGAGAGAAGAATAATAAAAACCTAGAGGGAGACTGAAGGGTGAAGTAGAAAGAGAAAAATAAGAGGAAAATTAGTTGTAAAACTATAAAAAGAGAGAGGGAGAGCGTGAGAGTAGTGAAGAGGTTTAGTGGGATGTAAAAGAGGGTGGAAAGAGACGTGAAAGAGGCCGAAAGCTGCAACTAAATCTTTCAATGTTTCCAACCTCTCTTCCATTTGATAAGAGAATAAAACGAATAAAAGAAGAAATGGAAGGGCGGGAGTTGGATTATGGTGGGCGGTAGTGGGTTACATAAGCGGCGGCAGTCACAGTCGCAGTGGCGGAGGAAAGACATTAAATCAGGAGAGCAACGTATCCAAGAAGGAAGGCTAAAGGAAGGAAGGAAGGAAGGATGTTGAGGACAAAGAGGTTATGTCCCGAGGGAGTCCATCGGGGAGTTTCTCTATTTTAACAACCGTGCAACAACAGCTAAAACTTCCCTCCCCAGTCCCGGGGGGCGCCTGTGCCTCCCCGGGGACACGCGCGTGCGGGGGAGCAGGAGGCAACTCCCGAAGGAGATCCGCGGCTCACGATCGATATAGGCGCCGCCACTCCAGAGGAGGACTCCCTCACTCCCTCTCACTCACTCCTCACCTAACCTCTCACCCTGCGATCGACAACACTGCGATGATAACAATGATGGTGCAATCCAATTAACGGCAACGACCGCGCAAGATGATTTTTGAGCCAAGAACAAGTCAACCAACAGAGCTGCTCTGCAGATGCTGCTGCTCCAGCACTCTCGAGGATCAATCAACCCAACCTAGTCTACTTCTCACAAACAACTGCAAGTGACTGTGTTGATCTCGATAATGACTCATTGATTTGTCCGTCTATAAATTATGGTTGAAGGTTACATCTTTGTTGTCACCCCAATTAGTTCTCTTCAGTTTATCCAACAGGAAAATTATTCAATTTTTTCATATATATTATTATTTCAAATAGATATGTCACTTATCACACCAATATTGAATGTTTAAGGAAATAGTTGATTTATATCAAGTACTAAAATAATAAAACTTATTCTAGACCACTTTCTCACAGACTTCAAGATTATTAGTAGAAAAGCTAAACTGAAAAAAAACTGGGTCTACTTAGTTTTTCTTCCATATTGACGTAATATGAGGCTCGAGATTTCTGCTTAAACTACTGATTGCAATGCCATTCCTTTTAATATATTTGTTAGAAGTGGACTTGCTTTCAAATCTTGCATTTTCTGCGCTCCTTCTTCCCCCATTCTTCCCTTTTCGCTCCTCTCCACCCTCCATTCCTTACTTTTATACCCTCTACCAGCCTATTATATGAGAAACCATAGTTGGCTAGATATTTTTCCTCCTTTCTTTCTTTTCAGCACACCCCACCATGAAGCTTTTTCTTGTATTTCATTATAAATTTGTATTTTTTATTGTGTTGTTTGGTATTTTGATTTATTTTGTTTATATTCTGTTGAATTGAATAAAAGTATTGATTGATTGATTGAATTCATGTTACGAACGATATTCATTGATGATGCCCGAATAAATAACATTTTCCAGCTAAAATATAATTATTACCTTGGGCAAATATTGAATGACATAGAAACTTAATCATTGTGATGATGCTTATTGAATTCATGAATTTATTCTTAGTTTATCCTGATAATAATATCAAACTTCAACATAGTATTTAATCCCATTTCTCTCAAATTACCAAGTGGATAATAATTAATAGAAATGAAGTGTGAAAATATGATGAGTCACACATAACTGAATAAGAAAATAGCTCCATACTCAAACAAATCTTGTTATGAGCAAATTTATTCCGAGTTACTGAACCAGTTACCATTCTTCTCGTTATCAATGCTTTTATCAATAATTATGTGAATATTAATATAATTCTACTAATTCAAACTGAATGGTATCGCAAATGACATTATATCAATCGATGGCAGACTGAGAAAAATCATGTTAAAGAGGAATCAATTCCATTAATAAAAAATCCACAAATGATTATCCTGTTTGGTATTCAGTTATAACGGAGATAATTTGTTGAATAGGAATTATCTATTATATTAACATAATTAACCAAAGATTAAATTCCCTTGAAAATGAGAAAGCTTCAAAGCATTGTTAGGTTGGTTGCTCCTTTATTCCTCAATGCAAGAATATTTTAACCTTTTCACTGTCGACTCTCGTCATTAACATCAAATAATCAACAGAACCCTAATGAGATGAAATGTAAAAATACAAACCAAACTGGAATAAGATTGTAGCAAGTAATTGGGGTGAATTTGTTGGAGCGAATCGAGCGAAAAAATGAAGACGACTGACATGACGGCTGGTTGACACCGCAGAGTTTTGGAGTGGATGAGTGACGGTGGTGGTTGGGGGAAAACGGAAGGGAGATGGACGAGAGTTTGTTGGGAGACAGGGAGAGAAAAGAGACGAGAGGATTTATGATAATTTTGCAATTACCGGGCGCTGGCCATGGAGGCAGTCCCCTGGGACCGGTGTCGGTGGGGTAGGTGGTGACCGGGACGGTTGGGGGGGTGGTGGCGTTGTTTCTATAGCAACAATAACTCGCAGAGGCCGCCACTGGAGACGGGACACAGCCGAGTTTTGTGCCATCCTCATCCCCGAGGAGTTGGCGCTCCAATTGATAACGCGCTCCCATTAGCCGGAGTCAAATCGGCTCCCCGGAGACCGAGCGGCGGTCGGACAAATTGCTCCGGGCCCCGGACAGTCGCGGAAAAATCGCCGACACAAGACCGCGTCGCCGGATTGCTTCAATTATGCACTGCTGACAACCCAGCACTGACCGCTATATCAACTTTGACTTTTCCAAGTACCGTACACAGTAGTTGAGTGTGTACAAAACATCATTGTCTCCTAGATTAAATTCATTGATGATTTCAATTATTATCCATGAGCTGTATTATTGAGAGTCACATTTTCAGAGCCAGTAAAAGTGAACTCCGATGTTTTTAGAATTGTTACTGTAAGTAGTTATCTGTCAATACCACAATACTTGGTTCGCACCATTCAAATACGAATTTCTCACAACTCCTCCGTAGAAAGGATTGGTCTTCCAATTCCAACTCCTTTTACATCTACTTGAGACTTAATATGATAACATTTTAAATGATCCACATGAGACACGATAGAATGAAAATAAAACTAGAACTATTATCATGTTTACCCAATTCCAACACAGTTTATGCTACATTTTTGCATTTTATTCAAGATATGATATAGTATCTTTCGTCACATGGACGGGAAGGGGCCTTTTGCAGGCGAAAATGATGTTTCTGGTCGAGGCGTTAGCCCAGACTAGAATTTCATTCGCAAAAGACATTCACGTCCAAGTAACGTACACTATTTTTTGTCATAATAATCTAAAAAAGAATAATATTGAGAAATATAAAACATTACCTGCTTGTGCTGAAGTTACCACATGCATTCTATAAAAATAACTTACTTTACAAATTCTGAATCAGAAATTTCGCGGAAGTTGATAAAACTTTCATCTGGAGATCTGTAGGTGTTTTTTTTGTAGCAGTTTTGCTGTTCCTGTTTCGAAACTAAGAAACATACTCGACTGTGAAGAAAACTTATGGTTTCATTACAGTAAAGTATGCTGTAATGAGAATCATATGTTTATTTGTTCTGCAATCAGCTGTTTACCGGCTTGATTTCATGCATGGAAAACAGCTGAGATTGAATGACTATGACAAAAATTTATAAATTGGTCATTCATATTATGTTATCAATGTTAAGAATGGTCATGGATAACAATGAAAATTATCCTGAAAAACTTATTTGAAAATTCCCTCTCGTACTTTTCTTGAACATATAATTTGAAGTATCGACTACTGCAGTTTCTCATCAATCAATCAATCATCTCATAATAGAGTTACATGTTCCGTGCTATTGTAATGAAGATCACAATTCAATTGGAAATTCAGCTTCGATTAGTGTCAACCTTTATCACACATGATTAGAATTGAATACTATTTCCTTCTTAGAGACTTCAGACAAATTAAAATCAATTTTTAAAATATAATTGATTTCTTTAAAACTCCTGCAAAATCACTTCAAGCTCCACAATATTGTATTTTTATATTGTGTTTATTCAAATTGTATGAAATCTTTAGGATCGGAAAATTTCGTCAAAATTATCGAGAGTATTTCATGTTTCAGTTCAGCTACAAAAAAATTTGTACAAGTGAATAATAAATACCCTTTGAATAATACACACAAAATTTGTACAAGTGAATAATAAATACCCTTTGAATAATACACAAAAAAATTTGTACAAGTGAATAATAAATACCCTTTGAATAATACACACAAAATTTGTACAAGTGGATAATAATACCCTTTGAATAATACACACAAAATTTGTACAAGTGAATAATAAATACCCTTTGAATAATACACACAAAATTTGTACAAGTGAATAATAAATACCCTTTGAATAATACACACAAAATTTGTACAAGTGAATAATAAATACCCTTTGAATAATACACACAAAATTTGTACAAGTGAATAATAAATACCCTTTGAATAATACACACAAAATTTGTACAAGAATAACACTCTCGATCCCATGCGAGATGAACTACTTAATACACTTCAGACCACCCACAACACTGGTATTATTTGAACACCTACCCAAGTGATGAATGTTGCTGTAATGCATCGCATATAAGGGTGATGTTGAACAACAATGATAGATGCTAGATTGTCAGCTTTCCGAGTTGAACGCTATCGCAATTAGCTGCCGGATTTGACAGAGGATGGCATTTGTTCATTGAGAAGGGGTGAGCGTGTCATTTCGAATGACGCGAGGGGAGTGATAAAATCTCTGTAACTCGTGTAGCCTAATATCAGATCCTGTTACTAGGGTACAAGCTGCTAGTTTTACTCATCATCAAATGCCAATGGTTTATGTAGGATTTCATCAAATTTTAGATTCCTTCCTCTGCTTCAATTCTAAAGACAACATCTTTTATCATTTGTATAATTAACAAGATAGATAGTTCAAGAGTATTCTATTGAGTACTGCTATAAGAGTAAGAGCTATTTCAGCTTCAATCGAATAAAAATAAAAAACATACTGGACAATGATTCATGTGGTTAATTGTCAAGACAACCAATCAAAGAAGAATTCTTTCCAAGAACGCCTTCCCCAATAAATAGAATATTCATGATTAAAATTCAACAGGCTTTAGTACAGCAGAGCCCAAGGTTGTTGTAGGCTTGAATTGAATATCGTCGTATCTGCTCCATATTTAATCTTTTAATAATAAAAAAAACACCAAAAATGATTGAGTAGTAATCAAGATTAATGAGCAATCCCAATGGCTTGTTCAGCTAATCTTAGAAATTGTAACTTATCGGGTGAATGATCCAATGGATTCCAAAGTATGGCTAACCTGATTGATAGCTTGCCCTATAACCTTGAGTCGTATAACCTAATTGATAATCGAGGAGATATTACGTCAGCTGCGTCGAGAAGACTGGATCAAACTTACTACCGGCTTTACTAGATCATGGTATATTTTATTCATGTTTTAGTTTATGTATCCACTATTGAGTTTCTTACATATTTCTTACAAATCACATCATTGCTTTCGATTCAACCAGTTACGACAATTCGAAGTAATTCTCGCTATAGAGTTTACAATAGTCCATGGTCTGTGAATTGCAAAAAATAAATACGTCTGTTAATACTTTTTCCATGATAATTTTATGTGGTTGTCTGTTTCATTAGAGTATTAGCAAATCCCACTGGAAAAAGCGATTCTGTCATATTGGAGAGGAAAAAGTGAACATTATAAATTATATTACTATGAAACTGAAAAATAGATTATTCTTGTGATGAGATACAAACAGTAAACTTGACGTTGCACTCTGAAAACTATAAACTCAAACCTCGTCTCTCATTAACCATATGCATTAACTTTAATTCACTCTGTTGGTGGAAAGTCTGATGCACATATCCAGATCCTCTTAGGTCACCGAATTTATCAGCATGCAAAATTATCTCTCATACAGTATAGGCCAGCAGCAAATCTAAATTTTGTGTTACTGGGAAGGGGCATAGAAGCACTAGCCGTGTTTTGTCATGTGGACTGCCAACAATAAATTGATAAATAATTAAATTCTATTTATTTGAATGCGTGATTCATGTTCAGTGGTGCGGTGCTGAATGTGAGGCAGGCCTCTGTGCATCGGTAATGAGAAACAGCATTTGTGTGGTGGTTGGTGGTCGCTGGATAAAAGCTTTTACTGCGTTGCACATAAAGTAGTTCCATGCTACATTTCTGTTCTCTCTCACACAGAATGCACTTCTCCCTCACACACACACACTCTCTCTCCATTTGGCTCTCGATATGTTGTTATTGCAGTATCCGATACTGAGCTACCCACGAATGTCTCATCAATCGAGTGGTGCTAAGTGAGTATGAGTATGCTCTCAACACCCCATTGCTCCTCATTGCTCCTCTTATATCTGGCCGTCACTTGGATTTACAAGTGTCACACTATGCCCGTCAATGCATGCGTTGCTATACTACATCTCACACTTCTTTTCAGATTTTTTAATATTATAATGAGCTATTCTCTGCACAATGAATACCATACTTGATGAAACAACATTGAAGCTTTAAAATAATAGTTTTCTACTGTTTAGACTGTTGGTAATTCTACAAACAAGAATCAACATGAATAATTCATTTCATGATATAAAAGGAATTAGAGTACTGTGACATATTCTGGTTTGATGGAAGATTTTCAAACTGAATACACTCAAGTTTCTCTCAAGTATTATGTTTCTTTGTTGGGAAACATTGCTGCATCCTTTTTTTATTGATGAATGTACATTTATTCAAGATGTGCATTTTTCAAATTCATAATCCATTTATTGATTCAAGATTATTCAAGATAGACAATATTCATCAAAATAATAAATTCACTTGATTAATAATATTTATTCAAAGAACACCTTTCTTGAAAATCAGAACTTTGAGAAAACTTATCACTTGAAAACCAAGCTACAAGAAGGAAAATCATCAGCTATGAAAGTTTTAGCTGAGAATAAGCATCCAAATAATTGAATGTCCAAACTCAATTGGATCAAATTAGAATTTCAAAAAAATCAATTGAATTTTTTTGGAACAGGTGCATTCAATTTTTATTGAATTACACAAAAAAGTACAAAATAATGAAACCAATGATAGAAGAACAAATACAAAAATAACAGGCTTCATAGTGGGGTGTGATGAATAGAAAAAGAGAAGGAAAAACCTAGCCAAATGGTTCCCCATGGAATAAGGATTCATGTATTTCACCACAATACAATGGAAAATAAGAATCAACAACATTTGCATAGCACGATTATTCAATTGTAATGATTTTGAAATTTGTCAATCTCTTACTGTTCTATCAAACTTTAAATTTGCAAATTTCTTGTTCTAGTACTGGTTTCTATTCGTACAGGTTTTTACCAAATATCACTACAATTTCAACGTTTCCCAGCTTACCTTTTCAAATGACTTTTTAATAGAAAAAAGTGATTTAATAATAAGCAGTTCGTGATGGAAAACAACATTGAAGAATTACATTTTTAGTTAAAGTTGGAATAAACAGTTTGATCAACTACTAAAGCACATACAACATGTAGAGTTTGTTAATATCATATACGCAGTGAAATATATGAAACATGCTAAACACTATTGATTCGAGGATTGATGTGGAATCGGATTGCAGTAGCATGTGAGTTGCATTTCGTTAGCTGGGCGCTCAGGAAAAGCACGTTTTGCTGATGAGAGGGGAATTGCAGCAAATTTACATTGGATCAGCGCTAGGCGGAAAATCGCACCTCGAACGAATGAACGAATGCTGACAGCGAGCTGATAGGCCTCAGCACTGAGCCTAATCCGCGGCGCCGCCAGCTCAAGCCGAATATTGTAAATTCTCAGCGCACCGGCAATTGCCATCTTTATCATACGGCTGAATTTGTAGAGTGGAGAGAGATTCCCGTGCACTGCGCGCCCTATTAATTAATGCATATGTGCATCATATCATCGGCTCGTGGTCCGATACCTATATATGTTTATAGCTATGCGTGTTATGCATTGGTGGCCGACGAATGCATTTTCGCTCTAGGCTAAAGCTAGACCGCAAAGCTCGGACGGACGGCGCTGGATATGCAACACGCTCCACCTCTGCCAAAAAGGGTTCATATACGCAGATGGATGATGCATCGATAGTTGCAGTGCATTTGTGCATATGTGTTGGTTGCATGCTGAGGGAGAAAGAACATCAGAGAGCCAGAGACACACTTAGTACCCTGTGTAGTGGAGATCCGTTCGTATGACATCATGTACGAGTAGTAATGGACACGGGTAAATTTTGTGTTTTCCACAAGGGAAACATTGATTAAATTTGGTTCATCTGTTGTTTCTGATACTGCTCCAACTTATCAATGGTATAAACATTCTAAAACTTTCCACACATAATTGTTGTACTATAGCGATGTCTAGAGCACATTAAACGTGCGAGGATAAGCGAAAAAAATTTTATAGGAAAGATAATTCGAATGTCTTGTTATGTTTTTCACTGATTGATTAATTTGATTTGACGTTTTGCATGAAGCAAGCAATAGCATTCCATTATTTTTTAGCTATTGGAAAAACACAATTCACATTAATTATTAGGTCATTACAGAAACGGTAAAAATCGGGAATAGCAATTGTACCTAAATGTACCTACTTGGATCTATGAAATGCTATTCACAGCAGGAAAAGGAATAATGTTCCGAAATATCTTACTACCGTATATGGAACTGTTCTAGATTAATGTGGATGGGATAATGTTATTCTTGAAAAATGTAAATTTACCATTGTTAGAATAGGTTCATCTAACATTACTTTCAATAGAATAATATCAATTCAACATTGAAAATATATTTTCAAGATGATTCAGACCACAATTACCAATTCTGCAGAATGATTAGTGAACAAATTGCAAAAATACGAATTCATTTTCACAGATCAAGAGAAATGTGCGGCAGCGACTTTTGGTGGCAAGTGGCACTCGGTTTTGATTGTAATTAAGATTGACCCGAGCGATTAAGAAGCCGTTTGAGTGGCAGTCGGTGCCTCTGCTGAGCCACCTCTTAGCCACCACAACCAAGTCTAATTATCCTAATGGATCGGCGTCTTACAAGATCTCTTCGCGCCCGATTCAGGTGGCATCATCTGCTCCTCTCCCGGGAACGCATTAATAATCTTTGACCCGTCAAGCAGTCCTACTTGCTTCCTGTCTCCGTCCTTCCTTCTTTAACCCTCAAACCCGAAACGCAGCCATCTCCTCCATTGTTAATTCGGCGTAATTCAGCTCGCTTTCCGACTGCCAGTCACTTCGGTGCTCCTTCAGGACGAAGGATACGCTAATTTCGATCATGATTATTATTAGAACCCAGTCTGACACTCGGTAACTGTCCTGCTTGTGATGTTCACCTGAGAGTAAGTCTGAGAACGTGACTGCTACTGATCGAGGGTTTTTTCTTGAAGTACTGGAGATTGAAAAGCTGAATTCCGCTGGTGGATTGAATTGAGTTTGAACTTTATATAGAGTGATGCTCTATATATTTCATATTTTATGTTCAAAACAACATCTTTTCCGATCTGGGATTATTTACTTTTTGGTACTTATTCACTGAGCAAACGGTAAGGAATATTTCTCAATAATATTGATATTGGGAGTAGGTGACAGAAATTTGATTTGATAAAATTAGTAGAAGGATCAAAAGATTTCATTCAATTCTTTAGAGTTGAATTTGGATAGAATATATTAAACAAATTGAGAAAATAGAAAAACCTAAAATTGTTAAAATGTCTTCTTTGAGATGATATGCCAAAAATGCTTCAGAAAACAGTTGTGAAAATGGGAGAATTGAGTAACGTTGAGGAGTTGCAGTATGAATATCACACGTTCTTTCAATTCAAGCCAGCTCAATCATCCATACTAAGCTCATCACAGCAAAATGGACATCAGACATCAGGGATCATAATAGAGAAATTCTATAAGGAAGATTTTTAATAATAAATTGACAGCTTGCATACTTCAAATTGATGCTCAGAGAGTTTATACTTGTTAGAAAAAAAACGCATCCTGAATTCATAATTCATGAATCTTCAATTCAAGTGAATATGATTTAATGGTTTAAAAGCATGAAAAGCAAATATTGCAAGATAAATTAACCGTATACTTTTAATTTTTCTGTTTGTCACTTTGTTCCATAGCCAATTTCCATTTACAACATCAAGTTTTTTTTAAATCACTGCTACTTTCTGCATTCTCTGCACTTCTCTGTCATCATGCACTGGGTATTTGCGGTGATATTACAAATAAAATTTATTCTGAAGAAACACAGTGGTTAGTGAATAATAATGAATATAAGACAACGAATATGGAGAACTTCAATCTACTTGAACTTGGTGAAAAAACTTTCGAAGTGAAATAAAAATATCTTCCACAAAGGAAGATATGATGTACTATGGATTTGGAGATGAGTGGGAAGACGTGTATGTGTGTGAGTGTGAGTGTGCATACGTTCAGCGAATTCGAGCAAAACTGAACAGAAGCGGCAGAAGTGTATACACACAGACGATGGCGGGCGGCATGGTCTCTAGCCGTAGTAATTAATTAGCTCCCCCTACCCGAAGTGGAGGGGAAGGGGCAAGTCCGTAGTGCAGGTAGGTAGCCCGGGCGGAGCCCAAAGGCCCCTCGGGGGGCAGAGCAGCGGCGTATGCACGATACGATACGGGCCGAGCCAGTTTTTAGCCCACCGGGGACCAGACGATGTCAATTCATTATACAAGTGTGTCCCGGTCGCAGGGTCCCCTGGGAATAAGCCCGGCGTACGTCGATACGGGGTCCCCTGTCCCCCCGCCCCTTTCACCCGTCGCTGACGAGGAATCCTGTCAACACTCGCCTCCAAGCTGTCCAACTGTGGTGGCTCAGGGGGGACAGGAGAAGGGGGCACACGATAGTTTGTCCAACTCACATCCAGCAGACACACAGACATGAACGTTGAGCTCTCGCTTGGACTCTAGTGTGACACCACACTCGGTCAGACTTTCAGGGCCACACTTTGAAAAAAGAGTCTCTTCTATTGAGTGTTTACTTAAAAATTATCGAAAACGGTGATCGACTTTGAGAAAATAGAACTCTCTCCAATTTTTGAGCCCTCACATGAAAATCATTCGATTTGATTGCTTAATTCTTGAATAGCAATTGCCTTGGAATAAAGATTTTCAAAAATTGATTACTGATGTTCACTTATTTGCAAGGTCTTATGAAGCATATTGTATTCCAAAATAATTAAACATAATTGAGAACCTTCATCAAGTTGCATTCCAACTTATAGTAATATCAAATCTTAACACTGCTGCTTATGCTCGTTTGCAAAAATCAAACAAAATTTGATAGAATTCCTATTTTCAGGCTAGATTTCTCACAACATTTTCTAGTTTCTTGAATGGTTTTTGTTGCTTATAATGCTCAATTCTTTCACCTCTGGTATAATATGTTTTGTTTCAAGAGTTTCTAGAGCTCTTGAGCATGATACGAATGAATAGGTTATCCGAATGTTCTAAACAACATGGACTTCCATCATCATGATCTCATAATAGATTCATAATAGATCCCCTACAACTCATCGACTCTGATAAAATACGATATTCAGACCACCTTGAACACATTGTAAACCAACTTTAAAAAATCTGGTGTGGCGCACTCACACAACTTTCCTTGCCGTTATGAAAATTTATCACCTGACGCTAGTGTTCCCGCGCATCTCAAGTCTACTATACAAAGATCCAAGACAGCTGGTGACAGGAAAATAACGCTGGAGAACAGTTGCCAACAGTTTGTAATTAAAATAATAACATTTTCTCGAATTTCGAGCTTATTTTCAATTTTAGGAGAAAATGTTACTGAACATTAATTGAAGAGATTTTCATGCTCAATCTTTTCCACTTGAATTTTTTGTTTAAATTGTATCTAAAGCCTGATAATTGGGAATCTTTAATCAAACTTTGCATAGATGGGGCGGAGCTCCTGAAATTTCTACATATATGGGACTTGTAGCAGTTGATAGAGCTTATCAATGACTATTTTAGGTATGAATTAGATCAAAATCGTTGGAGCCGTTTTTGAGAAAATCGCGAAAAACCCTGTTTTTGACAACATTTTCATCATTTTATCCGCCATCTTGAATTGCATCAGATCGAAATTGTTCGTGTCGGATCCTTATATTGAAAGGACCTTAAGTTTCAAATTTCAAGTAATTCCGTTAATTGGGAGATGAGATATCGTGTACACAGACGCACATACACTCATACAAACACACACACACACACACACACACACACACACACACACACACACACACACACACACACACACACACACACACACACACACACACACACATACAGACCAATACCCAAAAACCACTTTTTTGAACTCAGGGGGCCTTGAAACGTGAGGAAATTTAGAAATTGGGGTATCTTAATTTTTTTCGGAAAGCAATACTTTCCTTACCTATGGTAATAAGGCAAGGAAAGTAAAAAGGTGAACGGTGACTGTTTACATTCTTGCATTTCTTATTGAACCACATATTTGCCAAGTATTAGATTATTTGATTAGTATTAGAACAGGAGTGTATAAGCATCGTAAACGTAAAACAATATTGATTGATAAATCAGATTTGCAGGAAAAGTAAAAAATGATAAATTTTTCAACTATTGTTTCTAAGATGGGTTTTACATGTAACTTATAATCAAAGCCTATATTGGAGGTTCACGTAAATGGACAAAATCAGAGTCTTAACACTATGGTCACCACTCAATATTACACAAAGGGTTTGAAAATTCCAGTAGGGTACAAGGTGGCAGGAGAGTTGCACTTTTTAATTACGGTGGAAGGCCATTTCTTGAGGGTAAATTATTGAGGGGCCGACAGTAAAACGCGGCCTGAAAGTGTCGTTGGTCGGTCGTGACTCGGCGGACCCGGGCGGCCCTGATTCACATTTAATGAATATCTGGTGTTGAAAAGATGGGCCTTTCTTCGGTGCACTGCTCCTCTCTTCGTTACACAGGGTACCATATTTAATAATGAAAGCCGGCTGATAGTAAAGCAGTCAAACGGTTCCCGATAGGGTTGCCGTTTTAATGTCTCGGGTCTGTTTAATAGATAACGCGGCCGCTACTGACCGCACCCTCCCCGCCCCCGGCTTGGCGTCTTTAATCGGCGAATGTCTTGTCACCGCCACCCGGTTTAATGTTCCGTTGTAAACCTGCCGCCTCGGGGGACCTCGTAAACATCGTCGTGCACCTGACGCCGCCCCCGGGGGCAGCAGCCGCCGCTCATCATCCGGCCGCCTTTAATCACTCTGCTCCTCTGTCCTCACTCACTCCATCCGTCCAACTGTCCGTCCATCTATCGACCCGTCAAAGGAACGCTCGACTTTTCCTCACTTCGCCAAGTTTCGAACAGACCCTTGCCTTTCATGTTTCACCCTTCGGCAACAAATCACACTTATTACAATCTCCTTGAATTAAAACTGAGCGTGATAAGTGTGAAATAAGTCCAGCCCAATCAGATACTACACTTTCTTATCAGTTGATTCTGTTCCGCTCATTATCATCACAATATAAAATAATGATAGACTCATACATTATTATTAAAGGGTTCGTTCAAGGTTGGACAAGAGCCTTTGACTAGAATGAAGGATATTACTAATTTTCTTACGAATTTTGTCAATGACTGTCTCGATATTCCACCATCTAATTCTACAGGAGGTACATTCTCTGTAGACGTACACATTCATTAAGCCAATTCAGTTTATATTGTATAATGATTTTCACTTGTATTATTGATGTTTATTCTGATATGGAGAACCTGCAGCTATTAAAGCTATTAACTTTTTCCATTTTCTAGTTAAATACAAATAAGCCACATGATCTTGAATCTTTGTTATGAGAATTCATCTTCGCTGCTCAATATTTCTTGAGAATAGTTGTATTGCTGTATGTAAAATAGTCGCAGCAAGAGGTTCTCTGGGAGAGTTTATATTCATTTACTAGTGTAGTGTTCGTTGATGAGTTAAAGGCAATAAATCTTAATGTACAAGTAGTACAAAAGAACTATTGTTAAGGAAGTGGAGTATGTTCATTCAAATTTATTCCAATCGACTGATCATTTTTAACTGTGATTTAACTGTTCGATGACAATCATGATAATAATAGTAAAATAAAGTCTATCTAAGGTCTTATTAGTGATTTGAGTGTAATATTTTCGTTTTCTATCCAGTTCCTCAACCTTCAAAATTCTTAGTTTCTGTTGTTTTTGAGTGTAAAAGAACTAAATTTCAGAAAAGTGGAATTATAACCTCATTTCGGACTTTTAAATTATTATCTAAATTTGGGTGAAAGATAGTACAAGGAGTATCCTTAGTTTTTCTCTCCCATTCAGTGTTTCTTGTGAAAATTAGAATAATAAAATAATTAATAAACAAATTACAGTAATTTGGAATCTATATAAATATTAATATACTGAGTGTTTCCGAACTCCCTATCAATATTGTAGGGTATTTTTTCTGAGTACGGAACATATATACATTTCATATATTATGATTATAGTATTTTATACAATAGATCAAATAAGTAAAAAATAAAATGAAATATCTAAATATAATTTCCAAACTGTCCGAAAGTCCCAAATCACTCACACAGCCGCCATTTTGTTTTTTCTCTTATAATTTTCTTCTAAATAATGCTGAACATCGCACAAACATCTATCACTAGACAGAGCCACATAAAAATGGTAACAATTTTTCAAATTTTAAAACAAAATGGCGGTCGTTCAAAATTTTATTCCTTGAATAACAAAAAAAATGTTGATTTTACAAAAACGTTACTTACTAACTAATTACTTTTTTTAGTAAATATAATTACAAATCGATTGACTCCTCAGTTTCCTCATGAGATTAAACGAATATTGAGTGAGATATGGGAGCTTTAGTGATAGCTGACCGCTGGAGGTTTGTTGCAATGCACGTCAAGGCATGCTGCTAAAGTCAGCCTCAATCATGCCAAAATCTCCATTGCATTTCATGTTACTCGTAAGTGATTTTATACTATTTCAAAAACAAATTTAAAACTTTACATAATCCTCAGGAGGTAGGTCACGTAACACTAAAGCTGCCATATCTCACTCAATATCCATTGAAATTCGATAAGTGAAGAGTCAAACGATGTGTTATTAAATTTACCAAACAAAGTTATACTTGTATTTTTTGTAGAATCAACGGTTTTCTGGTTATTCAAGAAATAACATTTTCATTTCTGAATTTGAAAAAAATTGTAGCCCTGTCTAGTTGTCATCAATGTTTGTGCAAAGTTTGACTTCCGAAAAAAATGATAAGTGAAAAAACAAAATGACGGCTGTGTATGAACTTGACTTTCGGGCTGTTTGGAAATTATATTTAAGTATGTATTTTACCCAGGAACAATGCCCTAAAATATTGGTAGGGAGTTCGGAAACACTCTGCATAAAAACTGATCTTTTCACTCATTCATTCATTCCTCATGAAGAAAACTAAAAATCTACTCGACCAAATACATTCAAATGGGACAGGTATACTCAGTTGATATTCTAGAGGCGCACTAAGAACGGGTTTGAAAGAAAAAATCAAAAGATACAGCCAAAATCTGTGTTTTCCAACATTTTTCTGCGTTTTCTCAGACAATGTCCAAATTGAGTACCTAGAGAAGTTCAGTTAAAGTGTGAAAATGTCGTATTAGGAGGGCTTTGAAATATCCCCAGATATACGCCCAAAATCAGTGGTTTTCCAGCATTTTTCTGCGTTTCGTCAGATTTTTCAAACACTTATTGACAGGAAATGTTAGAATTTGGTAAATGAGTTCATCTGAGGTGTACCATTGTTGTATTGGAAGTGCATTGAAATAGCGCCAAACATACGTCTAAAATCTGAGTTTTTCTTCGTTTTCACATGTTTTTCGAAGAAAAAAAAGCTCAAATGAAAAATGCAGGCGAGCGAAGCTAGCCTGCTGGTCTTATTTCTGAATGATCCATCCAGGGGCGGAGCCCTTTAGCTAAACGGATAAGGCGAGCAAAGCGTATATGATAAATAATCATACTGCGATGAATTCTATATTGATGTGCATGTTATTTTCCCGGTTCTCTAAACTGTTTTTTGAACAGTTTAGGATAGTCTTGTGTATATTTCTTGGCTCCCTTATATCCCACGGGAAGGAACAACTGAATATTTATAGAATTGTAAAATATCAACGTCTACATATTATACATTACAGATAGTCACTCCATATCGTATCTTCTAATTGCTCAACACCCACAGAGAAAGGCATTCCATATTACTCACAGGAAGGAAACAATTCCACTCATCAACTCCATCCTTTGAGCGTGAAGAAATTCAAACTCATTAATTAAAGTCACCCCGACTGAAACTTTTTCAACCAAAGATTTAATTGAAGACTTTTACATGCACAAAACACAAGTATATGCATACTACGGTATCATACCACTTTTGTGGTAATTCAATTTTGCAACTAAAACTCCCAGTTGCATATACTCTATTGTATTAAACATGGTTATAAGACGGAACAAGTCTTTTGATACAAAATTTTCAATAGCAAAAAGGTCAGTATATTTTTCTCCGAAAGAGAACTATTATTTGATGATATTGAAAAATGTGATATTGCAATGGGAATACTGTAGGATATCCCTCGAAAGGAATAATAATTTGTGAGGAATGAGATTACTTCATGAAATCATTGATAGATTAATCTTTAGAGTAAAAGCTCATAACATGAGCAACATTACCCTTAGTATCTTTCTTCTAAATTAATGAACGGTATATTATTTAATACAATACTCTCTCCTTTCAAGACACTGCGGATTGTTACGTGTAATTTTTATGAACAGCATACGATAACTATGAGCATCTTATCATCCTTCTCCCGAATTAATAGAATGGAATAATACGATAATCTAATTCAGAAATACTGCAAATTGTTGAAGGAAATTGACATTAAGTTATAGCTTACTCTAGTGCTAGAGTCTCACAAACATGAGGATAACTCACTGCACGGTTGATAACAGCTATTTTCATGAACATCTCATAGTTTTTCATCCAAATTAATAAGGTCGAATCATGTGTCTAATACAGAAGCACTGCGCATTGTTTAAGATTATTCTGATGAAGAGTAACAAGTGACTGCACGGTTGAACACCACAATTTTCATGAACAGACCTAACTCAGCTCAAAGTTGAGAGCACAAATTTTCAGAGCAGGTTTTCCGTAGTTTTCTCGAAAGTCTGGATCTCGACCTGTTTTTCTGTTGGACTTGTCTTGAGGGAGCAAACTGCACTATGAGAGCCTGGCTGCTGGCTGCCTACGCCAAGGGGAAGACTCCTCTGGGACGGCCCAGCTCAGGGAGCTCCCACAGGAGGCGGACTGGGAACAGGGGAAAGCCTCTTCCTTCTCGGCTGTGAGACTGCTCGCACAAAATCATTATTCGATGTGGCCTGCCGGCTGCCGGCTGTAATGACCGGCGACAACAGTCGGCTTTCTACTCTTCTCTTCCATTCACTTTATAATATTTTTCACTTTTTATTAGGAGGGAGAATAGAGAATAGTTGTATGAGATCAATGAATGAGCCCTGGGAAATATTTATGGAGCGATCTTTCTATCTATCATTAATGTTTATCGTCCGTCAAAAAAGAATAATTTTCTTGGAGAGAAATCATCTTGTCCAAAGCGATTCCTTGGTTGATTTTAATGATTTGAGGAAAATTAATAAAAAAGTAGAATATAAATAACATAATCAGATTTTTCTGAATACTATAGGCCTACTGTTGCTGATAAGTGTTTTTTTTCTATTATTTCAGAGAAAATGCGACTAATTTTGAAATTTGAATAAAGAAGAGAACTTCAATAGACTTGCAGTAACCCACCATGAAATACAATATCATACTTTTCAAAAGTATAAAATAACTAGATCACAATTGATATAATCAGTACCTATATAATATTTTGCCATTAAGATATAAGTTGGAACACACTAATAATATTTTATACCCAATGAATGATGTTCTGTGATAAAAATAATTGTCATTTAAACTAATGCCTTGTATTGTCTGGAGAATAAAAACAAGATATCTAGGTATACATTTTTCAAATATCTAGGGATATGCTATCCAAAAGAAATAAGTTTGACCATTTAACTGATAGTGGGTTATAAATTCATGAATTACTCAACGTTTCAAAACTCAAAAATCATTGAGACTAGTCTACTATCCTACAATACTCCTCAACTATACTACAATATTCCTCACAACAACGGTTGGCTGATGTTAAGAAAATTAAAAAGACAAATATGTTATATTCAGTTGAAGTGAAATTTTTATTAAATATAAGCGAGTTGTAAGAAGTGGAGAAAAACTCCAACCGATATTTATTATTACTTTCAGAAGCTCCAATCGATCTTCGATTCTGTAACACTGTATTTTTCTCATTTTCACAGATGGTGAAGCCAATCATTTGAACCAAAAGAATAACATCATTGGATCATTGTTGGGGGGGGGGGCGTTTCCCTGTTTTGTGCGAAGATAATTGGAACCCCATTTCAGAAGATTGTGATGTGAATAAGGATGATTATCCAAGTTATCTTTCTTAAATTAGCAAAAGAAACCTATGCAATGGAAAATATATGTTATTCTACGAAATCACCCACACTAAATTCAATATAATTACACATCAAAATAAGCAATTTTCATATGTGTTTTTATTTTACAAAAGCCTCCTTCTCAGTTAAACGTTAACAAACTATTCAAACTTCATAGACTGAAATGAAACTTATAGTCTTATGTCTGAATATAAGAATGAATTAGAGAATTATTGCACATTGATACAAAATACTAAACATAATAATAGAAAACAAAACATAAAACATAGTAAACATAGATAAAAAAGGACACTTGAAAATGGCTTGGAAGCTGAAATTATCATATTTAGTGTTTTTTTTAAATGTTTAAAAAAAGGATATACTATGTAGTTGTTCCTATATCAATTTATTAATACATAGGCCTATTGCTGTACAATGTGAGATGATACTAAGTACTTTCAACTTACTTTTCAGAGAACGTGGTTTAGCCTGCTTGCGTCGAGACATTTGATGAGTGACAACTCGCCTGTAGACTCTGGTACAAATGGAACACGGAAGAAAAACTCGGATTTTGTACTCTACATAGTATACTTGAATATTAACACACCGTGTATGCTACGGTACTTGGAAAAACCGCGAAAAGAGAGAGATTTTGGCGCGCTGTGACCACGTGGTCGGTGTGACGTAAGCGAGTGCGCGCCGGTGTGGGTGCGTGCGTGTGACCGCTGCCGCTTCCGGCTGTAGACTGGCAGTGAGTTGAGCCGCCTCCGGTGGCGGCAGTCAGCCACCTTCGCGCATGCGCACTGCTGCCAAAACTTTACAACCCTCACTCACACCTTCGACTTGAAATCCACCCCACAGAACGCATCATTAGCTCACCTCTCAGCGCCGTCGGTCACCTTACCTTCTTCATTCAATTACTGCCTCTAACCCAACTGATTGTTATTGTTGAGCTTACTCTCTCTTCTTTCCAGTAATATAATAGTCATTCATTATCCAAGAACATCATTGTTCAATTACAAGAGTGAAATGAATATCTGGATAATATTCAGCATCTATTCCAATACAAGCGGCACAATCTAAAAATGTGTAGTGAATATTACACAAAAAAAACAAACAAACAAAACCTACTAGAGGAGTAGGTCAATTTCCACACAGAAAACACTAAACATGTAGAAGACACATTATAAGACATTTCTGAAACTAACTAATTGTATGTGATTGTAAACTATCTAATATTTTCTGTAATTATTGATGTAGTAGTTTTAGTTTTTTTTTGGGGGGGGGGGAATATACATGTATTTATTTAATAGTCTTGGCATACATAAATAGAAAATACTAATAATTGAAAAATCACAGCTCTATTTTCGTTACATCCACATTTATTAGTTTTGTACTCTGGACTGCCTTTTCGTGTTGAAACTATCACATCTTTAACTGTTGAAGCTGCACGGTAGAAGCTGAAAATTTGTTGGTTTCAACAAGAAACTGCAGTCTTGTGTATAAATCTAATAAATTTGGATGTGAAAAAAATAGAACTGTGTTTTTTCAATTAAGGAAAAATTCCATATAAATTATTATCTAATAATAATGATAATTATTATTATATAATTATTATCATACAAATCTTATCTAGAAAATACTAATCCATTATTGTGCTCATCACAGTGTAAGAAGAATATTTCTGAGTTTGCTTAGCGACAATTGGGCTACTGTAATATTGAATGAGAATAGAAGTATATTAATTCTTATGTTATAACGTGGAACTCCCACTATACTCAGATGGATAGTCTAGTAGGGGGATCCCAAAATATTTTATATATTGTATTTCATAATCATGTATGTTTCTTGAAAAATAAATTTGAATTGAATTGATGTATGACCGGTCGGAGGTTGAAAAAAATTACCCTTGTAAATATTTATATTCCAGGCTTTTTTAAAGAAATTCAGTCAAGTCAGGTACTTTTCGCTATCCTCACTAGTCTACTCATCGAATATTAGGATGTATCTCTGTCATCAGAGCTCTAGACTTGAGTCGTAATGCAACTGGTGGCTGAGCATGTGTTACAGCCAGAGTAGTCGGTGATAAGTTTGCCTATTTGACATTGTCGCAAAGGAGCCATGGACTGAACTATCGTATCAAAATTTGGGGATATTGAGTTGTAGTCTTCCAGTTTGAAAATCATAATATAATATTAACATTATTATTATACCATATTATATAACATAAATCGAAACCTATTGTCATCTATGTTGCCAAAATTGAAAATTGTGATTGAACTTTTAGTCAATTTATGCCAAAACCTATATAGTCAGTTATTTCTCTTGATCTTTAGCCTAATCGTTTTATATTTCAGATCAAAGTAATATTAGAACAAATATACTTTTTATATTTAATTATTAATAAAAATCCATCTGTAATATAAATTTTAGCCTACATTTAAATCAAATACAAATTTAAATCAATTTACATTATTTATTATTAGGCCTATTCGTAGTCCATAACAATGATTACCGAATAATAGTTTAGTATGGTTCTGTTGCTCAGGCTAGCTGTCAATTATAAAGTAGGCTAGTGAAATTATACTAAAGGTTGCTTTTATATAAGTTGTTGGGCAAAATGCCGTACCAAGTTTTGGTCTAGGGCTAGAAGCCTAGAAGTAAACTCAACGATTTTGGACGAGTAGTGAAAAACCGAGCGAAATTTTATCGGCAGCTGCTTGCAGAGGAACCGGAATTTTACCTAAGAAGATGATAATAATCACCTTATTGATGATAGAAAGTGCATAGGAACTGTTCATCAATTCTGACTGTATGTGTATGTGAATCTTAAAAACTGCTGAAATCCAAAGTTTACAATCATAAAAAACCCCCAGCAGGCTAAAATTGTTGTGTGTGCTTCTATCCTAAATGTAGAATGAAATAAAATAACTTATAAAGGAATAAAAATATAATTACACACAAATAATCCTGTGAAATACGGGAGCATAATACTGTATTACAGTGAATAATTTTTCATCAAAAATAAATACAGGTAGGCCTGATACTACAATTAATTTAAAAATAATTGACATAATTTAACACTTGATTCAATGAGCATAAGTTTGACAAAGTAAAAATAGATTAATTACCTACTGGTCTGGCCAGAGAATTCAAATTTTAGCGCCAGAATGCCAGACTATAGTTCTGCCAATAGCAGGCTTGTGTTTGCGCCGGCGCAGACCGTCCTGCCGCTTGGAATTGTGGATTTTTTTGAAAGGCTTCAGTCTTGTCTCGTCAGCCCGTTGTCTTGTTGCAAGATCAAAATTGTGTTTGTCATGTAATTTCGATCGGAAATTTCTTGTAAATAATTGTTTGAGTGTCGTGTGTGTGAATTATGAATATAACAGCGTAAATAGTATTGAATTGAATTAATTTGAATCGGATTTGAATTTATAAAGAATCCAGTTTGAGCTTTGTTCGAAACACAGTGTATGACCTGCAAGTTGAACACAGAATCGACGAGAAGGCTGCCCGTAAGCAAATAACCTGTCTATTCCCCGATTTCGTCCCACCCTGAACCTGACCAGAACACCTAATAAAGGCTTCGAAGGGCAAGTAGTCAAGATTGGAATAAATCTGGTGAGTTTTTGCTCTTTTTTATTGTTCATTAATGCAGAGTTTAACTGTACAAATAACCTGGCTCAAATTGAAGATTAAATTTTGCCCCTTGTTTGTATTTGATTATATGAATAGTAAATTACAGTCCTCTGGTAGCTCTAGCCTGAGCTTTGTTCAGAACACCTACTTACAATGTTATGTTGACTCATGATGAATTCTCAATCATTGACAATTCTTTCAAATAATGAGCATAATTTGTAAATATTAATAAATAGGTGGGTTACAAGTATGCTATGGTACAAGTATTGTAGTATTGTACAGTAGCTATGGCTACAAGTAGTAAAAAATAGTTCTAAAGATAGTTAGTTGCTACGAAAAGAAAATATTTTATAAAAAACGTAATCTAGTGTCTTCATAACCATTGTCGATCTTGCATCGTTATTACTCGCTTCTGGCCGACTGTGTTACGTGTTCAAAGCCGGTAGCGTCATAACGCAATTGGATGAAACAAGCAATCCTAAAAAAATGGAAATTTTTTCAATGAAATCACAAGTATTTTACGAAGTTTTTTTGATAAATACACTAAGGGGAATTTAATTCACAATTCTTGAAGAGACCTTATTGTGTGGCCTATCCACAATTATTAGTGAGGTTCTAATAGAGTGAAGTAAGGAAGTGAATTAGTGTTCGATATGATTAGTAGCTGATTCTAAAAACTATGAATTACCAGTATATGATCATTTTAAATACGGTATAACACATATAATAGATATTGCGAAACAAAGAGTACTTAGGATTTTTTCTATATACTTGGTTAGTTTTAATTTTTAATGTAAGCAGCTTTGAATCTCTTCAAAACGACTTTCAATATAGTTTTGTCATTTCAATTGGAGATGAATCTGGAATAAGAAAATATGGGCATTTAAAGGATCTTCAGATGATATGTAGAACAACTGTTCTTGTGGGACATTCTTTAAATAAGATATGGAATGAGAAAAAAGAGCTATACTATATTGAATGAGGAACTCACAAAAGCATGGTGAAGCTGAATGATGCAAGACCAAAGCTGACCAGGAAGATTGCGCTCGGCTGAGTGTGAATAACCGAGTTGTAGGCGAATGTGTAAATATTCGAACTAATCGATGGGGACGAGTGCTTCAGTGAACATTATAACAGCGAAAACTTTACCTGAAATAAAATAATCTGATGAATTTATTGTAATCAAAACATAGCTTATAAGATGAAACATCGGTTTTTTAAATAACTCATTAATTTGATAATGTTGTTATGAGAAATTAATAGAAATGATAGGCTTGAATGAAAAAGATGGGTTTTATCAAATGTATTTGTATGATACACAACATGATTTAATATGTTATTGTATCAATCAATCATGAATCATCAAATTTCATCACATGGGTATATTGAAAATCTAAAAGATATATCAACTATCTAATTTCTACTTTTTTGAGTTTTAGTGAATTTTAGTAGCTTCCAATGAAATATCTATGTTCCAGTCACTATATACATTGGTGCTTGCAATATATATAGTAGTTATGATTTTTTATATTATTTGGATACATGAGAGAAGTCTGGAACCAATTTATTTCTTCATGCAAAATTTCCTTGTGCTAATTTGTTCTCCATAAATCTGAGAAAAAGCAAAAAATGCTGATTTTGGGCGTATCTTCGACGTTATTGCAAATTCCTTCTAACACATCATTATTACATCCTAGCTAAGCTTCTGTACTAAATTTGAACATTTTCTGTTCATTTGTTCTCCATAAATCTGAGAAAAAGCAAAAAACGCTGATTTTGGGCGTATCTTCGACGTTATTGCAAATTCCTTCTAACACAACATTATTACACCCTAGCTGAGCTTCTGTACTAGATTTGAACATTTTCATTTGTTCTCGATAAAGCTGAGACAACGGTAAAAAACGCTGGAAAAACGCAGATTTTGGGCGTATCTTTAGAAATTTTTCCAAATCCGTTCTTAGTGCGTCTCTAAAGGGCCAACTGAACATACCTACCAAATTTGAACGTTTTTGGTCCGGTAGATTTTTAGTTCTGCGAGTGAGTGAGTGAGTCAGTCAGTCAGTGAGTGAGTGCCATTCCACTTTTATATATAATTATAGATACAATATAGTTTATTTATACACAATTGAGAAATACAACGTATCGAAGATAGAATCTTCTTTCTATTGGTTGAATGTAATGATTTCAGTATTAATAGACACATTACTTGGGTAATCAAGTCCCTAATGAGACTCAACGCCTCTTTTTAGTTCATCTACTATTGGAAAGTCACCTAATTCGTCAGACGGTATGATGTTGGAGACTGCGGTGCGGTAGAAAGGGGTGATGAGGGTGCTAATGCAGCCAAGAGCGGCAGCGGCGTACAGCCAACGATCGGTCGGAGCGTAGAAAATCATGAGTGAACTGAAGATACGAGGTGCAACCACAATGAGGGCTGCAGTCGCGTCCGTCAATCCGATGCATTTTAAGATCTGCGTACCAACAACCAGAACCGAACCTGAAAACAATCCAATTCTTATAAAAAATGTGTGGAGAATTATTTATTGCTTGAGCATTATAGATTGGAATTGAATGGAAGAAGCGATCAAAGAGTGTTCCTAATTTTGACTAGATACTTGAGACTCAAGTCGTTATCCGTTTTTGTAGGTTTGTTGATTTGTGTGTATGTTCAAAGATAACTTTCGAATGCTTTAATGAATCAACTTCAAATTGTCAACATACAGTATTTTCTTTGAGCATATTATTCTTAGAGATTAGACCCACAGATCAAGTTTGTTGGCCAACAATTGGAGTACTCCTTTCTCCTTTTTGAGGATGTAACAGGATAACATTTAAAGAGCACAAGTGAAAGATTGTAGAATTTTATAATTTATTATAAATCACAAATCAGCTGCATACAATTAATAACTCAATGCAACTTGAACTATTTATTTTCACTTTCCCCTGCTTCCAATAGAACACCCGGAAGAATATCAGTGGCATTTTGAGCGAGTCAACCGGGGGCTCACTAGTTTGTTAAGTTTTGAGTGGAATATACATTTTATAAATTTATTTTGTTACATAAAACTAAAATTGATACTATACCGTATGTAATTCATTATTGATTCAATTCTCACTATATTGATTAATTTAAGAAACATTAGTTGGAAAATTAAAGATATATTATGAAACACTCTCACAAAAACGTAGAAGCTTGAGATTATCCTCATTATTTCCTTTCTATAGAAGGAAGGTCAATATGATAATCACACCGAGACGAATCATTCCAACGTGAGTTTTATTGAAATTCAATGTTTTTTTGATATTTTATGTGTTTATCAATAAAATAAACAGCCTAGATACTGAGTTGAGTGTAAATGTACCTATCAAAGATATGAAAAATGACTGTTTGAGTTACAATGAAGGCAGTTCAGAATAAAATAGAGTTTATTGAACCCTATGTTGAGAAACAAAAGCTATCAGACCGAACAGGTTCAAATACAAAAAATAGTTCACCAAAATTTGTACTATTCAAGTACTATACCTACATAAAACTCAATTGCTTTATTGCAAAATTCAATATTCATCTGATAAAAGGAGTAAATACAGATTTATCCATTGTGTAATATTACATTTTTTCTCGATTAAAATCGAATCTTCAATTCGAGATCTATAAAACTTGATAGTAAATATCAGAGTAATCGATATGCGGACAACTTTTTAACTGAGAAGTTATCGTAAATAATTGTGTTGCATTCCATGGTATCACCGAAACAGAGAAACAGAATTAATAGATTATTTAAATATAGATGATATATAAATTTAAAATAACAGTTTCGAAATAAAGTTTTATTGAGAACAAAATATAAAATGTAAATTCTAAACTTGTAATTTATGATTTTTTGGAATTTAATATCAATGACGTGTCCATAACGTTGACACTGATTTTGAGGTGTGGTCTTTGCTCTGTACTTTGTGCTTGTTCTTCTCTAAAAATGATGGCTGGATATGTGTTCTAATTTTGTGCTCTCTGAATATTTTTCTGTTTAATTGAAATTTATAATGTTTTAAATTGAGTTTTGAACAGTTTTATGGTGTTCTAATTTTGTATAAAATTGTTTTGTGTGTCTACAAGCCTATAGCCATTGTTTTCAACTATATAAACTGGATAAGTATTTTAGCTTGTAATGATGCTAGGATGTTTAAGTGTGTAAGGTATTGTATTGTGGATTTGTGTGGTATATTGCCAAAATTCTTCTGAAGATTATAAGTTGGTTTGCTCTGAAAACTGGATTTCTCATTCATAGGCGATAGATCCATTCATAGTTCATCAAGAATCTACCACTTTGGAGCCGATAACTTCCTGTAGGTTAATAGGTGTGAAATGCTATCCAACCTATTTAGGAGAAATTGGTAGCACAGCAATTGATTCTTACAATATATGAAACAGTTGTATATAACTGATAAGAAACTCACCAGAGACTACTAATGAAACACTATTGAGATTAGAGAACTGTTGAAGACTCCACTGAAATCGTTTGATGGCTGATTGGTAAAATATGTCACTCTCACCTGAAAAAATTGAACAGGTGAATGAGAGATAATAGTGCATAGCCTACATGACATGGCTACTTCTATTTCACTAAAGCATACTCAACTGTTTACTCAATTGTTTTTATTATATGTAGATTCATTCAGAATGAACGATTGTAACTGTAATATGAAGGCTGAATTTCTATGTTCAAGTAGAACTAATAGGTATTTTTTGTTTATATTATTGAATCATTTATCATACTCACCAAAAACTATTATGATAAACGAAGTGTTGGCAAGTATCAACAAATAGAGAATTGCTCTTCGATGCATTGGCCTTTTCTTTGAAAACGCTTTGAACAAATCAAGCAAGTGAACTTGTTGTACTTCCTGGAACAAAAGAAAGAATAGTTCGACACATCAACAAAAGCACCAGTAAGATGTATTCTGAAACTGTAGTTAATGAGATGAGGGGAAAACTTATTATAGTTCCGTAGTGTTGATGCATTCAATAAAAATTCTCCAATTCATGAGAAGACTAATTTTAAGTTCTAAACGTTTATCACTGGATCAACCGAATTTACCTGATTATGAAGCATTCAACCAGTAATAGGATAGGTTACTAGTAATTTTATATATTCTAAATTTTTCTGAAAAAGTGTTTATTAAGTAATAAATGAAACTAATAATCTATCCTCTATTAAATTGTCATGGAAGATATGAAGGCCTGAGTTTGAAAACCAGATAAGCGCCATTTTTTGAGAATATAGGTTTTTGTCTGATTCTTAGGCGGGATGCACACCGGAGAAACGCGTTTCGTGAAAAAAGTATCAGGAAACGTGAAACGAAAGTTGCTCGCAATCGACTGATAAGATTAAGCAGGGAACGTTTCTTTTGTATGCATGCGCGAGAGAAACGGATTGCATGAAACAAGTTTCATGAAAGATAGTGCTTCACGAAATGCGTTTCTCCGGTGTGCATCCCGCCTTATACTACAGAAGCTGCCGAATCGATTAGTGTAAAAATCAGACATGTACAGTGCCTATTTTTGCCGCTAGATTGCATTTTACACTTGTCTAAATCAAATGCTAGCAAACCGATAATTTGAAAACCAGACATGTACTGGAGATGTCTTGTTTTCAAACTCATCAAGTTGATTTTCCGTCTTTTTCTAGGTTATGTCACAAACAAGTTGTTTTGATTGTTCATTAATTTAGATTATCTTTATTGATTAAGATAAGTCACTACTCAAGTCACCACATCTCAAGTCACTACAATTATCTTTATTGTCTTTATAATTATTTATTTTGAAATGGATTTGGATAATTATATCAGCATGGATGATAGTGACGGAGATCCAGATTTTATTCCTGAAACACCACCTCCAGTGAAGTGTTCAGCTAAATTTGTTTTAGAAAATACAAAAACAAATAAATAATAAGGATAGTAGATTCTTAGTTTTCAAATAATATAGGAGTTTAGTCTATGAAGGACATAGGCTACTGTAGAAGTCCACAACATAACTGACAAAAACATTACCCTTTTAGAAAAATGTACAATTTCTATGAATAAAATAATTTTAATACAGATAAAAGAAATTCAAATCCACTCTAAGATGAAGCAATCCTTTTAAAAATGCATAAATGCAATTACATGCAATATTTTAAAGCAGAGCTTGTGCCAGAAAACTACCATGGATTCTATGAAAATCCAACTAAAATGCATAAATGCAATTACATACAATATTTTAAAGCAAAGCTTGTGCCAGAAAACTACCATGGATTCTATGAAAATCTAACTAGAGTAGATGGGAGGCTTATGTCTAATAATGTAGACAACTCAGCATCAGAATATGGTGAATGATGGGTCTATCCTATGATTAATATGGTTAATGTCTATTTCTTTTGTACCGTATATAAAAGTTAAAAATGTTCAAATCATGTGTTAATCTTTCAAAATCCTGCCGAAAAATATGATGAGTTTGAAAACCAGACATCTCTAACAACTTTGAAGTCCCCCTGTTAATTAATTAAAAGTTCAAGAAAGGTTATAGTGATGGAAAATGTACTACAATATGGTAGATTTTGTAATACAAGAATGTAAAGTTACATTTTTTGGAATTTTTTGTGATAATCAGTTTTTTCATTTCCCAACAATCTAGTCTGTGACACTTGTCTGGTTTTCAAACTCAGCCCTTCATATATAGTTGAGAGTGAAAGCAAGCCCTCATAGTCTTCAGCAGGGAATTGAATTCTTCATTCTTTATAAATTCCTGATTAGAATATAAAATGAAGAATTAATTGTTTAAACAAATTTAATTAGAACAATAATTATTGAGGTCACAGTACTGGGAAAATTGACAGTGCAAAGATAAAACTATCTCTATATTTGGAAGTTTATAAAAGTATATTCGATGACGAAAAGGCAACTGCGAACCTTCTTGTGAGTATTGAATAATACAAGTACTTCTCATCATAGATATAGTAATAAAATTTAATCCAAACACAGAGATGTTGTGGAGTTTTTCCATATTAAGGTGAAGTGAGAAAGATGTCATAATTATGTGGAACTGACAAAATATTTTTCATTTCACCTCAAGATATAATATTGTTTGAAACATCATGAATTCCAAATGCTATTATGTTGCTCTTACTATGAGTTTTAATAGTATGGAAAATAGTATGCTATCTCATTTTATCTTTTCTCTATGGTATGATTCAATCCAAATGCTCTCGTAAGGAATAATGAGTAATGGAAATGTTGTATAATAATTGATAAATAGTACTCGTAGGGTTCCTCAATAATAACAGCTTGGTTATGCATCACGCTTCTATAAACTCTTCACTGGTGACATTCAAAGTATTTCGATTTGGTACAGTCAAGTTACAAAAATGGAACAATCTCTGAGGAAAACATTTTTTATTATTTTTACTTATTGAGATATGAGCGCCTGAAGTTGAAATCTTGGAGGTGATCCATTTACGGTTGGTAGCAAATAAATTATTGAAAATTTGAATCTTCATTCTCCAAGATATTGTTTATCGTATGACATATTTGATTCCTAAAAATATCAATTTTAGGGAAATCTATTCCAGTTCTATGAAATAATTCAAATTATTTACATATAATGGGTTATTTTTGAAATTGGAATAAGATTCCTCAGGATTGATTGTTTGATGCTCAAAGATGATAAATCAAATTTCCAATGAGATAAAGAATATTTCGAAGAGTGTATATCCTTAAATTTTCATGAATTTATCTGTCAGGAATTCGGAAATGGATCTCCCTTAAGATTTCAACTTATATCTCATAAAGTGAAAATGATAAAAACAAGTTTTTCCTCAGAGATTAATTCCACCTTAGTAACTTGAAAGTATCCAACTCGAAATACTCTTAAAAGTTTCACTATTGAAATGTTTCCAAGAGCGAGATGCATAACCGTTATCCACTGCTTGATAATGAAATAAAATTAGTACTTACTTGAGATAAATTAGCTGATTCAGGTATGAATATGATAGCGTAAAGCAAATTGATGAAGCAGACAAGAGAGCTGATCATGAATGTGATTTGAAAGCCATGAGGACCTCTTGATACTTTGGCTGTTAGAAGCTGAGCAATGAGAGAGCCCAGCATGCAGCCGGCTTCAAACGTTCCCATCCTAATGATCATTCAACAAAAATGAAAATACATATTGTTATTAGAGAGAGCAAAGAAATACAGAAAGATACTTTGTCACGGTTTTTTAGAGACCAGTAACACATTTTATATTGCAACTAGCAATTACAGGAGAGCATTGAAATATTAGAACTGTGGAATATGCTTTTACTAGCTGCTTATATTTAACATTTCCTCACAATAGAAATTTTGTTTTTTCTCGACAAACAAGTTATGTATGCGGAAAATGTTTGCTTTCTGGGAAGAATACATTTTTTGATAATCAGGTAGATAAACAATACTGTGCCGTAACTCTAGAATGAGGAATTAAATTTCACTTCAATTTGAATTGAAATGTTTTGAACAATTTATATGGAGAGTCACAAAGTTTTTATTCTGAAAATTTCTTAATTACCTATTATTAATGATTATTAAACGAAAATCCCAAATTAATGCTGTAAATTGGGATTCTTGTTCAATAATAATATATTATTGATTCATAAGTATTTGAATAAATGCAATTTCTCAGTAATTTCCAACTATTTTTAAAATCTCTTAGACTTTTCAAATGGGACATGAAAGATTGGAACAATAACATTATTTTAAAATCTTATTTTAGACTTGTTACAATGATTTTTCTATTTTAATATCCGTATCAAAAAGAGTAAAGATTTGTCAGAATACTAACTTGAATGCTCGATTCTTATCAGTGGTACAGTCAGTGATGAAACAGACAACCGAGAGAAAGAAGACAGAGAACCCTCCGGATATACCCACGGGAACTGCTGCTAGCAGATAATATTCAGCCGGCAATGAATCTTTGAAAAATACTAACACTGTCAAAATCGTGAAATAGAGGGATTGACCTGCAAAATTACAATGTTATCAGACAAAATTGTATATAGCCTATATGTAGAAAATAAGCATACGTCTTACAAGAATTTTTCAAATATGAAATTCATTCTTCCAGAATGTAAACAATTAAAATTAAAGAAAAAAACATAGGATAACTTGATCATTGTTTATTGGAATATTTTGGCTCACGGTCTCACAAAAACAAGCAACAATAAATGGAATTTATAGTACAAAACAACACACATACGGTAGGCCTATCGAGATATCTCAGAAATCATTTTTCTTTAAATATTCTGATGCTTGATCGATTACTTACAATCATTTTGAAAGTTCAAATGTTGATAACTGTTTATCAAGTTTTTTGAATTTCAATGCACAAGTTGAAGGATAAAAAAATAAATAAAGCTTGCTGTTTTGGAGAAGTAATAGATTATTTTGTTCTATTCTGTGTCATTATAATCTATTGATTTTCACCGTGCATATTTTTTGAAATTTATTAAGTAGGTATTTCTATTGTAAAAACCTATCATGTAATATTTACTACTTTCATGATGCATGATGTATGTGGTGTATGTCATATTATGTGATAATAGGAATAGATGGAAATACATCAATGCAAGAGTTCGATTTAACATCAAAAACTCCAAAAAGTATTCAGCTACAACGGGCTTTCATCTCTATCTACTGTCTCATCACCCACGCACAAGCCTAAAGCTCATGTGGGCATCACACTCAGAAAAAAAACTTCAAATCAAGTTTTTTCAAGTAAGAGACGCTATATGTATACATTATCTAACATTAGATACGATGTCATATAATATAAGAATGAATTCGGGTTTATTATTATGAATTACGGTTTCAAATACTTATTCAAATTATTTCAGTGTTTTCTGTAATTTAGAAGACTTCCACAACGAATTGATACATGATGCTATATTGTACAGTATTTTGGAACAATGTTGTCACTAGAAAACTCTGAATAATGATAATGTTGTGACATACTCAAAAATTAGAGAAGGCAAAGCTCACCGAGCAAAGAAATGAGAATGAGCGGCCGCCTGCCGTGAGCGTCACTCCAGGGTCCAAGAAAAACGACACAGAGCGCGGGAAGAAATGTCTCAATCAGCACTTTCCAGTTGAGCAGCCTGTTGACCTGCGGCTGGATGATGCTCTGCACGTCAGATGGAATCAGCTCAACATGCGAGCACACGTCATGCGTCATGTTGGCAACTCTCATACAAAGAGATTCCATTAACAAATTCGTGAACACTCCACCTGAGAAACATTACACAAACTATGAATGAAAGAAGATCTTTACAACAGAGAATGGCATAGTTTCAGGCCTATAGGATGACATTGAACTCCGCCTGAGAAACATGACACAACCCTAAGAGAACATTTTCATGTAAATAATAAATTATAGGATATAATTTATAGACTTACTTCCCATGCGGATTATTTTGAAAAATGGAGATTTATTTAATCTTAAGAATAATAATGGTATAAATAATGTATACCAATCTCAAAGATGGCAACAGAACAATTTTTTTGTGATGACGTGATAAATAAGCCTACTACAAGCTTACTTGTTTGAGGATATGAGAGCTCGTTCAGAGCTAACATCTTTATTTTTGAAGATATTTTGCCTGCTCCGCTTGTATAAGTAGTATCCTAGTTTACGGTATACTCGCACGTTCCTATGCATAGGACATAGATCATTTTTTAAACTGATTAATAATAAAATAAATCTATAAAGTGTGCTTTCATCAATGAGAAACCGAACATATACGGTATATTTGTGTTCAGAACTTTCACGCATAAATTGATAAACTACCAATTTACTCACTTTCCTATGCATAGGCCATAAATAATTCCTTAAACTGATTAATAATATGATAAATCTAGTAAGTGTGCTTTTATTAATGAGAAACCGAACATATATATTTGTGTTCAGAACTTTCATACATGAATTGATAAACTATACACAGATAATTAATTTTATTTAGGAGGTGTGTATTCAACAGTACCGTAGGCTACTATTATTTATTTATTTGAGAAGTTCCACTGAGTCTAATTGGAATTAAATAGTAATTTACAATATTGATTTTTCCTACTCACTTGATAAACCTTGTGGGAAGAGCAGGAGCGTAGCCAAGATCTCTGGGTAAGCGAATTTCATTTTGAAAGTGAATTTTTGTTTATTTTGTGCGCAATCCTCAGTTTCATCTCCATTCACACTGCTCTCATCTTCTCCCTCATTATTTGACTCAGCATTCTAGGAAAGAAAAAATGAATAATCACTCTTGTTAATATTTTTTACCTTATCATTGTTTGTGATATAAGGTACCCTTACCCTTGCTTGTTGAGTTTAGTGAATTTGTAACACTTATGCAACTCGAATAATTAAATTGTTTATTTTCTGCATGAGATGTAGACAGGTGCAGCATACAAGCTTCAAATGCGACAAAAAGTGAATAGCCTATATAGTATTGGAACCAAATAATACTGTTTTTTTATTAATTGTAAATAAAACTATATTATTCATATGCATTACGATTCTGAACTAGTAATAAAATATTGAATTCTCTATTAATTGGACAACTTCAATAGATATTATGCTGAATAAAAATACTAGATAGGCTATCGAGTACATTTTTATTCAGTTCTCAGTTGAAGAATACCTTCTTATTCGGTATGGATAAATATTACAATATCACCTTCACAACTACTCAGAGAGATATGCTTGTAATATTAATATTATATAAATAGCTGGATAGCTAATTATATAGTTGAAAAATAATACCATAGTACCCTTTTAAAAACTTTTTAATATAAAAGAGGGTACTATGGTATTATTTTTCAACTAACAAATCAAGTAGAAAGAAGAAATACGTTTTTAGAAAATGATGAAATAATTTGTAGATATGGTAATTTGGAATCTACAATAATTTTATGTTGAAAGTTCCAAAAATATCAGGATGCAATTAACTTACCATATTAGCCAATGAATAAGACATGATGTAACTGAAGGAATATTATGCTGTGAACCTGAGTAAATTAGAATCAAGTCTGTTAAGATTACTTTCATAAAAATATGTTCAATGTTGAGCGTTATTTAATGATTATTATCAGGAGATATGGTTGTAATCAAGTCAAAGCCCAATTGATAGTGTAACTTGATTATAAACAATGTTTTGATGAAGATAAGCGTGATTCAATTCGTAAAATGAAAGTTGAAAGGTAGCGTGGCTATCGTATTCAATATTGATTCAATTTCTTATATAATCTAACGTAGATAATCTACATGGATATTAGAGTAACCTACATTTCTATAGTAAGATTAAAGTTTTAATAGCTATTGCACCAGTGAATATAAATGGAACGTTACAGCTCATACATTATAAACCGAGTACGTAAGTTAGTTGTTATAGAAAAAAAAACACCTACTATAGTTTTCAATTATGATATTCAACTTCAACTCACCTGTCATCATAATTATTATTGTAGCATATTGTGAAAGAGTCAAATCTCTTATTCAATATTTCGAAATCCTCCAAGAGTAATCACAAAGAAATGCTCACATACTGATCAATTCGGATATCTCACTTCCATTGAACAATGATTCATTTATTAATGAAATGCATTAATAATATAAGAATTCGATAAGTTGGCAAATAAGAATTAAAATTTATCTGACATATTTTGACATAACATGAAACTTTCTCTGAGAGCTGGGCACTCGACTATACTGTATTCGTTCAGAATTAAAACTTGTTAAAAACCTGTTCTCAGCTTCTTAATACTGCAACTTCTGTAACAAAAATTATATTCGGAGTAACCTACCGGCTTAGTCATCTTTATTGTTTTGGCTACATTGTAGCCTTAGCTAACAAGTCAATGGATAAATATAATAATCATTGTTATCACACAAACTGAGTTCCCCCATCCCCACCAAGCGAAACAATTCAAGGCCAATACTCTTGACTTCAACGATTTAAGTGAGCATCTGAAATCATGACTGATACGAACTCAATCAACCGAACTATTTTTACTTTTAGAATGTTACAGCGCTAGTCGGAAATAAGTTTTTTCTACAGTAATACCAGTAATGGGATTCCAAACAAAGGAGTTTTTTGAACGATTTGATATTTTACTCAGTTTTACGTGCGACAAATGCAAATAGTATATTGTTATATTATTATGTCATGAGAATAGTTACTATATTGTTATTATAATAGACTTATCATTACGGTAGTACCTGCTTGTGTTTGTTAAGATATTTTCATTTGAAAGGCTACTTGAATTTCCAAGATTAGAAGGTTTGATAAGATAGTCGAGAATTGAAAACAGTTATAATTTATGTGAAAAATCAATTTATTGTACATATTGACAAAAGTGAAAAATTCATTACAGTATCAAACTCTTGAAGTTAAAATTCCAAACCTAAAGAACAGCTTATATTATAGGTAAAATGGGAGTTATAACAAAGATACAAAATATTGTAATAAATAACCCTATTCTAGTCTTGATTATTGATAATAAACCTAGAGACTGATCAAAATATAGCTCACCTACAATGATGAAATGATTTGTTCAATTTTAAAAACGATTATAATATACAGTATAGCAATAGATTAGTAACTTTTTGAATATAAGATCAGGTCACTTTAAAATCACAACTTGATACAGACAATATGGAACATTCAATGTTCACAAGACGACTGGGTGAATGAACCACAATAACGTATTTTTATCACAGAGCCTGTAATGGAAAGACATTAACAGAATAGTCTAATACATCAACTCACTAATTATCTTCCTTATGAAAGGAGCCTTAAATAATTGAACAGAGGAAATTTCTTCAAAAATCGATTTTAAAATTTATCACGCTAGCTTGCTCCAATTTTGTTATGCACAGGAAATCGGAATCTTAATATGAAATTTATAAAGGAAAACATTTGAATAAACATTTGGTTGAACATTTGAATAACAATGAAGCTTTAAACTGAAAAACAAGAATATTTGAACGACTTGCTATTTTATTGAGCTGTCAAGTGTATGATAAATGAATATTGCTATTTGAGTCATACAAATCTGACTCGTTTATTGTCTAGCTAACTGAAGGAAATTGTGGAATGGACAGTAAGAATACTAAGCTTAGGTAAAAATGATAAAAGCAAGCAGTTTTTACAAACTACAAGTGGGATCTTCTATTCTAGTAATTTGAATTCTGATACATTATAGAAAGAGATAAAAAATAATTTGTTCAATTGTGAGAAATAGTTATTTGTGGATTCAATACAAACACTTGTATCAAAATAATCCTATACCTAAGGTAATATAACACAATCATGATACTACTGATATAAGAGAATATATTGATTTATACATGTAATTATTGTGACTTCTAAGTCTGAAAGACATGAGATTTTATCTTTGTATTGAATTTGTACTTCAGGAGTTCATGTCACAACAGTATTCAATCAATGTCAATATTAACTATTTTCACAATGAAAAAACTCTACAATCATTTAATTAATCTAAATTCTATATAAATCCACTTTCTTGGTAGTGGCACCCAATCTCACTTTTAAAAGGCTTAATTTATTTCCTCCATAATGCAAATTACTGTTGATCGTTAGATTTAAACTATGCTTTATCATTTTAAACATATTCTACATTCGTATTTATTACATTGTCACAAGTTAACCAACCTACATTATCTTAATTACAAATTACATTTGTTATAACCTACTTGAAACAAAATGATCATATAAAAATGTATCCTAATACTGACTGTGTTTTACAGAGTATTGAGCAACAATTTGAACACAGTTTATAGTTAAACAAGTTCAAACACAACTAACTTGAAATTTTGAACTTCAGCTGGCATGTGAATAAAGTGTCACAATTCATGAAATATCAAGAAGCATAAAAAAAATTATAATTTAAATAGGTAATGAGAGTGATATTCATAGGAGAAAAGTAAATTTATTGAAAAGTTATAGAACTAAAAATATGTCAAACTTATAACTTATAAACTTATGGGTACGATATATAATATTATAATATTGAAGTCATACGGTTTAATTATCATGTCATACATAGATAAAATATTATTATGATTGTTGTATATTATACAAATTTTGTCATAAATATATAATGATATAAAAATAAATACGTCCAAGTAATTACGTACTAATCATATCTATGATATTTTATTCATCTATTGGTTGACTAGAAATGACGACTGATTGATCCTCAGGTACTTGCACATATTCTATTGAAGGATACCGCTGTTGGATAAAATATGCTCCCCTAGGAAGAAAAAAGATCGATTTATTGGAAAAAGTAAAAAATAATTCTTTAAAAAATACCTTGATTGAAAACATTTTTCTTTCAAGAACATCAAAGCATTGTCAAGGTTTCAATTATTTTATTCTAGATAGAAAACGTCTATTCCTGAAACAATTATGAGACAAGTTTATTCACTATTTAACTTTCTGGATATGAGCAGATAGAAAAGATATACGTTTAGGAAATTGATTACATATTTCTAAATAATTATTTTCTGATTCAAAGGAATCCAATGATCTCAAGTGAATGATAAGTTATATTTGAATACATCACATTTTGAAAAGGACGTTAAAATACAGAGTGATCATAAAACGACTTTACAAAATTGAAAGCACATGAATATTTATTGAAATTACTTATAGAATTGAGAAAGGTGTCATTTTGTTACAAAACACTTCAAGTTTAAAGTGTGGGTGTTATTTTTGTTTGATGTGACAGCCGTTGGTACTGCGACATACATCCCACTGATAATCGATTTCTTGCCACACTCGTACCAGCATATCAGGCGTAACTTGTGCAACCGCAGTGATCCGAATGTGATCCGATTTCATGCTGAACAAGATGAACAAGTGCCCTTTTACGATGCACCAGCTCATTTCCACGGAGAAGTTCGGGATTTTCTAGAAAATTTCTTTCAACTTCACTGGATTTAACATGCAGGACAGCAATTACATGGCCACCTCGCTCACCGGATTTAACACCGATGGACTATTCCTGTGGAGTTTCATCGAGAATAAGGTTTATGTTCCGCCTCTACCAGACAATCTTAATGACCTCCGAATACGGATCACATTCGGATCGCTGTGGTTGCACAAGTTACGCCTGATATGCTGGTACGAGTGTGGCAAGAAATCGATTACCGGTGAGATGTATGTCGTATTACCAATGGCTGCCACATCGGACCAAAATAACACCCACACCTTGAACTTGAAGTGTTTTTTAACAAAATGACACCTTTCTCAATTCTGTAAGTAATTTCAAAAAATATTTATGTGCTTTCAAAGTTGTAAAGTTCTCTTATTATCACTCTGTATATTATATATGGTTAGAGTACCAATACATCCAGATAGACATACATTTTTCTGTGTTTCATCATTATTTCAGAAATTTATTGAGCGTTTTCTGGAAGTGAGTTATCTTTATGTTTTCTGAAAAAAGTCAATCTTCAATTAACAACGATATAGAGCTCAATGGCATTATTTTTCCATAACTAGACTTAATAAACCTTGCTTTATTGAGATGTTTTGTGAATTAGTAGAGACTGGAAGTATGATTTGGAAATGAAACCAAAATCAGAGTTGTATTTTATAAATAATTGATAAATTCAAAGACTGAACGATTTTATAAGACAAACAAAGCTTGAACAAACGAGAATATATAAAAATGCTAAGGAAAACAAGAGCTGCATTAAATATACCATCCAGAGAAATGTATGGACAGTAATGACTTCTGTTTAAAGAATAAATATCAGTGTCATAATGAAAAGTATTACTTACAACAGCATGATGAATGCGAATAAGGCTAGTCCAAAGCTGACAAGGAAAACAGCATTCGGGTGTGTATAGATTAGAGAGTTGTAGGCGAATGTGTAGATGTTTGAACTCACTGACGGCACAAGTGCCTCGGTGAAAATTATCACAGCAAATATTTTACCTGGAGATAAAGAATAGTACAGCATGACTTACATGGGTTATAAGAATTGAGCACCTGAAATCATTGAATAGGAACAAATTGAGAACATTAAGACAATCTGATTAGAATATTGAGCAAATTTCAGCAAACATCGGCTGAATATGAAATATACATACAATATTAATTGAATTTCTTAATCTAATAAATCTTCTTCATCCAATAATTGTTGATGCTGAGCCTAAAAATAATTCAGAAAACTATTCAATAATAACATAGATGAGCAGAAAACTATAATTCAACCATGATTATCAACTAGTATTCAATTTTTAATGATTCAATTGATGAACGAAATTGGTAAGTTCAACGTTTCTCCAATTATTGTTGAACCTTTTTGGTTACATTGCTATTTGGTCGATATTGATCAAAATAATACATAAGTAGTGAATTTCATAAATTTTGAATGGCTAGAATTTCGGCTCGTTGGAGTAAGTGATAACGCGCCGGTCTAATAATAAAGAGAACCCGAGTTCGAATCTCGAATGGGGAAAAAAGTTTTTTGCCACAGCACAATCACATAGATACGCCCACCCCGTCTTTCGGAGGAGACGATAAGCCGTCGGTCCCGATTACCTAAAAAGTAGTCGTCATCTCTCATCATCATCCCTCTCACTCATTACCCACGCAAAAGCCTAAGAGCTTATGTGGGCATCACCCTCAGTATTATTATTATTATCTATTCCAACTAACAATTTTCATTCTACTTCCCTTTTAAAACCCCAGCACATAAATAAGCTAAAATTGAATTTCCTGTTCCTTCAACAATAACAAACAACATTAGTTCAGCTGAAGATGTGGTAGGTGTTACCATGAAACCTGGTTCTGTAATGTAAATTAATTTTGAACAAATATAGTGGTATTGATAACATCATCGTCTTTTTCTTTCAATTTCATAAATTTGTTGAGAATTGTGGAGGACACTCACGTGAGCATCATTCTCAGAAGAGAGAGAAGGATTATGAGTTTATTTTATTTATTCATATTGTTTTTATCGGCAGAGAGCCTTTGGATGTTCTTTCTTGCTTTATTATCCAGTCATTTCCTATTTACAGGTTTATAGGTTATATATTGGGTTCATCAAGTTTTATGACTAAGAATTTACACTTTCACTTCCTGAGATTTTATTTTATATTGTTTAAACTTGAGAAAACTTTCTAGGTGTCAAGATTATACATCCCAATACATTTGAGATGTGACTTTTCAATTTACCTAATTCATCAGAAGGCACAATCTTGGTGACAGCAGACCGGTAGAAAGGCGTGACTAGGGTGCATACACAGCCCATCACTGCTGCCACATACAGCCAATGGTCCGTCGGAGCAACGAATACCACAATTGAACTGATGATACGAGGAACTACCACCACTAGAGCTGCAGCTATATCAGAAATTCTGAAGAATTTGACTATGTAAGAGCCAAACATCAATACCAGACCTGAAAATCAATTGGAAGAGGATTAATAAATTATCATGCCAATAAGAGTGATGATGATGATGATGATGATGATGATGATAATGAAGACTAATATGACAAGAAGAATTCATTGTAATTATCAGGATAACTTATCAAAATGAGATTTCATTTTGAATTCTTAACTGCAGAGACATTCTCCATAAGATTAACTCTCTGGAGATGTGTAAACACCAAGGCTAAACTATCATTAAGTATAGTACGCGTCCCGTAGCTTTGCCACCGTGACTTTGAAACGGCATATAGCCAAGGTATGGTTCGCGGGGTGATATTCCTTATTTAAAAAATACATACGCTCCAGAGTACCTAGATGGAGGAAGCTCCCTACAGATGTTTGATGTTTTTAAATGGGTAGTATTATAGTCTAGTGACCCTCCTCCGATAGGAAAAGCTATAGGACCCGGACTGTACCAGTAGGGTAAATATTCTATTACTTATAAGTTAGAAAAGTGTGTTACATCAGAGACAAATAATGATACAAGTAACGGTATCTTTAACTCTATTTAATATCTTCAACTCTATGAAATATCTCCAAGGGTATCTCCACTTTATGGTTACATTCAACAGAAGAATGGTTCTCCAAAAAATGAAAAATCAACTAAATTATAAAATAAAGTGTACTGTATTGACCTTGAATATGGCATGAATTGATAAAGAAAAACAGCAACTGTATTTTTCCAAATGAGAGATTTTTTCAATTTGACATGCTATTATTATGGATGATTAGTGCATTTGAGAAATATTGGACTTAACCGATCTTGGAAACCGATTATGAGTGATTTGTATACTTTTTACTGTGAATTAACAGTACGGTAAAGTAATTTTTCTTCATTCTGTAATAAGCAGGTTGCATATTTTACACTATAATTTTCAATGATAGATCAACTTACCAGCAACTGCTAATGAAGCAGAATTGAGAAGTGAATATTTCTCAAGATTCCAATGGAACCGCTTTATTGCTGATTGATAAAATATGTCACCTTCGCCTGGAAAGGTGTAAGATAAAATATAGTGAAAACAGATATAGACTCAATGAAAGTTCTAGTGGTACTTGGCATCTTTTCCACAGCCCATTATTATGTTCACGAAAGACAATTTCAAAGATATTACAAGGTTTAATGCAGTTGTCTCGTCCCTACTTGAATATAATATAGATTGATTGAGTCTTCTTGGGGGAATACTCGCCATCTCTATTACTAACATCAATCTAATATTATTATTATTATTATTATTATTATTATTATTGTCATTTGTTACGTGAAGCCACAAATCTGTGCAGGGCTCAAGTGGCATGTAACATGTGCTGAAAATTTTTCTATGCAAAGTGTATGCATCTGTATCAACTCAGAGTATGAAGGCACCACAACATTCCTCCATTGTATAGGGACACGCTTCCACAAGTACATTAGTAATTGAAGACAAGAAAAGCCTATGACTACCACATAACCGTATTCTTTCAGGTAGACAATTGAAGAGCTTGAGTCCCGAATAATATTGTCCTTTTTCCAAAAGTGTCAGTCTGTGAGCGGGGTACTGATATACAGCTGAACTCTTTGCTCTTGTGCTATAGCCATGGCAAACTACATTTCCTTCAAATCTCTCTGAATTTCTGAAGACAAAATTTACAGTCTCAAGGAAGTGCAATGCTGGGACCGTGAGAAACCTGTATTTTCTAAAAATGGGCCTACATGAATTGGATGGCCGCAAGCCCTCCAAAACACGAACAGCTTCCTTTTGCATCTTAAATATTGTATATAAGTTATTTTTACTATTCCCCCAAAAAAAGATGCTGTAGCGTATTAGGGCTAAAAAATATCCATGATACACCTTCTGAGCTGTCTTTATAGTGGATGCAGTCCTCACAGTTCTCAGCGCAAAAAATGCATGATAGAGCTGTTTTATAAGTTTTTCCAAGTGTTTATCCCATTTCATATTTTTTTTGCAATTCCACTCCAAGAAAACTAGTCACTTCAACAGACAAGCACTCCCTCCCATTTGAAGCATTCAGGTTTGAAGGTTCAGCATGATGTCCCGTCACGGCAAACCTGATATAGTTGGATTTAGTCATATTGAACTTCAATGCATTATGACCAAACCAATTGTTGAGTTGATGCATAGCCGTTTCAGCCCTAATCATAACTTCGCTATCATCCTTACCAGTAACCAGAACCGTTGTATCGTCAGCATATAAAATGAGCTTGCCATATACATTATTTGGCAGGTCGTTTATAAATAAATTGAAAAGAGTCGGTCCAAGCACAGAGCTCTGTGGCACACCTTGCTTTACTCTTTCCCATGCTGAAAATACCAGTGAATTCCTATTACTCAATTTAACTGACTGATATCTATTTTCCAAATAGGACACGAAAAATTTCCCTGCACTACCAACAATCCATAGAATCCAAGCTTATTCAACAACAGCTCATGTTCTACCATATCAAACGCCCTGGATAAATCGCAGAAAAGCCCTAAAGCCTTTGGCGATCCATCCAGAGCAGCCAACACATCTGATACAACTTCAAATATAGCAGACTTAGTCGAAAATCCCCTTCTAAATCCAAATTGTTTGTTATGAAAAATGTTATTCTCATCTAAGTGAACCATCATCTGCTCAAACACAATCTTCTCAAATATCTTGGAGAATACAGTTAAGAGGGCAATTGGTCGATAATTTTTAAGATCCTTCCTATCTCCCTTCTTGTGAATTGGTTTGATCAGAGCATACTTTAATAATATATAATTTTCTATTTTAATAATGTATGGAATTAATTATTGAATATAATAGTACAGTATAATAATTATATTATACTATCTTGTGTACATCAAACACATTTTACAGGAAAGTTGTAGAAATGCTCAAGAATAAGGTAACATTAGTACGGTACGTTGTAGTGATTTACTAAAATATTTACTCAATTGAATTGGAATTTATTCGCCACAGATTCACTTAATGTTAAATAACTCAGTAGAATACGATAACATAAGATGTTTGCTCTATTTTTTCACGATTGATATGAAGGCTATCTTCTTGTTCTTGCTGAGGATGCTCAAGACTGATTTGAGTTTCTGCTTGATTAATGAGATGTGATGATGATAAATAAATGTACTTCCAGTTGTATGTGGGTTAAAGCCACCAGGAAGTGATTTTGAAGCTCACATCGGAGCGATAACTGAGCTGTACTCCACAGGTGACCCTCCAAGCTGGAGAACCGGAACTACACCGCTTATCAAATCTTATCATGAGTGATATCACACTAGTCGTAAGCTCAATCACTTCTCTTTCTTACAAGTATTGTATCTGTGTAATCAGATAAGTAAACTAGCTAAAATTGAATAATATAATAATATTGAAAACGAAAAATAAGGTATCCAACTAACCCGAGTAAGGTTGACGGATTCAGGCACAAACCTGATGGCGTAGAGCAGGTTGATGAAACATGCAACTGCGCAAATCAAGAAGGTGATTTGAAAGCCGTGAGGACCTTTGGAAACCTTGGCTGTTAGGAACTGAGCTATCAGAGATCCAACCATGCAGCTGGCTTGGAACGTTCCCATCCTGTTTCAAAATAGGATAGAACCATATTTAAAATTTCATTCAACAATTATCAAGTTATTCTTGATAACGAACAGTGTTGATGTTCTTGTGCTAATGAACAGATCAGTTTCGTGCGGATGATGAGGTCATTTTTGTGAGAAGAAAAAGGTAATTCTTATGGAGATGGTAAGTTAAGATGGTAAGTTATTCTTGGAGAATTACTGATTCATTCTACTCTATACACAGTCCCATGGAATTATAACAACAATCTTTGCAGCCAAAACTGCCCCCTTAACAAAATATTTAGAGGAGTCTCAGAAAATTGTGCTTGCAGGTCTCTTCATTATAAATTTATCCATATATTGAGATGTGAATGATGAGAAGTCCTAAAAAAACCGGTCATATTACATACATTACTATATCTCTATATATTATTATATGACTTCATCTCTGGAAAGGAGAACGACTGAGGATCTTGAAATCGGTGAATAACAATTTTGAAGTGCTGTGAAGTTTATTTTCCTTGGTTTTGAAATTAATGTGGATAACAGTTTCACTAATGAAATAAGAAGGTGAATTGACCAGAGTAACAGAGCCTATTTTGCAAACAGAAACTTGATAAAATCTAGACTGAAATGAAGAATACAAAAATTTTAATTTACCAAGCACTGATGAGACCAGTTGTGACATATGATCGTTGAGCTTGAGTTCTTAGCTTATTTATGGCCCGATATGTGAGGAGGGAGATTGCCGAATAAGAACCAATATTGGGATGGACACCATTTTACAAGGAAGGTGTATAGAAGGAAGGCATATGATTCTAGAAAAGTCAGCAGACTAGGTCATGTGCAGAGAATTGGGGAGAACAGAATGCAGAGGCAGATGTTTGTTAGAAGAATGGAAGGAACAGGAAGAGGCCGCCCTACAACACGCTGACTGCAGGATGTAGGAAAGGACTTGACATGCTTAGAAGTAAGGAATTGAAAGAGGCAGGCATGTCAGAGAGATGATTGGAGGCAAATTGTCGAGGAGCCCAAGGTCCACGTAGTGCTGTAGCGCTTCGTGAGTAAGTGATTATCAGCCATATCATATCAGATCAGTCTTATCATATAGAAGTACATATTCTAAAGAAATGCAGTCTGTACCTATAGCCAGCTCATCATGTCTTCTAGTTTATTTTACTTTATTTCAAGGGTCGATATAAATGAGATGGCTACATAATTTATGATATATATATACATATATATATATATATATAATATATATATATATATATTATATATATATATATATATATATAGATGAGATGTAAGATGTTTACTTTTCAGAATTAATTTCTTAAGTTACTAACATTTTTTTCGGTATATCTACAATCTGAATCTGTATTCTAAAGCTCATTATCTATATTAATAATCTTTGAATAATATACTAGCTTCATTTTTTAATTGTTTAGTCATTTAATAGTTTTCCTTGTGAAAACAGTAGATAATATTTAATAATTAGTTACTAGTTGCTGGCTTTTTCTCGGCAAAAATACACAGCTCTACCTTTATTATCCATTAAAATAATTAGAGTAGTAATGAATACTGACTTGGCAGCTCTATTCTCAGTGGTTGTGAAGTCGGTGATGGAGCAAACAATGGCGAGAACCAACACAGAGTAACTGCCAGAGAGTCCAATAGGTATTGACGGCAGAAGATAATAGCTTGCCGGTAATAAGTCATTGAACAGTACTTGTACCGATAAGATGAAGTAATAGAGGAATTGACCTGCAATTGAGACACTCATATGACACATTATTGTTATTCAACATTTATGGTTTGAAATTATTTATCTGAACGGACAAACTACATAATAATATGTTGTAAGTAAGGAAGTTTGTCATCATTCAGAATGATATCGAAGCCCTTATTGATAGCTATCATTCATTCTGGAGTCTTTAGCATAGTCGAATGTCGTCGAAGACAAAGTCTGTCTACTGTTAGCTGTGCTTATTTTCCATCTATTTTTGATCTATCTTTGATACTTGTATTATTCATATTTGATTTTTCAAAAGTAGTACATTTTATTAAAATTATTGCATGTATTTCTTATATTGTTATATTTCTTTGTAGATTGGTGTGTACTGCTGGAAGTTGAATAAATAAATAGACATTGACTACGGAATAGAGACAGAAATATCACAGATAAAAGATAGCAAAAAATTCTTCAATGTTGATTTCCATCACGAACTGTTTATTATTAAATCACTTTTTGCTACTAAAAAGAACGATTAACAGTTATATTTTTTCAAATAAATGAATTAATCACTCACTGTGACAACGAGATCTTTCGGCAGGTCCGCCATCTTCCTGGTTGTCTTCAACCTGGTTGAAGGCCTGAGTTGAAGGCTGGGTTGAAGACAAGCAGGAAGATGGCGGACCTGCCGAAAGATCTAGTTGTCACAGTGAGTGATTAATTCATTTATCGGAAAAATATGACTGCTAGTCGTTCTTTTCAATAGCAAAAAGTGATAGCATAAAAAATATCCAATGGTATAGGTATTGGTTGACGTTCCAAAATTCAAGAAGATTTTTTGTTAACTCAAGCCGATTACTGTCGACTACTGTCTAATATTACAGTTTTGTTGTGGTGAGAGTGTAAGAACGGCACAGTATGAAAAACTACCGGCATCACGTAGAACGAAAAACAACTACTAGGACTATCGGCTGAAATTTAGAACATAAACGCCCTATAACATGGAATATTTTCTTATGCAATCTTTTTTCTGTGGAAATACTCACCTAGAACTGATATGAGAATAAGCGGTCGCCTGCCGTGAGAATCACTCCATGGTCCCAGAAAAATGACACAGAACGCAGGAAGGATGGTCTCTATGAGCACTTGCCAGTTGAGTAGTCGATTCAATTCTGGCTGAATGATGTTCTGCACATCACCAGGAATCAGCTCAACATGCGAGCAAACGTCGTAGCTCATGTTTTTCACACTCATGCACAGTGATTCCATCAATAGGTTCGTGAACACTCCCTCTGAAATCAAGTAGGATGTTGAACTTGAGTGATGCTGCAAAATAGTGGGCCATTATATGTTCTACTTCATTCATTGATTTGTACAAGTAAATTGATTATCATTGGAATGGATGGAATAGAAATAAATGGTAAAATTTACTAATGTCGATACTGCTAGAATTCTCTGCGATGATGTATTGTTTCTGTTAGTGGATAATCCTCGGTAGGTAATCAATAGGTCGATTGAATAAAAGATAACAATTGCTAATACTAGGATTTAATTGAGCTGTATAATGATATCACCTGAAAGACCTAGTAATTGCTTGAGAATTTCAGCTGATGCCTGGAAAACTAGCATTTGATTATTTAACTAAATTTTAGCAATAGCTAGAGCTAATGGACTAGTTCCTAGTCACTAGATTCTAGATTTCATCCATTCAATTCATTGCGTGTTGGAGAGCGGCTTGGAAAGCTTCTGTTAGGCTATTTATTTTCTGTATGTCAACATAATCGCCTTTATTTTGTTATGAAGCATCCTTGGAACGTTTGCACTTTTTTGACCGAGCGAAGTGAGGTCTAAGATTCAAGTCGACGGGTTTGCATTTCTCTTTATGTTTATATTTATGTTTTTATGTTCCGCATTTACAGCGAAACGCAGCAATAGATTTTCGTGAAATTTGACAGGTATGTTCCTTTTTGAATTTCGCGTCGACGTAAACATACGGTTTTTGAAATTTTGCATTTTAAGGATAATACAAAAGGAAAAGGAGTCTCCTTTGAACGCCAATATTACCGTAAAAATCAGACTTTAGAATTATTCATCATAGATCAGCTGTTTAGTGGACTATAATACTACCCGTTCAAAAATATCGAACATCTTGAAAATGTATCTTTTCATCAGCGTTAGTAGACAGTTGCAGCCAGACCTGATAACAGCGCTCACACTCAAATTCCGGGACGACACGTCACGGTACGATAGGACAGAAAGCTCTATGTTTATTTAGGTTTTTTTCTAGACATTTTAAATTGATAAATTATTTATTAATTTTTGAGAAAACATAGAAACAGGTCAATGTAACTTACTGTGCGCGAGGTCTACTGTTCACAGAACTACTGGTTATCTTGATTGACTTTTATTTCCTTCTGATGTGTCCTAGGAGGCTTTCACCCAAAACATTGACGTAGCTATCAAATAACTTGGCTTATTAATAAGTTTATAATGCAAGATTAACGTTTTGACTTAGAGTGAACAAAATGCTAGAGAAAGAAAATAATTATTGAAGCCCAGCTTTATTAAATCGAAGAGATAAACTTACTTGATAATCCAGCGGGGAAAAGTAAGAGGAACGCCAAAACCTCAGGATAAATGAACTCCATCGTGGCAGCGTATTATTCTCAGGTTTTTTAATCTAACAACTCAGCGTCAACTCATTTTGGTGATGCTTTGTGTTGCTCTCATTATCTGGAAAAAACTAAAAAATAAGCTTTGGCTAACATCAATTATGTGGATAGAAAATGCCCAAGTTTGAATCACCTTGAATCTATAAAAAAATGAAGTTTCCACATGAGCTTGAATAGAATAAATATGTGGAAGGTATGTAAAATAAGCAAGAACAGGAACATTTTTACTACAGTGAATGTCTTACAAAAAGTTTGTCTTATGAAATTCATTCTGAGAAGACTGAGATATTTCCAGGTTGATACTTGAATTCTTCGTCGTTGACTGGAAAAACCAGATAGATTGTGACAAGGAGTCTTGAGGTATCTCCTTAGACTCGGGTTTGGCAGTGGATCTCATTGGAGAATAAAGGCTCATTCTGCAGTTCTGCCTGTGAATAGATTGGCCGTTTTAACAGTTGCTCCTTTATCAGACGTTAAAACATTTTTTCCAGCATCCTTCACAAATTTGGGGAGCGGATTGAATATTTTAATTGCTGCTATGTAAAAGCTTTTCTGAGTCTCATTCAATCTTATTTATATCTAAATTTCCTGCAACTCTAGTTTCCTGAATCTCAGTTTTCTCAAAAGTGGCCTACAGTGTTCAAGGCGGTTTGAGAGGGTGGTAATTCTGATTATCTTTTTTTCAAGCAGTTCCAAAATACATTTGAGACAGTCGGAGCATGCCCCCTGATCAAAATCCCAATAATTTTACTGGCTCATTTTTACTTTTCCAATCTTCATTTTTAAAAGAGCAATGGAGAGTTGAAATGGAATAAAGTAAAATATAATACTTCAATTAATTTAGAATCTACGGTTTCAAAATAAAAAATGCCATAATAATTATTAATTACTAATTTATAATTATTGGCTAAATATTTAAGCACGAATAACTTACTACCCAAGTTACGAAATTTTCGCTTGAGTAAAGTACCTGATCAGACGTTAAAACTTTTTTAGTGCATGTGTTTCTGTGTTTGAAATTTAATATATTTTACGCTCGTATAACTGTGATATAGAATAGAGGCTGTGATAAAACTGTACGACTTGAAACTTTATTACCAAAAACATCTGTGATAACTCCAGCACTGTGATAAATCTTCAAACTATATACCACACATTATAAAACTGTATTTGACTATAGTGAACGCAAACCTCGCTGACTCAGGCTTCTTCATTTGATGACTAATGTATTCTATTTGACACAATTTTCTTGGATCAATTACTTTTAGAACAAACTAATCCTCTAGACATCGAATTTCAATTATTTAGAATCCATAGTGACAGGATGAGGAATCAACAAGATAAAATGTCACCAGAAATAGGAAAAAATAAGTCAAACTACAGTGATAACTGTATTAATGTTCAGGCAAGAAGCCAATACCAGTCTTTATGTAATATATGTCAAGAAATAGTTAGTGACCAGGATAGGGCAGTGGCTTGCGACTGCAATGAGGACATATGGTACCACACAAAATGTGTAGGCATTAGCGACCTAAAATATGACTTGATGAAGGCGGGACGATGCACCGAGCAACCATGGCTATGTGAGAGTTGTAGTAATCTCATAAACAACGAGGCTATGCAGATCTCAACAATGCTGAATAGAAGCAACCAATCGACAAACGAAGAATCTAATTCTTGTACACGCTGTAAACTCACAGCTAGAACAAATCAAACTAGGCTAAGTCAATCTAATCAATTGGACGGAGTAATAAAGATTTTATTAGCTGACATAAAGGAACTTAACGATGAAATTCGACTACTTAGATCCGACAGGGACAGAATTTCAGATTCACTTGCTAGGAAGGCAGACGTGGTTTATAAACTGGAAAATATCATATTTGAATTCACCCAGGGCATCTATCCCGAGCCAACATGCCCCATCAGGAAGAAAGCTGAAGAGGACACAATTCGCCTGTTAAATGACGCTGAATCCACTGAGAGAATTACTGGAGAGAATAACCGGAACAACACAGATTTACATTGCTCACCCGTCCACACAAGTTATACCGGAAAAAATCCCTGCCCATCAGCTAATACGAAAGGTGTTTTGACAAAAAATAAAATCCAGACAAACAAAGGACAAACCGACCCCAAAACATACACCAAACATGATACACCTGATGCAAAAACAGGAGAGAGGCTACCATTAACACAGCCTGACGATAACTCACAGCTGTCTGAGAAGCAGAAGAGTGATGCACCACTGATAATAGGAGACTCTTTGCTGAAACATGCAACTAGTATTATACAGAAAAATAGTGAACAGGACATAAATATAGAGGTCATCCCAGGTGGAAAAATCCAGGATGTCAGCAGGGTTCTAAAAAACAAATCCAATTTGCCAACTAAGGTAGTATTAAACATAGGCTCAAATAACTTACTTGGGTCAAAAACCCCAAATCACGTGATGAGACCTCTATGGCTCACCATAGAAGCAAACAACAAGCGTTTTCCACACATAAAATGGTATGTATCATCCATCCCACTGCGTGAGGACATAAATGAGAGATTTATACAGGAAACCAACAAGGCACTGAAATTTATGTGCTGGCAGCTGAACGCTACTTATATAGACAACACTCAGCACCTCACTAAAAATCACCTAAATTGGGATGGAGTTCACCTTAACATAGAAGGATCTACGATTCTGGCCAAAAGATTGATGGGCGCACTTGATGTTGGAGAGGTGGCGGAGGGCGGCACACGGCACCCAAACTACGAGACAGCCTCACCCCCTCATCCAAACTAGACAAACAGAAAACTACAACACATCCAGGTCAACACATCACAGCCGGTACTACGGATCAGGAGCAAACAAATCAGGACATACAACAGAATAGACACAAAAAAACAGATACACTGAAAATCTATCATCTTAATATTCAGAGAGGCCTACAAAATAAGATTGACAGACTATTGATGGAAATAAGTCTTCACACTCCGGACATTCTCATACTCTCGGAACACGGCCTACAACTAGATGAGCTATTGAGCACACATATTCCTGGCTACACACTCGTTACCAAATTCTGTCGAACTGTATATATGTGGGGAGGCATAGCACTGTACAAAAAAGACACCTTAACCACAAGAATAAAAGAGATCGTGTTCGAAGGACTTCAGAAGCCAACAGAGAGGATCTTTGAGACGATAGCAGCCGAAGTCCAACTCAAGAAACAGAATCTGATATTAGTAGGTTCCTATAGATCACCTGATCCTAGAACAGAGGTGGAATACTTGAATAGGTTGGAATGTGTACTGCAAAAATACTCAGGAAAGAAATGCCACATAGTACTACTAGGAGATACAAATATAGACATACTGAAAACAGATAAACAAACCTATAAAGATTTAAACAATTTGCTAAAACAGCACGGCTGCTACATATATGACATACCGGTTACTAGAAAAACCCAGACAACAGCCACAAGTATAGATGGGTGCTACCTTAATATACCTATTAAAAAAGTAAAAGCAATAGCATACCCAAATTTAATTTCAGATCATCACTCAATACTATGTGACATAAAATATAAAGTCGAACATCAAACAGCCACTTATAAGTATGCCAGAAATTATTCAAAAGCAAATTTAAACAAACTAAAACAGCAACTAGGCCTTGTAAATTGGAAACCAGTAACTACGACTCATTCAGTGGAAGACAAATACAAAAAATTTCAAAGAATAATGCGATTAAGCATAGATGAAACCATGCCAAGAGAATCCAAGAAGATTAACATACCAAAAAACAAAATTTTTTGGGATGAAGAAACCACAAAACTAAAAGATGCTACAATGCAAGCATATGATAAGTATATGCTCACAGGCCGTATGGAAGACAAGGAACAACATTTGACAATGAAAAAAGCTTATGACCTGGATGTAAAAAACAAAAAGCAACTCGAATTGAAAATGAAAATACAACAGGCAGAAAATAAAACCAAAGTCTTGTGGCGAACGATAAATGAGGAAAGAAAAAAATCCAAAAATGTCAGAAATGAGAACCTCTACCTAACTGTGCGAGATCAAAAAATTACAGATCCCTATCAAATTTGCAACATCTTGAACGCTGGCTTCATGCAGCCAATAAAAGAACTGAATGGACATAATAATACTCCCAATAATCTGGAATTGACAGAGAATGCTCAAATATTCGACCACTTTGATGCAGTTACTCACACAGAATTAACCAAGATTCTTATGAGACTAAAACCAAACAACTCTTCAGGTCATGACGAAATTACAGGGAAAATTCTAGTCGTTGGAGTAGCACTGATTCAAAAAAGGGGCTCGTCCTCAAGCTCAGCAAATGAGTAGAGTGGCCTGTCGTTCAGCTTCAGTTTCACTGTGCTAAGCAGTTTATCTCTTGGTAGATTTCTCACTTCGCTGGGCAGCCTGTTGAACATTCGAATGGCTGCTGCTGGGTAGCTGTTGTAGGTGCTGCTCAATCGTGTGTGGGATGCCTCAAGGTCAGCAGCTCGGCGTGTATTGTGGCTGTGGATTTCGCCTCTTCTCGTCCAGTCTTCCTGGTTGTCCATCAGGTGTGATAGTGAGCAGAACACGTACTGACTGTAGATGGTGAGGATCCCCATACCCTTGAAGAGAGGTTTACAGTGGTCCCTACTTCCCGAGAATGTGATTGTTCGGACTGCTCTTTTTTGGAGGAGCAGCACATCCTTTGCTGCTGGTACATGTCCCCACAGGATCAGTCCATACATGATGTGGCTGTGAAAGAGTGAGTGGTATGCCATCACCAAACTATCCCTGCCTACCACATGTCTGAGCTTTTTTAGCAGGTATATTACCCTGGAAAGCTTTCTACACACTTCTGACACATGGTGACTCCATTTCAGCCTTCCATCCAGCCAGAAGCCCAGCAACTTAACCGGTTCTGCCTCCTGCCGTCGCAGTGAGCAAATGAGGGTATTTGTTTTGTCCTCATTCAGCTTTAGCTTGTTTGCTGAGAACCACTTTTTTGCACTGCATAACAGTTCTGCAGATCTTGAAATAGCCTCATCACTTGTAGGACCTCTCGCTGTTATTGTAGTGTCATCTGCAAAAATCACTGCTTCCTCGTTTGCTGTGAAATCATTCATGAGGAGAATAAACAGCAAGGGTCCCAACACTGAACCCTGTGGTACACCATGCTCTACTCTCCTGATTCTTGAAGTCGCTCCCTTTATTGAAGTAGCTTGCATTCTATTTTGCAAGTAATTTACAATTGTTTTCAGCACGGTCCCTTTCATGCCATACATTTCGAGCTTTTTGATGAGTAAGTCATGCGGCACACAATCAAAAGCCTTACTCAGGTCGCACATTGTGAGGGCCAGGGCTTCACCACCCTCAAAGGCACTTTGTATCTTGCTGGTCAGGGTGAGCAATGCACTTGTAGTTGAGCGCCCATTTCTGAAGCCATGTTGGGATTTTGCCAGGATTTCGTTCCCCTCCAGAAATTCTGTGATTTGCACCTTCATTTCTGTCTCAATGACCTTGGACAAAATTGGGACTATTGATATTGGTCGAAAATTAGATGGGATGCTGGTGTCACCTTTCTTGTGAATCGGTATTGTTCTTGAAATCTTCAGTAGATCCGGGAACTTACCCACACTGAGACAATCATTTATTGCCCTTGCCATTGGTCTTGCTATTAAATGTGCTGTGGATTTCAAGACAAATGTTGACAGGCCATAAATGTCCTGTGTTTTGGAGTTCTTCAATCCTCTGATGATGTTCTGTATCCGCTTTAGGTTAACCTCCTTCCACACATACATACTTACACCACCTCTGGTGTTGATGCCAACAACTGGATCGTGGTCGCCTGTTTTGTCCAGGTCCTTCAACACATTTCCAGCAGCCTCAACAAAATAATTGTTGAAATCGTCTGGGCTGAGTGGAGAGTCTACCTGGGGCTTCTTTGGACGATGTTCATTGATCACATCCCAGGCCGCTTTGCACTTGTTGTCAGCATTCATGATGATATTGGCTGTGTGCTCTCTCTTTGCCTGTCTGACATTCCTTCGGTACTCATTGTTTACTCTCAGGTAGAGCCTGTAGCTGTTTTGTCTCTTTTCTTGTGTTTCAGCTGTCTTATATTGATGGTTTAGCAGCATCACTAGGTTCTTCTGCCTACAGAGATTCTCTGTGAACCATGTTCTCTCGTTTGAAGTGTGGAACAGTGGACCTCTATTGAGTCTTGTGGATTTCCTCCTCACTTTCGGGTATACAGAGTTGAAGGCGCTTATGTACCCAGTTATCAATATATCAAATGTCAGTTCTGGATGTGTGGTGATGAATATTTGATTCCAGTTTGTGTTGCTCAATTTCTGACAGAGCTCTGGAATTTGCTCTTCTCTGACTACTCTGGTGTAGGAGCTGTAATTTGATTTCCATGCAGCCTCTGATGCAATTTCACCTTTTCCAGCCTCCTGTTGGATCTGGAAGACAACTGCGCAGTGGTCTGAAATCATGGGGTCAACTACTTCAACTGTATAATCCCAGGAATCCATATTTGTTAGAAATGTGTCCAGGCAAGCAGTTCCTCTTGTTGGAAGGTGACTGGCTACAAACAATCCATGATGTCGCAAAAGGTTTGTGAAACTATCTCTCATCCTGGATGGTGTCTCGAGATGTATGTTAAAGTCACCTCCTATCATCACACTTCTTTTGTGGGTTTTTATCAAAAACGATAGGAACTCATCAAACAATGTCAGGAATTGATCAAAGTCCCCATCTGGGGATCGATATACTGTGATTGCAATTATGTCATAATCCACTAAATGAATAGCAGCAATCTCCAAAGTGAATTCAGCACTGAACTGTTCAACATCTATCTTAATACACTTCAGGTTTCTTTGCAGATAAACAGCTGCTCCTCCATTCCTATGTAGATTTCTAGTGAATATACTTCCCAGCTTCAGTGATTTGATGCTACTGTAGATTTCAATCTCCTCCTCCCTCAGCCAATGTTCAGTTATGCATACTATACTGGGGTCCAATTCGTCCACGAAAATTTCAAGGACATCATTTTTCGTTCTGAGACACTGTACGTTTAAAAGTATGATTTTGAGTGTATCATAGTGTCTCTGTTCCATCCAAGGTGTAGGTGAGCCTACCTCAGTGTCCTCCCCTGCGTCTTTCTGAATAAAAAACGTCTCAGAGTGACATATTTAGGCCATTTGGTGCTGTCCATTATTGAGTCTTTCATGTCATATTCAACACCCAGTTTAAAGCTGCAGTACGACTCGCTTTTACTCACAAGTTTTTCGACTGTGAAAGTACAATTTGGAAATGTCCTGGTCAAAAATCTTTCAACATCCTCATTGGTGGTACCCCTCTTTATTTTCCCCAGGTGGAACCATGCTCTCTTTTCTCCAACGAGAGTAGACAGTAATTCTACATCTTTTGGGGTTGTATTTGACCCTATTATTGTCTTGTTTGCCACATTCACAGTTTTCCTGTTTGCCCTTGTAGCTCTGGCATAGTTCATTTTTGTCTCAGTCATATTTTTTAATGAGTCATCATCTTTAGATAATACAGCCACTTGATAATCTAGTGGGATAGTCTTTTTGGTTCTATATTTTCTGTTTGATGCTATCTTCCAATCGGATTCGTCATTTTCTTTACACTTAATTGAAGAAAAACTATGGTTATTTACATTTTCTTCAAGTCCATTGCTTCCCTGTTGCAGAGAATAGTCAAATAATGGAGAATCTATTTCATTTATTTTATTATTTGAAGCAGTGGTTGGAGGGAAATTGGAGTTAGGAACCTCTGGGTCTGGATCAACGTCATTGGATAATTTTACGTGGTTAATTGAGTCGTCCTTGTTTTTGTTGACATCAACGTCGTTACTATCCGGTCGATCATTGCTCTTTGTCGATAATTTATTGTCACATTTAACTAGGTCGATATTCACTATCGACTTTCTTCGAACTGTCGACTTGTTTCGCTGACTTCGAAGGCTGTGGCTGGTGGGAAGTTTTGTTCCTACATGCTCGTTAAAGTTCGAATTCAAACAGACAGCTGGTTTAACAACGTGTTTTGAACTGTCACTGTTTACGTCACACATATTTTTCAATTTTAAGTCTATTAAAATTTCAATATTTTTAAATAGATCATTATTAAAAGACCTAACTAAATCTAGTTTTGTGTCCATTTCGTCTACCTTTGTTGATATGGATAGAAAGTCGTCAAAATTTAGCTTCCTCAATGAAGCTAACCTATTATCACAGACTCCACAATGCCACTTCACAATGTCCCCAAGTGATTGGATCTTCACGTAATTATCATTTGAAACTTTCACACACTTCGCGTGAAACCATTTTTCACAAAATAAATCACAAAAAATGGCTTCTTCATTTTCTTTTATGGTTTTAACACAGAGACCACACGGCGAGTTTGCAACCTCTTCCACTGCCATCTTGACCAATCTTTTGATGTACTCGATTGGAACATACTCAAAACACAACTAATAAAAATGAGAATTCAAGGCAGAGCACTCAAGTGGATTGAAGACTACCTCCAACATAGAAAACAATATGTAGAGCTGGATTTCCAAAGACAAAATCAAATAATCACTTTCAAATCAACAGCACGATCAGTCAAAAGAGGAGTACCACAAGGGTCAATCCTGGGACCGCTGCTCTTTCTTATATACATAAATGATCTTTCGGATGAATTACAAGAAAACAAAAAGTGTATCCTATTTGCAGACGACACAACTATACTACTTCCCACAAACAGAAAGGAAAATCGAAACAATATAGTTGAATCAACTCTTACTGAAGCTACCTCAATCTGCAATAGAATGAAACTGGCCATAAATAATGAAAAAACAGTACACATGAACTTCACCCCAACAAACCAAACAGTGGAAAGCACAAAGTTCCTTGGTGTAATTATCGACAACCATCTGACCTGGAGGCAACACACGGACTATTTGTGTAAAAAACTCTCCTCTGCTACATATGTCATCCGCAAAATCAGAAATATTGCTGATGAGAGGACAGCACTAATCGCATATCACTCATTATTTATGTCACACCTGAGATATGGCATCGTCGCATGGGTATCATCAGCACAGGGAAATCTCGAGAGAATATTAAGGATACAAAAAAGGGCAGTGCGAATCCTACTAAGAGAAAACTACATAGAACACTGTAAACCACTCTTCAAGCAGACAGGTATCCTCACAGTGATCTCAATATACATCCTGGAATCCATCATCCTAGTGGTAAACCAAAGTCCGGCTTTAAGACGAGATAAGCACAGTTATAGAACACGCAACGTGGATGACATAAGCCTCCCCCAGCATCGACTTAAGAAGTATAGTAGATCTCCGGCCTATTCGGGGGCATACCTGTTTAACCTGCTTCCTGGCAACATAAAATCCCTAGTGAATGACAACACCTTCACAAGAAGACTAAAACAATACCTGATGGACAGACCATACTATAGCATTGCAGAATTCATTGATGACCACACCTTCTCACACCTTAAATAAAAGTGAACACCGACACCCCCACGATGGGACGAAAAAGACGATTCCCCGGTCAAGCAGACTGCGGAGAAGACATAAGAAGTAAAAAAAAGTAAGTAAGTAAGTAAGTTTAATTGCTGCTATGTGAAAGCTTTTCTGAGTCTCATTCAATCTTATTTATATCTAAATTTCCTGCAACTCTAGTACAGTGGTCATGCACATTACTCCTTTTCTTCAGACTGTCTAGGTACTTTGTCTATTAGGCCAACATATTAATGAGCAATATATTATATTACTGAGAATCGAGACAATATTTGGCCAATACATATAATGCATTCGCGGAATATTGTCACGAATCTGTTTTCTTAAAAGTGGCCTGCAGTGTTCAAGGCGGTTTGAGAGGGTGGTAATTCTGATTATCTTTTTTTCAAGCAGTTCCAAAATACATTTGAGACAGTCGAAGCATGCCCCCTGATCAAAATGTCATAGGTTATAATTATTATGGCTGTAAGACAATGAATGGTAAGCTGTCAGTAGGCCTAAATAGTATATTGTCACCACATATCTCAATTTTCTGAGTAATCCCAATAATTTTACTGGCTCATTTTTACTTTTCCAATCTTCATTTTTAAAAGAGCAATGGAGAGTTGAAATGGAATAAAGTAAAATATAATACTTCAATTAATTTAGAATCTACGGTTTCAAAATAAAAAATGCCATAATAATTATTAATTACTAATTTATAATTATTGGCTAAATATTTAAGCACGAATAACTTACTACCCAAGTTACGGTAGTTTCTGATAAATTACTGTATGGGTAGTGGTGATTAAATAATATTGTCAGATGTCTCTCTTTAATGTGGACAATGATCTTAAAATGAAAATTGAATTTTCGTTCTATTTCATGTACTAAACTATTACAGAAAATATTTGGTGATAGAAAAAATAATAATATTAACTTACCTACTTATTGTTGGTAGGTTAGAGTTGTGAATCTAATGGATAGGTTACTAATTAACCCTTGTCAAAATTTTTCAATGAAAAATGTAAAGCTTTGTTCATGGTGTGACCTATTTAAAATATAAAATTATCTTAGATCTCATCAATATTCATCAAATATATTAAAATTCAGTTGCCTGATGCCTACCCCATACAAAAGCAATATTATTTAACCACAACAAACATCAGCTGATTCGCTAACCATAGCATCATAATTGAAAGCAGACAACATAATTTTGTAACCATCTGTTTGAAAAATATCAGAATCAGTTCAGTTTCTCTCAATTTCAATTTATCTAGATATTACGATTTTCCTAAAAGTATTATAAAAGGTTCTGTTCATGTTCAATCACATTTTTGAAGGGTTGGTGGAGGAGGTAACTAGAATTATGCTTTTAATTAGCAATAATATTGCTAATTTTAGCAATAATAATATGCTAATTTAGCAATAATATTGCATTTTTTTTAAATAGTATAAATATATTATATTTATATTATTTAAAAAATAATAAACACAGAGAATAATAAATAAAAAACACAAAGAGTTGAACAATTAAGAGATAACAAACAGATAATTTTAGATGATCTGAAATCTAGCTAAAATGAAATTCACTCATGTGTTTAAATACGTTGGAAAGTCGTCTGTTCAAAAAATTTCAAAAACACAGTACACAGTACACACAGAGCACGAGAGTAGTGATCAAATTAAGCTCAAAGTCAAGCGTTTTCAATATTTTTTTAATTTAATTCAATTCATTAATAATATCACCAAAATTAGAAGATTTAATATTAGAACCATTCTAGTTTTGTTCAGTATTCTTGTAAAGATACTACTTATAGGTATTCAGTCTTGTCAAAATATTTCAAGAACTTATAGCCTAACTTATTAGGTCTAGGCCTACTTGTTTTTCAAATCTTGAAAGTTCTGGTGAGAAATTTTTATTTCATACTATACTTGAAAACTATTTATTTAAAGACGAAACATAACCTATAGCCCAGCATAATTTTATTCTATCTTTATTGATTCTCTTAAATTTCATTGATTCAAGAAAAACAAAATGTAAACAAGTTAACAGATATTACTACCAACATTATGATAGTTGTCAAAACTTTACCTATTAATGATAGATGCAGTAACCAATCAAAACGTTTCACTATAGAACTTGTGCAAAGCAACAGCAGTGTAATATTAACTTGAGATTCAAATGCAATTTTCTTTTTACATTTACTGCTGTCAAGAGTGGACGACCTTCAATCTATGAGCTAAAACAAAGACTTTGTTGTTTGCAATTATACTAACATTCCATCCTCAATATTCTGTTATATAAATAAGCTATCTTTTGAAGATTGCTGTATTGTACTCGCACGTTCTACTATGATAAGTTATGTAAACCTTTACACGTTATCAAAATTACAAAGGCCTAGCCTACTTAATAGCTCATCAACACTATTGAAGCAATTTTCTTTAACTCTGTTGGTGTCTTTTATGTAGAGGTTCATAGATTTGAAAAGTTTAAGTGCTGTTCATAAATTCACAGCTCATAGATTCAAAAGCACTCTTCCAAATTAAATCATTTTGCGGGTAATTGTCTTAGCTAATGATTAATAATTTAAAAAAATCCTGGTCACGTGACGGTAGCTGTTTTAACTTGAATAAAAAAATCATGGTAGGCTGATAGAAGAATACTTTTAAAAAATCAGTAAAAAATATAGGCTACCGTATTAACAAAAACTACTAATGCAGCCTACAGTAAAAATCAACTATAATAAATTAAATATGAGTGGGTAATATTAAGAATGAGCCTGTAAATTCCATTGCTCTTGAACTCTTGTGTTATATTAGATAATACCATTCACCAATCATTTATTTCAAGATTATTCTGTCCCAATACGAAATGGAATGTTTTCCCATAAATAAAATATAAATATTGTAATAATTCTTTGCTCACAAAGTATTTTACCTAGGCTAACTCGGAACTACTATACACCTAATATTTCTACATCAATTCTGTTCGTTACTTTTAATGCACAATAAACCTCTTTTTTCAAAACTTGATGGATTCCAGTAGTAACTCTTTAAAAAATTCTTTAACGTTTAAACTCACAAAGAGAAATCTCAAAATTCATAAAACAATGTTTATTTTGATATCAGTGATAAGATGATAGTCGATTTGAAATTCAAAGTTTGAGTACAATGTGAGTGTTACGCAAGATAAAGTTTATCTATTGAGCTGGAGTAATTCATCATTACAAAAAAGCAGAGTTAATTAAAAAAAACAAAAACAATTATCAAATGTCGTGAATAAGTCCAAGTTTTCCTAGATAGATCGTGTTAAAAATATAATAAATAAACTGTAGGCAGCGTCACAGTCCTGCACATTTTTCATGAAAATCATCTTATTAATATAAGCTCCTTCCAATAAGCCACAATCAAAATTGGTTCTTGAATGAATTGACTGGGCCCGCCCTAACTGAGCTCGGCGGGCAGTTGAACATTCGCACTGCCAACACTGGAAAACTGTCTTCACTCTTGAGACAGACGACAGCGAGGCATATCCAAGTTAACCACCCTTCGAGTTTCATGCGAATTTCGTCCTATCTTCTGGTTAATGCGCAGATGTTTTTCCTGACATGTAGAAGCGATGATAGTATGTACAGGCCATGAACTGTATGGATGCCCAAACGCTGGAATATGGGCTGGCATTGTGCATCATACTCAATATAGAGAGGTCCACGTTATAATGGCAGTGGAGAAAGATAGGAGAACAACGTTGCGGATCCTCTGTCTTGTCAGTGCCTTCTACAGACGGTAGCTGATACAGGTTTATTAATGTAATATTAACTGTTCATTCTCGTTTAAAATAATCAATTATATTTTATTAATCAAGATAATATATTTTTCAATAATTTCGTAATAAATTTTCATACTTAAGATGAAATATTTCGTTAATTAATTATCAATTCTACATTGTTAAAAGACGATCTGGCAACAGAGCAAAGTGAGAAAGAGATAGTGCTATACTCTTTGTTCATTGGTAGACAAGGGTAGCAATGTCATTGCTAATCAAACACTGCCATTATAACGTGGACCTCAATATAAATGTCATTATACGGAGTGCCTTTTTCTGGAGCAGGAGTATGCTCCTCACATACGCCTAATGTTCCCTCATAAAGATGCCATACTGAATATGGCTGGCAAATACTGCATTGTACAGCATTATCAGGCGTTCAACACTATGCAGCCTCCTCATAATCCCGAGCAGATAGACAACTCTAGGAAAGCCGTTTGCAGATTTTGGTGACATGTGACTCCCATGATAGTTTGGTAACAATACCAAAACCAAGTAACGTCAGCGGCTCGGCATCAATAATAAAAACCATCAATCGGTTAAAATTTTATTGCAGCTGAGAACTCACCTAATCGACCTCATGAACATATTATCAAGTATCAAACCAACATTCTCACATCGATGGAATTATGATGGAGAATGATCTAAGCCTCCAAAAGCTAAAAGTAAGCATAATTATAGGCATAGCAAATCAAATCAAATTCTTTTATTGCTGTAACATTTTTTCAAAATGCATAACAAAGTCAAAACATATAAGTTAAAACAGTCATAAGATCACAGATTATGTATCTAACAGTATTATCTAACAGTTCATTTTTCAACAAGGAAAGTTTTTATTCTATTCTTAAAACATTTAGTCTCTAGACATTTAATGTTATCAGGTAAATTATTAAACATTCTGATGCCATACTCAATAAAACCATTTAGTGTGTATGAATATTTACATTGATTCACTCTGAGAGCAGACGCATTCCTAGTAAAATGATTATGAACAGTATTATTCAAAGGAATAAATGCCAGATTCTTCTTTATATACATTAAACGCTCAAAAGCATAGATAGCAGAGACCATGGACATGAGCAATCACTCTTATTGCACGCTTCTGCAAAACAAACAGTCTCTTAACGTTAGTGTCATTCCCCCAGGCACCAATACCATAAGACAAATGGCTATGAACATATGCATAATAGACAGTAATTGTTCAATAAAAATAAACCTTTAGATACTCTCTTAAATAATAAGTATACATGAGTCTCCCACTTAAGATTACTCTGCAATGTGATGCCCTAAAATTTTGTATTGTCACTACTAGAAGTGAAGCCAAAATCCAACATTTGGGTTTTGTCCTTGTTAAGACAGAGTGAATTTGCAGCAGACCAGTCTTCAACAATTAAATTAACACAATTTTGAGAGTAATTAAACAAATTATTACATTTGATCTGAATAGCCAAGTCATCAGCAAACATGAATGACTTAACAAAATCATTGCTTATGGCAGCTGGAAGATCATTAACATAAATGATAAAAAGAAGCGGGCCCAGTGTAGAACCTTGAGGGACACCAAATCTCACTTCACAAAATTTTGAGAAGCAGTTGTTATAAAAGACTGCCTGAAATCTATCATTTGAGTAATAGAAAATCAGATTGACTGCATTATTATCAAAGCCATAAAACCTCAGTTTCTGCAATAAGATATCATGCTTTATAATATCAAACGCCTTGGACATATCAAAGAAACTGCCCTTAACCCTATCAATAGAATACATGCAGTGCTTCATAAATTCAGAGATAGCCATTCCAGTTCCTCTAAAAGGTCTAAACCCATATTGACTATCACTGAAAAGATTATTTTTTTCAAAGTATTCAATCATTTGCACATATAAAATATTCTCAAAAATTTTGGAGAAAATATGAATTATCGATGCTAGATGAGATGCTAGCATCTAGCATATAGTCAAGCATCTAGTTATATATTGAGAAAAATATAATTATATCATAGTGAAGAGAATAGTATTTCAGGAGAGATATGTAGCTGTGGTGGAATCTCGCCAAAACTGCAGATGTCCGTCTTTGATATTAGGCTACTCAAATATGTAATAAGTGGGCTAGTAAATATTATAGGAATAAGTAATTTATGTAACGGTACTTGCCTAGAGAATTGATATTGTAATCCAAATTATTCCATCTCTAACACATGATAAATGTCCATCAAGTATCACAACAAAAATAAAGATGAACATAGAGTAGCTCCAGACTCTAACTAATTTATCTATTCAGTTTGCAGGTTCACTCAATTCAACTATTTTCATTTCGGTAGTGTTTCAATAAAAAATATCGAATTTTGATAACGAAACAGAGGCCAGATAATACCATTGAAATGTCTGCTCCTCATATCAGTGTGCAACAGTCAACAGTGTCATTAGTTTTTTTACTCTCTTTTGTAATCGATCTCCCAAAGTGGCATATTGCCAAAAATTTTATGTTCAAATATGACAAAATGTGGAATCCTTGATAACCCATATTTCCATTGTAAACCAGACCGTTATATTATGATAATGAATGTAAGAATGTCGTGAACAAATTAGTTTTATATTAAAACAAATTACTTGCTCATATCAATTTACCTATCAATTGCTTTCCAAGATGAGATTTAAATAGGGGGTTTCGTTATAAATTGATTTAGTTTGGAGGTGAAATGTCAATTTTACAATGGATCTTCAAAGAAACCAATTTGGAATGATAAAATAATTTTGTTTTTGAATATTTGTATGTACAGATAAGAACAAAATAACTGTAATTGAGGCAAAAATTTCACATTTTATTTGTTGAAGCTTATCTTAATCTTATTATTATGTTCTATGTTACACTTTTTACAAAGGCTTTTGATCCAGTCAACTTCACAATCAATGTATCAGCATATTAGGCCTATCATACTTGAAGAAAACATTTTTTTTTTTTAAATATATACTTTTTACTTTCCTTGCCCTACTACCATAGGTAAGGAAAGTATTGCTTTCCAAAAAAAATTAAGGTACCCCAATTTCAAGTTTTCTATACGTTTCAAGGTCCCCTGAGTCCAAAAACATGATTTTTGGGTGTTGGTCTGTGTGTGTGTGTGTGTGTATGTGTGTATGTCTGTGAACACGATAACTCCATTCCTAATTAACCGATTGACTTGAAATTTTAAACTTAAGGTCCTTATACCATGAGGACCCGACAATAAGAAATTCAATAAAATTCAATTCAATATAGCGGAAAAAATGGCGGATAATTACTAAAAAACCATGTTTTTCACGATTTTCTCAAAAACGGCTTTAACGATTTTCTTTAAATTTATACCATGGATAGCTATTTATAAGCCCTATCAACAGACATGAGTTTCATTTCTGGGAAAATTGCAGGAGCTGCGTAATATTCTCGAGAAAAATGGCGGATAATTACTAAAAAACCATGTTTTTCACGGTTTTCTCGAAAACGGCTCTAACGATTTTCTTCAAATTTATACCATGGATAGCTATTTATAAGCCCTATCAACTGTCATGAGTTTCATTTCTGGGAAAATTGCAGGAGCTGCGTAATATTCTCGAGAAAAATGGCGGATAATTACTAAAAAACCATGTTTTTCACGGTTTTCTTGAAAACGGCTCTAACGATTTTCTTCAAATTTATACCATGGATAGCTATTTATAAGCCCTATCAACTGACATGAGTCTCATTTCTGGGAAAATTGCAGGAGCTGCGTAATATTCTCGAGAAAAATGGCGGATAATTACTAAAAAACCATGTTTTTCACGGTTTTCTCAAAAATTACTCGACTGATTCATTTCAAATTCATACTCTGTATAGTTATTTATCAGCTCCATCAACTGGCATGAGTCTCCTTTCTGGGAAACTAATGGGGGGTTTACCCCATCCTTGAGAAATGGACTTTGTAGATCAAATCAAATCAAATCAAATCAAATCAAATCAAATCAAATCAAATCAAATCAAATCAAATCAAATCAAATCAAATCAAATCAAATCAAATCAAATCAAATCAAATCAAATCAAATCAAATCAAATCAAATCAAATCAAATCAAATCAAATCACTTTTATTGTCAGAAACACTTTCACATGTTAAAACAATCGTCAAACAAACATTTACACCAATCAATATGTCTAAAGTCATAAAACACTTTTAATTATAGGTAAGTATTGAAGGCGTGCTACTTAACAAATATTGTATTAAGGCTATGCAAAGAATTCCTCAACTGAATAGAGGCATTTTTGTAGAAGAATAGCTTTGATAGATCTTTTAAATTCTTCGATTTCTAGATGCCTAGTCTCTAGAGGAAGTTTATTGAACAGTTTTATAGAAGTAAATTGCCAGTTTCTCTGAGTGCCAGTATAACGGTGTGAATCTACTCTCACGTCCTCCCTGTGTCTAGTAGAATAATTATGTACATCACTATTTATAACATATTTGCCCACATTCTTCCTCATGTAAATCAAACACACATACACATATAGTGATGGAAGAGTCAACACACCTAATCCTTGAAAGAGAGGTTTACAACTTGCAAGCGGTGGTGCATGGCAAATAATTCTAAGAGCTTTTTTTTGTAATTTAAAAAGTGTAACAGCCGTAGAGCAATTTCCCCATAGCTGGACACCATAAGCTAAGTGACTATATATGTGCGCATAATAGACACTCATTAAGACATCATGCTCGACAATATTGCTTAGTCTACGCAAAAGAAATATCCCTTTACTGAGCTTACCAGATGTATAATCTATGTGACATTTCCAGTTCAAGTTTGTGTCCAGCATAAGACCTAAGAATTTCAGAGAACCCAAGCAAGTAAACCTCGTATTGAAACTAAATTGGAGGTCACTGGTTTTTAACGAGTTGAGACTCAGATTATTGGAAGCACACCAGTCTTCAATAGTCAATGTGCTTCTCTCAAGCACTGCATTGATATGCTGTTCATCAGTACCACTGACTTTCAAGCCCAGATCATCGGCAAAAAGGAAAGAACAACTGTTTTTGCAGAAACTACTTATTGAGTTTGGCAAGTCATTGATGTATATTATAAACAACAGCGGCCCAAGTATGGAACCTTGCGGTACACCATACCTGACCACTTTGCCACTTGAGAACTCACCATTCCTAAACCCAAATTGCATTCTGTCACCAAGGTAGGAACGAATAAGATCTACTGCCGCTTTTTCAATGCCATAAAAAGAGAGTTTATTACATAGAATTTCATGCTCAACTGAATCAAAAGCTTTAGTTAAATCAAAAGCTCTTAGTTTAACTTTACTTTGTTGCTCCAAGTTCTTGATAACTCCCTCTACAAGGTTCAAAACATTATCACTTGTACTTAAATTTTTCCTAAAGCCATACTGGTCTTTTGACAATATCTTATTGTTTTCGAAATAAGCGACTAGTTGCTCATGAAGGAGAATTTCAAAAACTTTAGACAATATCTCCACTATGCAAATGGGTCTATAATTTTCTATTTTCGTCCTGTCACCTTTTTTATGAACTGGTATCATTTTTACTTTCTTAAGCTCATCTGGGAATATTCCTAACTCTATGCACATATTGAAAATGTGTGTTAGAACTTTCGCTATATTTGGAGCAGCAATCTTTAAAATAACAGAGTTCAGACCATTTATATCCAAACATTTGCTGTTACTTAATTTTTTTATGGTTTCAAGTACCTGCTTGACCTTGAAGCGCCTGAAACTAAACTTAGATTCGGGTTTAGACATCTGTTGAACGTAATAGTTGAAATCAAATCTACTCTTAGGAATTTCTTTACTTTGTTTGTCTATCTTATCTATGAAAAAATTGTTAATATCGTTAACTGGTAGCTCACAAGATTTTTTGGATGAAGAACTATTCCTGCAAAGGTGCCTATTCACAACTTCCCAAGCAGCCTTACTCTTATTCTTACTGTCCTGAATAACTTTACTATTAAACTCACGCTTAGCTTTCTTAATTGCCGATCTATAATAGTTTCTATGCTCATTATAAGCAATCTTCATTGTATCGCTAGGAAAATCTTTATACAAATGAAAAATCTGTTCACACTTTATTTTTAAGGTTTGTAACTCTGATGTAAACCACTTTTTACTCTCACCTTTATTTGAACATATTTTCCTAAGCTTTAATGGATAGGCCGAGTTTACCGACCGCAAAAAAAGTTCATTAAACTTTTGTATCTTCTCAGCAATATTATTCAGTTGATAAACAGCTAACCAATTTATTGACTCCAAGTGTGCAAGAAAGATATTTGTCCTATTCTCATTAATTTGTCTAATTAGAATTTTATTTCCCTCTTCATGCTCGCTAACAGCCAACATTCTTTCAACGGTTACATTTAAACTTATAGCTAAGTGATCAGACAAAGCAGTATACACAGTTTTACTTTCCCATCTGCTGTGATGAATATCTGTGGCAATATTGTCAATGCATGTACCACTAGAATGAAAATTTGGTCTCGTCGTTTCTCTAGTTGTAATACACATATTATAGCTTGACAATAAATTTAATAATTCGTTTCTATAATTAGAGTCTACATTGAAATCAACATTGAAATCAGCACCTAAAATAATATTACAGTTAAAAGTAGACAGATAAATTAAAATCTCATCAAGTTTAACAAGAAATTCACTAAGATTATTTGATAAGACGCCACAAGGCCTATAAATGGATAGAACTATAATATTCAACTCTGGTAACTTTATTGCACACACTTCGCACATCATTTCCACTGACATGTTCTTTACTCTATTCAGTTCCTTAAATTCTAAATTTTCTCTTACAAAAATAGCAACGCCTCCATGAATTCTATTTGACCTTCCAAAATATGAACCAAGCTTAAAATTTTCTACATTCACAAACTTTATTTCGTCTTTCTTCATCCAATGCTCGCTAATTATAATGATATGTGTGTTATTCTCAGGTACAATCATTTCTAGGTAATCAATTTTATTTCTCAGTCCCTGAACGTTCCAGGACAAAAAGCTCACTTCATAGGACAAATTACTCTCTGTAACAATAGTGTTAATATTATTGTTATCTTCAGGGGTAGTATTTTTATAACAGTTATTGGCAAAGTCATCAGAGTTTACAAATGTACAAGCAGAGTTTACTTCCTTGTCAGTGTAGTTTAGTTTAAACATTTTCCATTGCCATTTGAAATTGTTAATGAAACACAGTCATCATCTAAAACTACCGTGTTTTTACTACATCCAACAGATATGGGGGTATCAAGATCCTGCGATAAATTATTAAAAGCTTCAGCTATGCAATTGGATATGTAACGCTTCCCTAACAGATTGAAATGTAAGCCGTGGCGGGTATGGAGTCGTCTACCAATGTTATATACATTCAGGATTTTCACATTTCTAAAGGGCTTGCACACCTCAACTATTGATCTGTTTATATTTTTTATATTGCAATTGATGATAGAATCAACAGGAAGGTCAAAACGATGAGGAATGTTAACAAGAAATACATTTGTATGTGCTAGACTCAGTAATAGTCTTTTTAGTGTTATCAGATAATCTTCTGAGCAATGCCTATCCAAATCGTTAGTTCCACCCATGAGAACAACCATGTCCTTCTCCGTTAGAGAACAACTCTCTTCTGCGCAGCTTGATGTCGCCTTGTCGAAAGTGGCCCCTGGTTTTATGACACCATCCACTGTTCCACCGGTTGCGTCGGAGACCAAGTCCACCAGGAGTCTACCATGACTGTCTGCAAATATTTTTATCCTATCAGTTGCCTTGTTTTTTCCAGTCCATTTCTTCGGAGACAATTTGCGTGTCGCAAGTCTAGCGTTCGAAGAATCCGGAGCTCCCGAACAGGAAGAAATTGAAGACTTGCTCCATGTAGTGCTCAGTTTATCAGTCTTGTTGATTTCCGTATCCGGTCGTTTCTTTGCAGGACAGTTTTTGTTTTTTGACGATGCATTATTTAATTTCTCTGCCATCTCAACTCTGTCCTCCCAACGACGTTGCCTTGCTTCTAACACTTCTAGGTGCTTCCCATTCAGTTCTTCAAGGAGTTTAGCGCAGTCTGGACATGTTATCTTGGATTTTGTTTGAGTTGACATATTTACTTGAATCTTGGCATTTATATGATCGCCATTTTCGGGCTCCAAGAGAGGACTTATATTTTCATTTAAGCTGCCCAAGTTTTCTCGAACTGTGTCGCAATATTTATCATCACTAGATACCATTTTTAAATCATTATTATGAGATTGACCTGAACTTAAATCAATGTTGCTGGCTCTTAAAAGTGAAACCATTACATTCTTATCCTCTATTTCCTTTCTCAGAGAAATTTCACTTAGTTTTAGTTTTTCAATTTCTGTTTTTAATGATTCAATTTCGCTGTCTGCCACCTCTTCGCAGTGCAATGAGTTCTCAAAATCTAATTTCCGTTTATTTTTTTCCGCTTTCAAGGCATTTAGCAACGATCGGTTTTCCTCAGCCATATTATGAATGCATACCTGCAAATCATCATTTACTTTGATGGCTGCATCATATCTGCTTAGAAGAGAGGTGATTTCGGGAACCAGGTCAATTATTGCATCGTTCGAAAACTCATTACTTATAACTGAGAGGATACCATGCAAAGTAACCGCGATTTCAGCCACTTCTTTATTGATCAAGTCATTTTTAATAGTATTTATATGTTGCTGGGCCGTGCCAATTGCCTTCTCGCATCCGCTTCTTGTCCTTGTCATTTTTACCTTTTTCTAAACGAATTGAATTTTTAGACCGGAAAGAAAGAAAGGTTTTTAGAAGTGCCAAGAGAGCTGCCAAGGCAGGGATGCAAAGGAGGCTCCTGAAGAAGAGGAAGGAAAATGAAATAATGAAATGGATTGGTATATGGAATTGTAATTTGTAATAGTTTTATGTTATGATTGTATTCCATATGAGGTACACAATACCTTGTTACTAAATATCCCTCTCAACAAAAATTTTCTGGAATTAAAAAGATTTCTCTAATGATAAGTTTTCTTAAAAAATTGTTAACGGAAATAGCAGTATGAATAATTGAGTGCCACCTAATTATTGTTGATAAGATAAATGTGAAGGATTAAGTGATGCGTAGGCGTGCCTTATAAACAAAATAATTGGAGTAAATGAACTACTGCTTTATGAACTACAAACAGTGCATGAAGTATATTTATATTATACATGTTAATTATTGTAGTTGTATCATGATACTTATAAGTCCACCTCAAGCCATCCTCTTTATTATCATACCAATTTTTTTCATTTGTGGAAGAAATGTTATAATGCTAAGGATTTACATTTTTATGTCCTTAGATATATTTACAAGAAAATAGGATTCAAGAGTAACCTTCATTATAAAAAATAAACATAGATTCTAATTTCCCATGGTACAAATTTGGACAAATTACTATAAACACATATAATCTGAGAGGTAATATAAATTTGATAAATGTTTACTTTTCTTTTTCCAGGTTGCAATGGGAGTATGGAACAACCATCTATTTCCAAACATTCGATCATTGTTGGTTATTACTTGATTGTGAAGAATATTTTAAATTTACCACAGGTGAGAAATTTGTCCTCCATAAATAACTATTTATAATTTATTTTAAATGTATGCTGGGCTGAGTTTATACAAACTTAATTCCAGTAAGTTAAAGAGCTTCAATCAATTGAGCTAAACACGCATTCTTAAGAAAGAAAGTCAAACAATTGAAAGAGTTGGAGAGTAGGAACTTATTTTACGAAAAAACTATCACTATATTTTTCTATCTTTTTATTGATCCAATAATACAAAATTATTATGTAAAATAATTTGGGGGAGGATCAACAGGCACAGCCCAAAACTGTTCCTCCCCCGAATTTAATTCATTGAAAGAGTCTACAAAATAGGTTATATTGATAGTCAATAGTCTGTAAAATGTAGCTCAAATCATAGGCATTACTCTACATTACAATGATTAGATTTTAGTAGCATTGAAATACTTTTAGTAGAGAAAGTTAAGCACATATTATTTGTTAATCACACAAATCTGTTAAAATTGTAACGTTCAAAGGATAATCTACTATTAATATTATTGTACAAATGAACATTTTCTTTTATCTAAAACTTTCTCGCTTACGAAACTTGCCTACCCTAAAGATGAAAATTTTCCTTGCATACCAACTTTTTCATGTCACGTTTTTGAATATGCGAAAAACTTCAACTTTTTTCTCTCATTAAAGCTGAATAAATTAGAAACATGTAATTTTATTTACACAATTAGAATCTGTGATTCATTGCGTTTAAGTAGGCCTACACCAAATTTGAAATTTTTACTTAATCCTAAGGGGGCCGAAAGATGTTGTATTTGTAGCTCGGGGACTACAATTTTTTGCGTCTCTGAACTGGATTTTGCGTTTCTAGACCCTGGCTTCATAGGTCTTAATGCTGTAGTATTATGATTGCTCTGTCTATTTGTATTATGTGGTCGCTGGTCAGAATCATGTAATTCATTTATAATGTACTGCCGTGCTACCAATTTTTCCTTAAACGGTTGGAATAGCATTTAACACCTATCAACCTAAGAATAGTTGTCGGCTCCAATAAAATAGATTCTTGATAAACTGTGAATGGATCTATTGCCTATGAATGAGAAATCCAGTTTTCAGAGCAAATTAACTTATAATCTTCAGATGAAAATACACAAAATACAGAAAGAGAAAATATCTTAAGACTAATTATTTCAAGTAACTACGAACTAAAATACTTATCTAGTTTACAGTTGAAACACAGTGGCTATTGGCTTTACTGTACTAACAGCTAAATCTGAACAAAACAGCACAAAATTTTATATAAAACTCAATTTAAAACATTAATAAACGAAAATGATTTAGAGCAAAACTCCACGACAACACTTGTAGCCAGCCATTTTTCAGAAGAAGGGCAGAACAGGAAAAAAGCAAAAGACACCTCAAACCAGCAATGACCTCACAGACACGTCATCAAAAAAAATTATAAACTTATAAGTTTAGAATTCACATTCTACATCTGTTCTCAATAAAACTTTATTTTGAAAATGTTATTTTAAATTTTTATACATATATTCTATTTAAATAAACGATTTATTCAGTAATTTGTTAACCCTGCCTCGGTGACACCATGGAACAATGCAACAAACATTTACGATAATAAATTCTCCGTCAAAAAATTTGTCCGTCTATTGATAACTCTGACATTTACTATAAAGTTCCATAGATCTCGAATTGAAGATTCGATTCAAATGTGAGAAGAAAAATGTAATATTACAAATACCCCCTCTTGACATAAAAAAATTTTACTGTTTGAAAATTTAAAGAAAAAATTTACATTGACCCTAATGAAAATTGTTGAAATTAAATTCGAGAACAGTAACAATTTTTTCTAGAAAAACATTACATGTCATCCAAAAATATTGAAAATTATTATAAAAATTCATCAATAGCGTTTGTTATATGTTTCCAAACAATATCTCAAAATATAGAATATCAATATTACTTTTGATTTAGCTTTATAATTTAAAGAAAAATATCTCAACAGAAAGTTTAATATGTAAAGAATAGTTTTTTGAAATTGCACATAAATTTAATAGATAGAAAAATTTAATTTTTATTGCATAAAAAAAAATTTAGTATGTTGAATAAAAAAAATTATTATTATTATTATTTTTTAAATGAATTGATGAATTGTTACATTTAATTTTCACATAAAATTTCAATAAATCAAAAAATGTTCATTTCTTTCACTATTGACGCGGTTGATTTTATTGATGCACATTTTGGAAAACAGTCCGTTAAGGCACTCAGTATGATTTTCAGTTAAGTGTGACTCCAATGTGATGACGTTAAGTGTTGGGCTGATCTGGATGCACGTAGTGTTGGGCTGATACTTGTAGTCGACTGCTGCATACCAAACTCGATACAGGTGACATCTCAGTTAGCATTGCTTCATGTTTGTAGTAGACGGCTGCATTCCAAATTCAATACAGAGTCACATAAATTTTGTATCATATTTGTAATTATACAATGTACATTTCAGGCTTGAAATGACAATGTAATTCGTTTTTTGGAAAAGAGATAGACGCTGCATACAGGATTAATTTAGGTGAGGATTAATTTAGGTAAGGTTTGGTTTTTTATATTTTCAGCTTTCAAGGTTTAGAGTTCTGCATACAGGAATAATTTAGGAGAGGATTTTTTGAATCAATTCTTTCATGATACTGTGACTGTTCTTCTGAATTCCAAGTTGTGAATGTGAACATGGATGGCAATTACCTCCAGGTAATGCAGTAGTGTTGAAGTTTGAGATACAGAGTCAGCAATAAGCATTGGCATTGCTATTGGTGTATGCTTTGGTGTCGGCTTTGGCATCGGCGTTGATATTGGCATTGGCGCAGGCATTGGCATTGGCGCAGGCATTGGCATTAGCACAGGCATTGGCGTGCGTTGATTTTGGTGTTGGCATCAGCATTGGCACAGGCATTGGCGTAGCTATTGGCATTGATTTTTGTTGTTGGCATTGGCGCAGATTTTGGCATTGGCGTAGCTATTGGCATTGGCGCAGGCATTGGCATTGATTTTTGTTGTTGGCATCAGCATTGGCGCAGATTTTGGCATCAGCATTGGCGCAGATATTGGCTTCGGCGCAGGCATCGGCGTAGATATTGGCGTTGACATCAGCACAGGCATCGGCGTAGATTTTGGCGTAGTTATTGGTGTTGATATTGGTGTTGACATTAGCGTAGTTATTGGTGTAGGCCGCAGCGTAGATTTAGGCGTAGATATTGGCGTAGTTATGTCACACTAGTTTGAAAATCACCCAAATGTTCTTAACACTCTTCATGGCGTTCACTTGTTACTGATTTCGAGATTCACATGATAACTATTTCAATGTTAATGTCTGTGCTGTACCTGTTATCTTAAAATGCTTATAAACTAAAAAGAAAAACTTGATTAGGCTATCAATACAATCTAATACACATAAAAATTATTTTAAGTATCTATGAAATTGAAATTTGTTAACATCTTATTATACAGTCAGCAATACATAAATTGTGAAATATGGACATATCAATGATAAATTTAAAAAAAATTCATTTTCATCTATTCACTGTTCAAATATCAAAATTTTAATCCATTCTTCAAAATAGAAATAGAATTTCATAACACCCTGTATCATTATCAAAATTGTAAAAAACATCATATCATCACAACAAAATTTAATTTCAATACATATTTCAATAATTTCAGACAATTGGTCTTCTATTCACAATCATTTCATAATATATCTGCATTTCATTATCATTTAATATAACATTTCATTTATAGCAAGTTCATTTCACATTTATGATTTATCATTCAGGGTTTCAAAATTATTTAGTTTTAATTTTGTTCAAAAATTGTATAAAAAGCAAATTATTTAATATTGTTAATCATCGTTTGTTGGATACTATAGTTTATTTCGACTCTTCAATGTTCTAAACACAAACTACATTTCATGACAAAACTTTACTATCAATCATTAAACAAGAAACCATTCAAAACATCAATAATATTTTGCTTCAAAGGCAAACAATATTCATAAGTAATCTGCATCTATGGCAATCAACATTATTAATCATTATTTTGCATCTATGGCAATCAACATAAGTAATCAACACAAAAAATATTATCTCATTACTGCCTCTCTAAGTCATAACCTCTGTTATTCCTTCTTTAGGCAATAATGGGTTTCCATCTCAAAAAACAATCACATACCAGCAAAATTCTAATCAACAAACCCCACTAAAAATTCTACATACACTCCAGCATCCATTTCAAACGATAATCAATCATATCAAAATTTATAGAACAAACAGTTTTAAAATTAAAAAAAAAATCAATTACAAAACACTTATTTCAATTAATAATATAACAAAACGTTTTAAAATGAACCAATTATTTTTTAAAATAATTTAAAATTTTAAAGACTGTATAATAAGTACAAACATTTCAAGATTATAATACAAAGATGATCAAGATGAAATATGGGTAAATAAGTTCCCTAAAAAATACAAACAAGAGAAAAAGAAAACTGGGTAAATAAATTCCCTAAAACAATACAAAGAAGAGAAAGATTAATTAGAGCCTATCCTACATGTCAGTACTGAACTTTCATGAGGAAGTATATTTAATAAAATATACTACTATGGAATTTTGTAAATTCCAAGTATGACTCTAATTTGTTATAATTGTGAGCTATCACTCCCACAAAAACAACTGGTGAAGGAAAAAAATATGTTGACTATTGTGACTGGGTGGAAAGTTCCTAGATGTCTGTAAGGCAATGTGATAGCAGACTCTAGTATCGGACCACAAAAACAAAAGTATGCAAAAGGTTTTACAAACATTTGTTGTTGCAGTCATAAGGTTTTTATATCGCAAACAAGTAGGTCAGATAATCGAGTCCAGCCGTATGTGGTTCACGCCCACACCTCTAAAAGAATCACACCTACTTGTCTACCAAAAATCCAAAGTATTGGACAGCAAAGAAAAAATAAAATGCAAAATGGGTTAAAAGCCCAGAAGAAAACTATAACCTAATTACATATGGCTTATGGCACAATATGCAATGAAAGATGAGAACATGGGACATAATTGCTCTGAAAAACCTAATTACCTAATATGATACCTAAAAAAAAATAGACATGATTAAAATATGTAATACATGATGAAAAAATATACCGCAAGCAAACAATTATTTACACAACAATGGATAGATTTTAGAAAAGTTAAGTTTTATCAACAATTAAAGATTAGGAAAATAAGCTACTATTTCAACTTCTAATATTATTTCAGAAAAATACAAATTTAAATGACTATGGACAAGATTGGTTAAGATATGCATCATAGAAGAAATTTACTGAATATTACACAAAGACAGGAAAGAATCGAAAATTGAAAAGATTAAGGGCCAAGAAAATAGGCTACAGGAAAGAAAAAAGACACAATTATGGACTCTTACCATACACTGTGTAGCGATTATGCTATTCTGAATCCCGGCATAACACAGGATTCCTAATCATTGTGTGCTTTCTGATGGTATTTCTTCATCATATATTGATTGACTCTCACAATTTTACCTGTACTTATCTCTTCCAGTTTGAAACACCCTTTATTGAGATCATCTCTTATTATGTAAGGTCCACGATATTTAGGACACAGCTTGGCAGAAAACTTCTTCAGCTTGCTCGACAAAATGTAATTTCGAATTACAACTAGATCATCAACTTTGAATTTATACTTGGGTTTATTATGCATATTCTGTTTGAATCTCCTGATGACACCTCTATTCTTTATTCTGTACAGTATTCGTTTGTTTCTGATACTTTCTTCTTCAAGTTCAAACTTATTTTCTACAGGATATTTGATATATTTGAAAACAAGATGTGCCAATTTATGATTCATCATAAGCTCCATGGGTATGTGACCAGTCGATTCATGAAAATTGTTGTTGATGACAAATTCAACCTTATCAATATACTTGTACCAAATATTATGCTTATTTACAGGAACGTAAGTTCTCAATATGCGATTGACCTCTTTCAATGGTCTTTCACTAAGATTTGCCTGGGGATGATAAACTGAAATGTAGTAATATTTTATACCTAATCTTTCCATAGATTCTTTCCACAATCTGCTTTGAAAACAAGTACCATTATCACTGATTATATATTCAAATTTACCAAATTCATTTACATATTTCTCAACAACTTTTACTAAATTATGAGCGTTAGCCTTAACTATAGGATACAACTTTGTAAACTTAGTAAAGCCATCATGAATAATGCACATCCATTTGTACTTGCCACCTGGTAATTCTCCATAGACATCAATGAACACTTTGTGATGTTTTTTCTCAGAAATTATGGTATGCATTTCTAATAATTTCTTTTCATTTGATGTCTTTACAAGTTGACAATACTTACAGTATCTTATAGTTTTGGTAACAAGTCTGTAACAATCTTTTATGTAAAAAGTTTCTTCAATAAATTTGCATGTTTTTGATATACCTACATGACCTAATCTTTCATGAAATTCAACTATCAATTCTTCATACAGTGCTGAAGGCACACAAACTTTCCAAAAACTATTCTTTCCAGATTTTCTAGTGAACAAAAGATCATCATTTACTTTAAAAAATTTGTTGATATTCAAATTACCTGTCTCCAACTTTTCTCTTACATTTTTTAACCAAACATCATCTTTTTGAATTTCTTTGATCTTCTTTACTATCTCGATTAACTTGTTATCACTCTTAATGATATTCAATACCTTGAATTCATTTGAATTTCGATTTTCTAAATTACCTTCATAATCAGTTCTAGAAATGATATCTGGCACAATGTTATCCTTTCCTGCTACAAATTCCCACTCAATATTAAAATTCTGTAATGCAAGAATCCATCTTCCCAAACGACCATGTCCTATCTTACATTTTTTTAAAAAGGTCAAGGCTTTATGATCTGTACGGACAACTATTTTTTGATTACCAAAATAATTTTGAAGTTTCATCAAGCCAAATAATACAGCTAAACATTCTTTCTCACATATTGTGTAATTTAATTCAGATTTCGTTAAGCTTCTGCTAGCATATGCAATGACACAGTGTTCCTTATCTTCACCTTCCTGAAATAACTCAGCTGCAATTCCTACATCACTGGCATCAGTGGCCAAAATGAATTTTTGTTATAATCAGGATGTTTCAAGATCACACAGTCGATGAACCTATCTTTGATTTCTTGAAAGGTATCATTATCTTTTTCAGTCCAAATGAATTTATTTTTCTTGCATAGAAGATGCTTAAAACGATTTGTCAAGTATGAATAATTTTTCTGAAACTTTCTGTAAAAATTACAGAGACCTATGAATGACTGCAATTGTTTCAAATTTTGAGGAATGGGAAATTTCTGAATAGCATTTAGCTTAGAGTCATCTGCTTCAATACCATTTTTACTGATAATATAACCCAAATACTTTATCTTATCTGCAATAAATTTCGATTTATTCAGTTTCAACTTCAAATTACTTTCCCTCAACTTATTGAATAATAGTTCAATTCGACTGATATGTTGTTCAAGAGATATACTAGAAATGGCAAGATCATCAATATAAGCAATAGTAAACTCACAAACCTCTTCACCTAGCATTTTGTACAAGCACTTGATAAATTCAGAACCACTAATATTCAATCCAAATGGTAGATGTGTATATTGATAAGTCTGTCCAAAAACATTGAAAGCTACATACTTTTTACTATCTTCAGTTAATTTTACCTGATTGAAACCTTGAGTGAGATCAAAACTGCTAATGTAGTTGCACTTATTGAAACGAATGATCAAGTTATCTATTGGTTCAGTTTCTGTAAAATCCCTTATTATGTACTTATTTATTTCTCTTCCATCTAAACATAATCGAATTTCATTGTTTGGCTTTTTCACTACTACCATAGGGCTTGTATATTCAGAGCTACCTGGTTCAATGATTTTCTGATCTAACATTTTCTTCAATTCTTTCTTGACTTGATCTCTATACTGATATGGAATCGGATAACTCTTCTTATCTAATTTCACATCATCTTTCATTTTAAGTTGACATAAATAGTCTTTTGCAGATCCAGGACTATCAGAGAAAATATCTTTGTTATTTTCAAATACTTCAATTAATTTGTTTACCAATTCAGGAGATTCATCGCTTAGCTGTAATCTTAAATTATCAATCTGCTGCTTCCATAAAGTATCAAACGTTTCTTGGTCTCTTACCATGTTAACATGAAAAAGTCTATTGTACTTCAAGGTATCCTTTTTTATAAATGGAAAACAACAATCTTTCAGTGATATCATATTTTGATTAAAATCAATAATTGCTCCAGCATCTTTTAAGAAATCACAACCCACCAAAATATCCACATTTAAATCTTGAACTATAAGAAAAACTATTGGCAATTCTAACTTACCAAAAAATACCTCTAACATAATCTGTTTATTTATCTTCTTATGTCTCATACCAGTAGCTACAACTATACTTACATTAGGAGCTGGTACCAAGTTCAACTTGAGATTGTTTTTCTTCATTTCATCAACAAGTTTCTCATTAATTACATTTACCTCAGAGCCGGTGTCAATAATCATTTGATATTTCTTATTGAAAATTTGTACTTCTATTTCTGCTAAGTCATATCCAGTGGGTGGAGTATTCTCTTGTTCCTCCAATAGTTCATTAAAAATACAACCTATCATGTATGGTTCTTCTTGACAAACAATTTCAGATTTACTCATAGCTTCATCTACCTGAATTTCTGGAGTATGTACCATATTAACACTTGATGCTTTAATATGACTTTCTTGATAACTAGGCATTACTTCATTACTTAAATTCTTACAGCTATTTTCTTGCACATGAATTTGACTGATTAATTCTGGCTTTCTTACTTCAAATCTGTTTGAAGTTTCAGTTTCAAAATTTATTTTATTCATGTCTACAGTTATATCAAAATTTGACCTTTCCTTAACTGGGAGAGCAGGGCTGTCGTTTCGTCGTCCCATTATTAGTTTAAAGGAGCATTATGTCTTGGACGATTTGCATTTGTCTGATTTGAAGTTTGAGCAGGCATATAACCTGGCGGTGGTAGGCTGAAATCTAACTGGTAGTTGTTAGCTGGTCGATTTGGATTTGATTGATTTGAATTCCCAAGTTGATGATTTCTATTATCTCTGAAATTATGCTGAAAATTTTGATCTCTATGACCATTATTGTTTGGTCCATTTTGGTACCGTCGATTTTGGAAATAATTCCTACCTCCTTGATACTGCTTATTATTATCATGAAACATCACACCATTTGAATTCTGAGACCTATTTCTATCATCCCTATGTTCACTCTGATGAAAACTTATTGTTTTATTTTGACTTCCAGCTTGAGCATTGTTATGATCACGGGGCATTTGTCTGTTTACTTTGTAAGTGTCAGTATTGTCAAACTCATTCAACAAACAAATAAACTCATCACTAGTCTTAATGTTACGAATAATAGCAGCTGTAGATATGGTTTCATCAAAATGACCTTTCAAAAACTTGAAAATAGTATCTTTATCTAAGGCTGGAATTAGATTCTTAGCAATGTTGAAACGAGAAATATAATACTCAGTAAGATTCTTAGATAAGTTTGGCTTATATTTTCCAAATCTCAAATCATCTCTAGCAGATGACTGAATGTTGTCTGACCACATTCTAGCAATGAATTTCTCTTTAAATTCTTCAAAGTTATTTATATCAAAACGGATGAAAATCCACCAATCACGATGAGCAAAATTTGAATTAAAATTGTTTTCCAAAATACCCTTAATTTTGATCCAGTTTGTGATTTCATTTCTCTCAAGATACTCGGTCAAGTTTATTAAGAAATGCATTGGATTCTTTTTGTCAATTTGCATTTGGAATTCAAACTTATCGAAATTACTATTGTTACCAGTATGATTACACATCGGTTTTGTTGACATGTTAATTTTATTTATGTTTTTTCTAACCTCAGTTATAGCAGCTGTATTTTCTTGACAATCTATTTTCAAAGAGGATAATACCTTGATTTCCTTGTCTACTTTTTCGTTTAATTCTACAACCTCTTTTTCAACATGCTTAATACTTTCATTATTTTCTGCATTGATAGCATTTTGTGTCATATTTTGTTGCTCAACTATGATCTTATTTTTATTTACTCTTTCATTAACCTCACTGACCCTATCAGAAACTTGAATGATTTTGTTTTGCATTGATGTTTCTACATCTAACATTGATGTTTCAAGATCATTAGTTTTCTGCTGTAGATGACCTATTTCTTTGTGATTTTTACTTAATGTATCATTTATCTCTTTTATTTCCCGCTTTGTACTAACCTGATCTAGGCTTATGCTAGCAAATTCTTGCTTCATATCATCAAACCTAGCATTAAACTTAGCATTTTGTTCATCAAATCTAGCATTTTGCTCATCAATCTAGCATTTTGCTCATCAAATCTAGCATTTTGTTCATCAAATCTAGCATTTTGCTCATCAAATCTAGCATCTTGTCTATCAAACTTTTGTGTTAAGAACTCTATAAGATTTATATCATTTTTAGCTCCTACCATACTTGTTTCATTTGATATTTCTACTAATTTCTCATGACTTGTTACATTTGAAATGTTTTCACTTACAGCTACACTATCGTTTGAGTCATTGTTTAAGGTTAGGTCTAAATCTTGTGATTCTTCATCTAAGTTTTGAATGTTTTCACTGGATAAAACTTCATCATTCAATTTATTTTCCATGATTTGGATTTGCGAACAATTTAATCAGCAACTCTATACAACCTTTCTCAATCAAAAACGAAACAGCATCTGGTGTGGTGTTTGTGAATGGTATTACCCAAGGAACATAGAATACAATGCTTTCTAGGTAGGTACATTGGTATTACCCAAAGCTCTAATTTCTAGGCATAGGTCTTCTTAAGAATAAGAATATTTTTATTGCCGTTAAACAAACTTAATTGTAATAGGCTACGTCAAAATACAGTGAGTTTTTTAAAAAATACTATGTATACATATAATTAAATATTCTTAATAATACAATAAATAATTCAATACTACTATAATAATACCTATGATGAAATACAATCTAATTCTTTAGAAATTATTATTTTTGAATTGTATTTGTGTCGGATACTAGGTATTCATTTATATTATAAAAAGGGTGGGTCTTTAACAATCTATTCAAAACATGTTTAAAAGCTTTTTCCGGCAGATTCCGCACCCATAGAGGAAGTTTATTGAACATCAGTCGTCTCTGATAAAGATGACTCTTGTGAGTTTTTGATAATCTAATTTGAGGAATAGCAACATCTGATCGATTTCGCGTGTTATATGAGTGTCCATTACTGTCATACTTATAGAGATTATTTTTCACTTGCATTAAATTGTTATAGATGTATAATGTTGGCACTGTCATGATTTGAAATTTTACAAAACTGTCTCTACATGATTCTGGCTGAAGATTGTCAATAATTCTTATTACTTTCTTTTGAAGAATGAGTACCTTTGTGGCAGTGCTACTATTTCCCCAGAGTATAACTCCATATGCTAACAAGGAATGAAATAGACCAAAATAAGCTGTTTAAAGTACATCTGAACTTACACAGTATTTCAATTTTCTCATAAGATATGTCACTCTAGACAGTTTTCTGCACAACATATTCACTTGTTCCCTCCATGTTAATTTACTATCAATATAAAGACCTAGAAGCTTAACAGCTTGATTTTCATTTTCATTATTCAGTGAGAAATATATTAGTTCTGTCTTATCATCATTAATTACAAGTTTATTCGTTTCAAGCCAGGTTTTGGATAGTTGTATACATTCTAATAGCTTTGTCTTAACATCTGACATATTCTTATGAGAGCACATTAATGTAGCATCGTCTGCATACAGTATAGGCAAGCCTAATGACACCACAGTGAATGTCATTTATAAATATTAGAATATTTCACATATTAAATACTATTTTAATAGGCATTTGCAATCAAATATTCCAATTCTCATAATTATCGGTTGCTTATGACTAAGTTAACAATAAACTGAAGACATAACAAACATTCCAAAGTTACATATCAGATGGCTACCATGAAGAAACATCCAGAATTATATTAAAAATTTGTACAATGAATGTGTGTTTACACAAAATCGATATAGAAATTTATAAATAAAATTCCCTATAACATGAAAAATGAAAGTTTATTGTTAAGTGAAATAATATGAGACATTCCAAAGTTACATCTTAGATTATGCGATAAATAGGCTACCTTGAAGATACATCCAGAGTTATATAACAAAAATCTGGTGTGGCGCACTCACACAACTTTCCTTGCCGTTATGAAAATTGATCACCTGACGCTAGTGTTCCCGCGCATGAAAAGTCTACTATTCAAAGATTTGATCCAGCTGATGACAGGGTAATAACGCTGGAGACCCACGAGGTCTGCAATCTCTTCATAGTGAATCATTTAATAGAATCAACAGTTGCCAACAGTTTGCAATTGGATAATCACATTTTCTCGAATTTCAAGCTTATTTTCAATTTTAGGTGAAAATGTTACTGGACATTAATTGTAGAGATTCTCATGTTCAATCTTTTCCACTCAAATTTTTTGTTTAAATTGTATCTGGAGCCTGATAATTGAGAATCTAAAATCAAACTTTGCATTGATGGGGCGGAGCTCCTGAAATTTCTACAGATATGGGACTTGTGGCAGTTGATAGAGCTTATCGATGACTATGTCAAGTATAACTTTAATCAAAATCGTTGGAGCCGTTTTCGAGAAAATCGCGAAAAACCCTGTTTTTGACAACATTTTCGTCATTTTAGCCGCCATCTTGTATCGCATTTCATCGAAATTGTTCGTGTCGGATCCTTATATTGTAAGGACCTTACGTTCCAGATTTCAAGTCATTCCGTTAATTGGGAGATGAGGTATCGTGTACACAGACGCACATACACTCATACACACACCCACACACACATACAGACCAATACCCAAAAACCACTTTTTTGGACTCAGGGGACCTTGAAACGTATAGAAATTTAGAAATTGGGGTACCTTAATTTTTTTCGGAAAGCAATACTTTCCTTACCTATGGTAATAGTGCGAGGAAAGTAAAATTGTACAAAGCGCAATGAATGTGTGTTTACACAAAAGCGATATAACAATTTATAAATGAAATTCCTCATTACATGAGAAATGAAAGTATATTGTTAAGTGAAATAATATGAGAAAAATAAAAATAAAACTGCATTAAAATTACTTATCCATTAGAAAATTCAAGTAAACATTTCTGAAAAAACATTATTTGAAAGCAAAAGTGAATTTTTATAGAAAACGTCATCTGTGCCCACTGTTCTTTTTCTGCAACTGTGACTGTGAACATGTTGTTCGTGCATTGCTTGATGCAAGTTCTTCTGATTCCGTGATGTCCGCGTTATTGACTGACTCTAGCCACTATATAGTGCTACATTAAACTTCAATTTATATGGAAATAAATATATTAGCTAGCACAATACAGCGACAACAATGCCACGATGCTGATCGGTGAGTGAGTTTCAATGCCAGCGCTACACAGTTTTCGTGTCTTCTAGATAGCACACACCGAGTTTTCAACAATTGTTTTCGCCTTTTAAGTGCAGAAATACGATCGCTGATTGTATCGGACAGTAAATGGAAAATGGAAAGGTGAAGTTCAATCGTGTTTGTATTTGGTACTGATGTCTGATACTGTTGTTGATCTGTGCAATGTAGCTCTCGTTTGGGAAGGATAAGGAGATAGATGACGTGACCCAATAAATCATTCCAAGTTCGGGATTTTTATCAAAAAGGAACTATCATTGCAGTTATCGATTTATATATACTATAATAAAGGAAAGAACTGGCTTATACACGTACGAGATAGGAAATTCACGAATGACGAATCATCACGTCTGAACTACTGGACTCATTAACTTGAAACTTGCATATAGATTCAGATTCTTAATTTAACGAGGATGGTTATAGGCCTTTTCTAAACTCTTCAAGATTTCAATACCGGTACGTCAAGTTTTCAGTTTTTAATTAGACACTTACGGGGCACGGGTCACCTGCTTGTAAAAAATATGATCTATCACCTGCATATTTTATTTTGAATTCGTCATTTACCCGACATAGAAATTTGAAGCTCTATACCATGTTCTTTTTTCCAAAGATTATCGATAATTACTGTATTAGAATTAGGAATTGAGGGCCTCTAGGCAGATTCTGTTTAGTGGGCCCTCTTCTTCTGCCCTCTTTCCAGAGGTGGAAGAAAATTGACATTTTTTCGGGAGTTGTTACAACTTTAAGTAGCGTCATATCTCTCTAATGTGGTAGGCCTACAAAGATTATTAAATTTGAAGTGTTCGTTCCACATTGTGGTTTTTCTCTCCTTCATTGATTACAGAAAAATGTAGAAACGTCAATTTCTGTTAATAGATGCTGATGGATGGTGAACTATTGATTTTTTAGAAATTCAAAATTGGTTGCTTACATTGTATCGATATTTTTTAAAAGTGGGACTGTAACATTTTCTCATTGAATTTTGGTGCGAGTGATGGAATTGAGTTGAATTGAGATTCTATTTCAAAATTATGATTTTCAATCATCTGAAAAACGTTCAAGGTTCGAGTTGTACAAAAACTCAACACAAGTTGATTTCTGTCTCCACAGGAATTGTTCCAAATAACTTTCTGTTATCTTTTGATACTGTAATAGGTTAGATATAGTGACAATCATCCATAATTAAAACACTATAATTATGCAGTATGATATCACGAATTTAATAAAAAAAAATTATAACATGGTTCGGCACCTATGGTGTTATGTTCAGTGTAGAAAAATCAATCAACAGACTCTCACATTAAAGATTAAATAGGTTTCGAAACCTGTTGTCATTTTAAAAATTAAAATCGTGATATCACACTATATTATAGTGTTTTATTATAACTTTCTATGATCTCAAATATAGAGACTGACTGCCATATTTATACATATTTATTGAATGACAGAACCCTAGCCTTTTGTGTTAGGTGATGGTGGTTGTATGCACCATGTGCATATTTTCAACATGCTGATAACATTCTCTTAAATAATGGATAACTGCACCTAAAACGGTATTATTCAGGAATTTTTCAATAAAATAGGTTTAAAACCCTACTGGAAAATATTCAATTTCATCTTGATTGATAATTAATATCGTCTGTAGGCCTAGTCTGTAGTCTGTAGGTCTTGCTCAATAATAGTGGGTGGTTTTTGATTAACAAACTTTCAACTTCAAATTCTATTCTATTAATCAATATAGTAAAAATATTCATCATCAAATTTAGAACAATTACATTCCGCAAAGAATAATATGTGCGCGGATAAGTTGTACCATGATAATCCTTTGCATTCCACATTAATATTGAACGCCATTCCACATTGAATACTGATTTGCCAATATAATGCAGTTGTTATCCAATTCCCACGTAATTGTCAAAAGAAAATAGTTAACTATTATTGAGTTTCTGCAAAAATGTTGAATATTGAAGAATAATTCATAATTATATTTATTTAATTACAATGCAAATGACACTAATGTAATAACATTGAAAGATAAAATAATAAGATAGTCCTATCAACATCGATTAACAAAATCAAAGACGAATAAAAAAACAATAATTAAACTTGGAAGTCGAAAAAATTGTCAAAAGTCAAATATTTCACTATTATTCAGTTTCTGCAAAAATGTTGAATACTGAAGAATAATTCATATTATATTTATTCAATTTCAATGCAAATGACACTAATGTAATAAAATTGAAAGATAAAATAATAAGGTAGTCCTATGAACATCGATTAACAAAATCAAAGACGAATAAAAAAAAACAATAATTAAACTTGGAAGTCGAAAAAATTGTCAAAAGTCAAATATTCCACTATTATTCAGTTTCTGCAAAAATGTTGAATATTGAAGAATAATTCATAATTATATTTATTTAATTTCAATGCAAATGACACTAATGTAATAAAATTGAAAGATAAAATAATAAGGTAGTCCTATGAACATCGATTAATAAAATCAAAGACGAATAAAAAAAAAAAACAATAATTAAACATGGAAGTCGAAAAAAATCTCCAAATAATGCTTTTTATATCATGTTGAAGTCTTGGATCTATACGTATGAATAGATAATACAATAATCTCACCTCACAATTCATGTTGAAAGTTGATGAAACTTTGGAAAAAACTAGAGATACATAACATTTTGTCTAGAAAACATTTTTTTCGTTCTAGAATAGGTACCGTGATGGCATTAAGATGCTGTTCAGGGCTAGTAGACTTATTGCAACCAATCAAGCATTTTAATTATTCAGTATTATAATATGGAACTTAAATGAATTGCAACTCATTACAAACAGAATTATCCATGAAAAATTTCCAATTATTTGATACACAGGTCAATTTTCCACTCACCCCAGAGCCCACACGCTATGCATTGACAGCTATCCAAAATGTTTAAATCCTCAAGATAGAGTTCCTAATATCTCACTATAATGCACATGTGGATTTCAACTCACTCAAGTCAAGCGACTTTTCAAACTGTTTATCTGAGTTTGAGATTTTGTTAGACCGGACTCCCCAATATCAATATACAGATGGCACTGACAGAAAACCCTCATAATCGTGAAGGTTTATTTAGTGAGATTTGCTTTAAAATGTCAGAAATATTTCAATGACACTAATCGACGCTATTCATTATAGTGAGTTCCACGTTATAATGGCAGTGGATAAAGATAGGAACAACGTTGCCCTAATTAACTATATTTCTACATAGTTAAAAACGGATTCGGCAACGTTGTGCAGCTAGAAAAGAATAGCGTTATCTGCTTTGTCGAATGATAGACAAGGATAGCAACACCAATGTTAATTAAATACTGCCATTATAACGTGGACCTCACTATAGGAATGCTGGCCGTTTGAAGTGAATTTCACTGTCAAGTAGTCATTGTAGGTCTTCTAGAACAAAAATCTGGTGTGGTACACTCACACAACTTTCCTTGCTCATTGAACAGTAAGCCTCATTCTTAGACGACGAGAATAATGTAGGGGAATAACATAATGACGATTGGAGGCAAAATATTTGCAACTACGATCAGACAACTTTATATTATGTGTATATAATTATAATTGTTTCAGAGTACTTTTTCCTTTGTGTAAATTGTGAAATTCGATGATTTTTTCAAAAGTCGTCAAAACAGCTGTTCTACAGATGAAATATCTCGACTATGACTGTGTTCTTTTTATAAACTGCTCTACTTACCTACCTGTACTCTACTTACGAATTGTACTCCCATTGCAAAAAATATTTCCTATGTTACATTCCGTAATTGCAGTGTCAATAATATGGTTGGCTTTGAGGCGGCTTTGTTAGTTGTAGATTGGAGTGCTGTTGCCTCCGAAAATGTAACAAACAACAAATATGAGTTGTTCCATCAAACCTTTCTTCACTATTACAACATTCATTGTCCTATTGTGACCAAGCCCTCACCTACGACGAAAAGGAAGAAACGTAGCGGTGGTAACTGGATGACTGAAGAAATTAAACAAATTAGAACTGTGCTTGAATTTGCAACAGGAAAGGCAAACGCAATACCAAATTTAGATACATCTCTTATTAACAGTGTAAAAGATCATTATGACCAGCTAGTAACCAGAGCAAAAAAAGAATTTTATGGTAATTTAATTAAAAATTCAACAAATAGATCTAAAACCAGTTGGAAGCTAATAAATCAATTTAGAGGTAAAGGGTTTGAACGAAAAATTGACTTACTAGGACTTGATATTGAGGATGAACATGTTACTGACAAAAGACGTATTGCAGACGAATTTAACAATTTCTTTGCTAGTGTTGCTCAAAGATTAAGTAAAGATTTAAATAAAACACAACTGACTTCTAATAATACTCCTATAAGCAACCAGAATGTTCCAGTTCCGCCATCTGAGCACTTCTACCTAATACCATCTAACGAAGATGAGATCTTACAAACCATCGATAGATTTAAGTCAAAAAATAGCACTGGTCATGATGATGTCTCTTAAGGGTGTTAAAGCAGTGTAAAAGAGCCATTGCCCAGCCAATATCTTGCATCGTCAACTCTATGCTCGAATCTGGTGAATTTCCGGCCATTTTAAAAATAGCTAAAGTTATTCCACTTTTCAAAGAAGGTAGCAAACATGACATAAATAATTTCAGACCCATTTCAATTTTAACAGCTTTTTCAAAGATTTTTGAAACCATCATTCTCACTAGACTGGTAGCCTACCTTGTTAAGCACAATCTGATTTCACCCAATCAACATGGTTTTGTAAAACAGAAATCAACTACTTCAGCCCTAATAGAGATTTTTGAAGGACTGATAACAAACATTGAAGATGGTAATATACGGCTGGTGTAATGCTAGATCTATCTAAGGCTTTCGATTGCGTGGACCACAGCCTGTTGTTAGATAAATTAAATGGCCTTGGTATAAATGGTAGAGCAAATGATCTCATAAAGTCATATCTGTCTGATCGATATCAGTATGTTTCAATTCAAGGCGATCAGGAACAAACCGCTTCAAAACTTGTTAAAATATCCTCAGGAGTACCGCAGGGTTCTATTTTGGGACCTCTTCTTTTTATACTATATATAAATGATATTTCTTCTCTTGTACCTCAAAATAAGTTGACGCTATACGCTGACGATACATCTTTGATATTTGCGGACAGAAACTTGGAAGACCTAGAAATTGATTGTAATCTGGTGTGTAATAGAGTTGTTCAGTATTTTAATTCGCTCTCCCTGACAGTAAATTCAAAAAAAAGTAGTCTAATAAATTTTAGTCTGAGACACAGTGCGATTGAGCCACATTTGTTTATAGAAAATGATTGTATACGAAATACAGATTCTGTGAAATTACTTGGCCTAGAACTAGATTTCAAGTTTGTGTGGGATGAGCATGTAAATGTAATAGTTAATAGAGTGAGTAGAGATCTTTTTGTGATAAGAAATATGGTAAAATTTGTACCATTATCTGTTTCAAAGATGGTTTACTTTGCATTGTTTCACTCCCATGTTGCTTATGGGATAGAGTTATGGGGAAGCACTGCAGATTTGCACTTCCAAAAAATATTTAAATTGCAAAAAAGAGCTATTCGCTATTTGGCTGGACTCAAATTTAATGAGTCATGTAGGGAGGCTTTCGTCTATTTGAACATTCTAACTCTACCCTCAATTTATATTTTCAAATTATTAGTCTTCACTCACGACCATATCTCAGATCTGGCCACAAACGCTGACATCCACAATCATAATACTAGAGGCAGAAATAAATTAGCTTTAAGACAGCACAGGCTTCAACTGTATGAGAAAATGCCTTCTTACATTGGTTCAAAGCTTTACAATAATTTACCAATTGAGCTGCAGTCCCTAACAAACAAGAATATATTCAAAAAGAAATTATACAGCTTTCTTGTTGCAAAAGCTTATTATAGTTTCAATGATTATTTCTGTAATACATGATTGAAGCATCTAGTAATAATAAATTTCTATGTCCTGCACTACTTTTAAAAACTACTTTATGTATCTGACGTCTTTGTACTGGTGCTTATTTTATGTCCATTGATGTGAGTATATTTTCAACAATTCCTCAAGGAATGACCTGTGACTAGACGATATTCAAATGTATATTGTATTATATGCTGTGTTGAATAAAGAGATTATCTTATCTTATCTTATCTTATCTTACCTCATGCACGAGAATGAGGTTACAAAGTCCATTTCTCAAGGATGGGGTGGACCCCCCATTAGTTTCCCAGGAAAAATACTCATGCCAGTTGATAGAGCTGATAAATAACTATACAGGGTATGAATTTGAAAAAAAAATCGGTCAAGTAGTTTTTGAGAAAATCGTGAAAAACATGTTTTTTAGTAATTATCTGCCATTTTTCTCAAGAATGAGACTCATGTCAGTTGATAGGGCTTATAAATAGCTATCCATGGTATAAATTTGAAGAAAATCGTTAGAGCCGTCTTCGAGAAAAACATGGTTTTTTAGTAATTATCCGCCATTTTTTCCGCCATCTTGAATTGAATTCTATTGAATTTCTTACTGTCGGATCCTTATGGTATAAGGACCTTAAGTTTAAAATTTCAAGTCAATCGGTTAATTAGGAATGGAGTTATCGTGTTCACAGACATACACACATACACACACAGACCAACATCCAAAAATCATGTTTTTGGACTCAGGGGACCTTGAAACGTATAGAAAACTTGAAATTAGGGTACCTTAATTTTTTTTGGAAAGCAATACTTTCCTTACCTATGGTAATAGGGCAAGGAAAGTAAAAAGTACGAAAACGAAGCCTTCCATGTCAAGTTAATCTTAGAAGGAGAAGGAGAGCTAATGACTGACTGAAACAATAATAGTTGAGCGAGTCGCACTTTTAACTTTCATTTCTGCTCATTGATCGGGCGGGACTAGCCTGTGACACACTGACTGCAGATGTAACAGGTCAACAATAAAAACGTCGCCGTTGATACTTCCTGTGATGTTTCCTATTTCGGCTTCCGTTGCTCCGCGTCTGCTATTAGATTGCTGAAGACTTTACAGCGAGATGCACTTCAAACAGTCAGCATGGGTTTTAATAGGCAGCGATGATGTTAAGCATAAGGAGCTCTGACAGCTTCAAGTGCATCTCACTATATTAGATGGTTGGGGACTTCATAGGGGGATTCACTACAAACTGTCAGCATTAATTGAATGGGAAACACTGATGTTATTCATGAGAATTGCTGCCAGTTTGAAGTGAATCTCAGTATAGTAGCCTCGACTGGCCTACTCGCTACTCCTACAATCACCGGTTATGAATATTCGTGCGGCCCGCACCACAATTATTGCGCAATAGAATAGTCATTTTTATACTTATTTCTTTTAGTATCCTCTTCCTTTGCCTAGTCATCCTGTTTTTATTTTTCATCTTCCACTTCCCCTATCTTATTAAAATCTGTATCTTCTTTTTCTACACGAGTTACATCCTTTTAGTTATTCTATCCTCCTAAATTCTCTTGTATCTTAATCTATTATTGTATACAACCTATATATATTAATTCAAGTACATTATGTATGCTGTTCTCAGTGTTTTCCTCCTTCACTATTTCTCTTCTACAAATCTTTTTCTACTTGAATTTTCCCCTCTTTTCCATTTTCTAATCGCTTCCAATTTTCTTCACCACCATCCCCTTTTGCGAACTCTCCCTTCTCTTAATATTCATATTCTCCATTTCAATCTCTCCTATCAAATTATATTCTAATAATATGAAATTCTAACCTTATCTTGGACTTTGTCACCTATAAATTTGGAAGAAAAATAGCACAAGGACTACCTTATTATTTTATCTTTCAATGTTATTACATTGGTGTCATTTGCATTGTAAATAAATAATTTTCTACTTCATCTCTCTCTTCTCCTTTGTTAAGGGTTGTGTAGCAGAGAGGACCTAGAGTCCTAACTCCGCCCATAAAGGCAATTATTCAATTCAATTTTAATTCTCTCTCACTTTGATTTTCTGTTTTCTAATGTTCCACTATTGCTCTTCTTTTAATTCTCTCTTCCATCTAATTGACTCTCACTTATTGCTCTTTTTCTATTCTTTAACAATTCATCATCCGTCACCTCTACGTTTCAGTCAACGTTTATCTATTTGTAGTTCTATAATATGTTCTTCATAAATATTGTATTATTCCTCTACATTCATCCAATTAACTTTTAACTCCAAAATTTTCTAATTCTTCAATATTCCGTACCCCATTTTACTGTAATATTTTGAATATGATTAAATTGAAAAAATCTTTATTCATCATTATGTACAGGTACATAAGGAACAGCGTCATTATAATATAAACAAACATAACTTTAATCGTTTTAGGAAGCAGTCTCAATAATTATAAACCTCCTATACAGAAATTTCTAAAAGTAATAAACAACAGTCATTAACCTATAGTGTGATCTGTGAACTCTCCTAGGGTGTACGGAGAAAATGATATTAAATAATCAATGTTTACAAGTTTGTGTTTCTTTAATGGTTCCAAATTTCCGTAAATAACTCAATATTATTCGTTACAAGTGGTAATTGAGTAGAATATTTCTAATCGATTTATTAATTCAAGCCTTCTAAATTCAAAATTCATAGTTTTCATGTTTATTTTGGAGTAATTTTTTTTTTAAATTGTACACGTGAAATTATAACGTTATCTTGGACTTAAATTTAGTAAAAATAAATTCGGTAGAAAAATAGCACAAGGACTACCTTATTATGTTATCTACCAATGTTATTACATTAGTGTCATTTGCATTGTAAGTAAGTAAATAAATAAATACCCCTTGAGTTTTATACTTGAGTTTTTGATATCCTCTATTGCCTGTAGTAATTCTAAAGGCAGCATTGTGAAGTATTTCCTTTCCATGCAGTGCGTCTTTTTCTTGAAAAATTATAACCTGTGTCTCTCCCAAATCTAGTTTAGTAGCCATGAGTTTCATTCCGTAGCTCTGAAATTGCAGAACAATTTATGTACCAGTACATGTCTTTTACTTCACCATCATCAAGATTATCATTGATTCTATTGTTGTTTTTAATCATTTAATATTTTCTTCTTCATCTCATATTATTCTGTTTCCATAATCATCTGAATAACTCTTTGTTGCATTTTTCTTCATATTTATACATTTTTCACTATCTTCACAACTAGGCTACCGTACCTCTTCTTCATAGGCGTGCGCACGGGAGTCACCAGGGGTACCACGGTACCCCCATTGGCCCCATCAAAAATAATAAAACTAAAAATTTAAATCCAGAAAAGAAGAAGATTTTTCCCCCCAACAAGTGTCATGGAGTGTACATCCTGGCTTGGAAAATCACAAAGAGGAGCAAGATACAACAACCTTCACACTGTTCTAAAAATGTTTGCCACCATCTCAGTAACCACAGTTGCTCGTGTCAAGATGATGGTGTCTCACAAACGAAGGGTGATGTAAAAACCAATTTTGTAACTCATCAAACACATTTAGATTTGAAAAACACTCCACCAACACTTTGTAAATTCATTTAATTAATTAAACTTGAATTTTAAAAAACACTTTAGAAGTGAAAATACACTTACTTTTGTAGTGACGATCGTTTCGACCTGTTGTTGGTCATCATCAGACATGTGACAGACATGTGACAGTCCGATGATGACCAACAACAGGTCGAAACGATCGTCACTACAAAAGTAAGTGTATTTTCACTTCAAAAGTGTTTTTTTTTTCAAGTTTAATTTTAACAGTGAAAAAGTATGGATATACAACAGTTTAATCAATTATTCCCCTAAAGTTGACTGTGGATTTTGTATGTATTATGATAGATGATAGGATTAAACCTATCCGTTACTGACACCTCCAGTTTGTCAGTAGAGGGGGAAGGAAAAAAATAGCGCTTGATTATCTAGGAAAAAGTTTTCTTCCACTTCTGACTTCGTATCAGTTGAGCATGTGGCTTGAGCCTAATAATTAATGCTATTCTTGAATTAAATGTGATCATGTGTGAAAGTTTTTGAAAGAATATATGAAGTCATAGTTCGGGAGACCTCCCTCGTCGAAAATAAAGAAGGTGATTTGAGAAAACTACCATCCACATTCCATCCAGGAAACCCCTGAAAGTCCTGACTGCAGCTGGCAAGATACAACAAAATATACTAGATTCATAATAGATTGTATAATAGATTCATCTTTATGTAAAAAAATTTTACAATGAATCTTGGGCCAATAAGGAATTATATTATCAAAGCTCTTGTATGTGTAGCCCAAAGTTAGTAGACGTCTACTAACATCGTATGTAGCCTATTTAAATTGGCTTGTTCTATAAATCTATTCCACGAATAGATAAAAATCTATTCCATCATTCAATTTCATATATTATCTGATTTTTTTCTAACCATTCTCGGTGAGGGGGGGGGGGGTAAACCACCCTTTTAACTGGGGGTAAAATTCCCAGACCCCTCTGCCTGGTACCCCCATTAATTAAGTTCTGCACATGCCTATGCTCTTCTTCCAGTTCCCCATCACCTCTATTACTTCCTTTTTTTGAAATTTTGAAATCTTCCTTCCCGCTCCTTCACTCACCGAATTATTCTTCAACTATACTGAATTGTGCTCACTGATGACCATTATAATAATCTATTCGTGAAACACCAGGGACTCTGGAGTAGGAAGACGAATGCAACTTACCGAACGCAGGTGGCTAATCAACAGTCATTACTGAGTGGGTGAGGTCCAATTTATATTCCTCATTATAATAATATTGATGCTATAACAATGACATCCTCCACAAAACATAAGCTAATAATGAGCGGTGTGTGTCGAATATTGCTCTTTTTTAAAGCTCGCTATTGTCCTGTTGATGTTCTCATTTTTTTATTCACTATTCTCTTAAATCATCAGTCCTTCTTCCTTCCGGGATGGAACAAATTCAACTAGTTGTGAAAACAAATTGAATTGAGAAAAATATAACGATTACAATTTGTTCTGGTTAGCAGTGTAGGAATCTCATTTTTCAAGCTTATTACTTTTCCTGTCGTGACATATTTCATTGTTGGATGCGTAATATTGTTTTTTGGCAGCTATTCTAGAAGGTTAGGCAATTTATAAACAAAAATATAAATTCAACTAGGAAGTGTATCTCGAATGATCTTACTGTACACTGTAACATTCAATCTTGTAAAAACTAAATAAGCATTGAGAACCATCCTTGATTATTTATTGTGTTTGTTCAATCTATCTATGACTGTTATTCCATCCTTTTCAATTTATATCCACCTTATTACCTCAATTTATTCGACTTCATTTATTAACCTCATCATATTTCTACAAATAGGTTATATGTCCCAATTGAGCGTCATCGTCTATAAAAAATAACTTTGTTGTAGAAGCCCTGATGAAGCTCAACGCGGCTGATGAAGGCGAGTGGAATGCATACATAAAAAAAGTAAGTATTTTAAAAATATTTACAAATGTAACACAGTGTCTAAACTACAACAAAGTTATTATATAGTGTTTCGTCATGAAATCAACAAAAAATAAAGGAGCATTTAATTAAGAGGAAATTAATAATTTAAATGATTTGATTCAAAGTTTTGGAGTTGATACAAAGCATTGTTGAGAAGCTTAGCTCTTTAAATATTCAAAATCTAATTGTTTCCAAGAGTAAGTGAACACATAACTATTGCCTGTAGTAATTCTAAAGGCAGCATTGTGAAGTATTCCTTTCCATGCAGTGCGTCTTTTTCTTGAAAAATTATAACCTGTGTCTCTCCCAAATCTAGTTTAGTAGCCATGAGTTTCATTCCGTAGCTCTGAAATTGCAGAACAATTTATGTACCAGTACATGTCTTTTACTTCACCATCATCAAGATTATCATTGATTCTATTGTTGTTTTTAATCATTTAATATTTTCTCCTTCATCTCATATTATTCTGTTTCCATAATCATCTGAATAACTCTTTGTTGCATTTTTCTTCATATTTATACATTTTTCACTATCTTCACAACTAGGCTACCGTACCTCTTCTTCATAGGCGTGCGCACGGGAGTCACCAGGGGTACCACGGTACCCCCATTGGCCCCATCAAAAATAATAAAACTAAAAATTTAAATACAGAAAATAAGACGATTTTTCCCCCCAACAAGTGTCATGGATTGTACATCCTGGCTTGGAAAATCACAAAGAGGAGCAAGATAAATCAACCTTCACACTGTTCTAAAAATGTTTGCCACCATCTCAGTAACCACAGTTGCTCGTGTCAAGATGATGGTGTCTCACAAACGAAGGGTGATGTAAAAACCAATTTTGTAACTCATCAAACACATTTAGATTTGAAAAACACTCCACCAACACTTTGTAAATTCATTTAATCAATAAAACTTGAATTTAAAAAAACACTTTAGAAGTGAAAATACACTTACTTTTGTAGTGACGATCGTTTCGACCTGTTGTTGGTCATCATCAGACATGTGACAGACATGTGACAGTCTGATGATGACCAACAACAGGTCGAAACGATCGTCACTACAAAAGTAAGTGTATTTTCACTTCAAAAGTGTTTTTTTTCAAATTCAAGTTTAATTTTAACAGTGAAAAAGTATGGATATACAATAGTTTAATTAATTATTCCCCTAAAGTTGACTGTGGATTTTGTATGTATTATGATAGATGATAGGATTAAACCTATTCATTACTGACACCTCCAGTTTGTCAGTAGAGGGGGAAGGAAAAAAATAGCGCTTCATTATCTACGAAAAAGTTTTCTTCCACTCCTGACTTCGTATCAGTTGAGCATGTGGCTTGAGCCTAATAATTAATGCTATTCTTGAATTAAATGTGATCATGTGTGAAAGTTTTTGAAAGAATATATGAAGTCATAGTTCGGGAGACCTCCCTCGTCGAAAATAAAGAAGGTGATTTGAGAAAACTACCATCCACATTCCATCCAGGAAACCCCTGAAAGTCCTGACTGCAGCTGGCAAGATACAACAAAATATACTAGGTTCATAATAGATTGTATAATAGATTGTATAATAGATTCATCTTTATGTAAAAAAATTTTACAATGAATCTTGGGCCAATAAGGAATTATATTATCAAAGCTCTTGTATGTGTAGCCCAAAGTTAGTAGACGTCTACTAACATCGTATGTAGCCTATTTAAATTGGCTTGTTCTATAAATCTATTCCATCATTCAATTTCATATATTATCTGATTTTTTTCTAACCATTCTCGGTGAGGGGGGGGGTAAACCACCCTTTTAACTGGGGGTAAAATTCCCAGACCCCTCTGCCTGGTACCCCCATTAATTAAGTTCTGCACATGCCTATGCTCTTCTTCCAGTTCCCCATCACCTCTATTACTTCCTTTTTTTGAAATTTTGAAATCTTCCTTCCCGCTCTTTCACTCACCGAATTATTCTTCAACTATACTGAATTGTGCTCACTGATGACCATTATAATAATCTATTCGTGAAACACCAGGGACTCTGGAGTAGGAAGACGAATGCAACTTACCGAACGCAGGTGGCTAATCAACAGTCATTACTGAGTGGGTGAGGTCCAATTTATATTCCTCATTATAATAATATTGATGCTATAACAATGACATCCTCCACAAAACATAAGCTAATAATGAGCGGTGTGTGTCGAATATTGCTCTTTTTTAAAGCTCGCTATTGTCCTGTTGATGTTCTCATTTTTTTATTCACTATTCTCTTAAATCATCAGTCCTTCTTCCTTCCGGGATGGAACAAATTCAACTAGTTGTGAAAACAAATTGAATTGAGAAAAATATAACGATTACAATTTGTTCTGGTTAGCAGTGTAGGAATCTCATTTTTCAAGCTTATTACTTTTCCTGTCGTGACATATTTCATTGTTGGATGCGTAATATTGTTTTTTTGCAGCTATTCTAGAAGGTTAGGCAATTTATAAACAAAAATATAAATGCAACTAGGAAGTGTATCTCGAATGATCTTACTGTACCACAACTTTCAATCTTGTAAAAATTAAATAAGCACTGAGAAACATCCTTGATTATTTATTATGTTTGTTCAATCTATCTATGACTGTTATTCCATCCTTTTCAATCTATATCCACCTTATTACCTTAATTTATTCGACTTCATTTATTAACCTCATCATAATTCTACAAATAGGCTATATGTCCCAATTGAGTGTCATCGTCTATAAAAAATAACTTTGTTGTAGAAGCCCTGATGAAGCTCAACGCGGCTGATGAAGGCGAGTGGAATGCATACATAAAAAAAAGTAAGTATTTTAAAAATATTTACAAATGTAACACAGTGTCTAAACTACAAAAAAGTTATTATATAGTGTTTCGTCATGAAATCAACAAAAAAATAAAGGAGCATTTAATTACGAGGAAATTAATAATTTAAATGATTTGATTCAAAGTTTTGGAGTTGATATAAAGCATTATTGAGAAGCTTAAATGTTTCCAAGAGTAAGTGAACACATAACAATAGCCTGTCATGTTAGTGACAAGGTTTCACTTCAAGGGTGAACACGTGGAATTGTTCAGGTGGAAGAAAGTTTTGTGGTGATTTAAATAATTGCGTTACTTTACTCTTAAACCAGTGTTAATCCATCTGAGTTTCATCATAGATCAACTTCATCAACACATTGTAGAACATAACAAAATAACTTCAGAAGTGTATTGTTCTGTCAGAAACAATGTCAACTTGGAAATAGTTTGTTCTCTAAGTGGCATATTAAGATTATCAATTCAATTACATTATTCATCTCAAAGAGTAATACTATTATCTGAGTCTACAGACCAGTACTGCATTGGTGATTTTCGTTGAAAGATTATAATCTGTGTTCATTTTAAACTGAGTGCAAGGCAACCTACATTCTCTTACATGTATGATTGTAAATACTTATTCTACAATCTTGGAGTGTTGTGTGTGAGTGTAACGACAAATTATTTCGAGTTGAAGATTATAAAGTTAACAACACTGCGGACAATGTTGTAGGGAGATTCAAAACAAGATAAGAGAAATGATTGAGGATAAGATAAGGAATAGTGGTCAACTGGTTGAAAATGTACTGTGTAGTTGAAAGAAGAAGGAGAAGAAGAAAAGGAAAGGTCAGAATGAATCAGTTGGGAAATCGGTCCTGGAAGTTTCCAAGGCCTTCAGAATCAGAAAAATACATTGTTTCTAATGCTTGCTTCCTTTCAAAGGAATACGAACATTGGATAAGAGTAATACAGAATCCTAGTTGATTTTTTACAGATTGCTAATTAATTATGTTGGCATAATTGAAATGAGAATTAGCTCCTCAATGATAATGTACTTACATTTTGCTCCATAGTTCATCAACTTAAAATCGTTTATTAATATACGGTAGGCCTACTAGTAGATCCTAGAAATTCTAATAAATTGATTCTAAAAGTTTCTCACTTCACCAGCAATGTTTCGGTCGCAATGACTCGAATTCCATCTAGCATAACATAAATATTTAAAAAATGTATAGATTATTCCCATATTATCATATTTTTGTTTTCCTTACACTCAACAATATCAAGTCTACTTCTAATACATACAAGTGAAAGAGAGGGCTCTTATTGCCTCAACTTCGCCCACATCACTTTCAATGTTGCTAAGTGCAAATATAAAGGAATTTATCTATTTATATCTTAGCTAAGCATGAGTGCTGGGCTGATCAGTAAATATTTTTAAAAAAATCTATAATTTATTAAGTTAAAACACTATTTTTTGAAAAATTATAAAGAAAATGAACTCGGGAGATTCCACCCTTTAGAAAATGTAAAGGGTATATCCTCAAGTATCTTAGGCTTTTGAACCTCACTATTTTTGTACATGTACTCTGGTACAGAAAATTCAAACTTGAAAAATATCAAATCTAGCCTTGATAGCCGATTTTAGTCCATTTTCCAAGGAGACGAGTGAAATGAAAGTTTGGAACTAAGATTCTATTTATAAGTGAACATCCAAAATCGGATAACGACCATGAAATAAATGAAGTACTTCTGATAATATTGTTATATATTGGAAACTAAACGCAACCTTCAGAGATATACAGGCACCCAGCATCACGAAATTAACGCTAATGTTAAGCTATTAGTTATACTGACGACACGTTATTTTTTCATTTTCTCGCCCTTACATTAATGCTCTTTTTTGAAAGCGAAAATTTCACGAAAAACTCGTTAACGTCGAAAATGATTTCAGATTATTATTTAATATCAAGAACATTTGGTCATGAAGGTGTGTGATGACCCTGACATATTTTGGGTGATACTTCCATTTTGGGTCAAATTGAAGGTGTGGGATGAAATTGAACTGTTCGATAATGCTTTCATGCTTGAGATGCTCATGGAGTTTGCTCGATCAGTTTTTTACATCATTGTTTCAAAAGTGTTTATTCCTTAAAATATTGCTTCCATTCCACACCAATTCGAGTTTTAAATTAGTTTTTTAATGAACAAATCAATTTATTAAGCATATAAATATCATAGTATGTAAGCCTATTTCATTACTAGAAACCAGTGTAGTTGAAGTGTATAATGAGTTTTCCAATTCCCAATTATTAGATATAGACTTCAATTATTGATTATTACCTGGGTGTAATATGAAAGTTTTATCAGCAATGTGTCTAGGCTACTGTTATTTCAAAAAATTAATTCTTCCTTTGTATTTAATTGCAGACTATTAAACTTATATAACTATAGTATTTTTAACATCCTGTCTGTGAGAATAAATAGGATGTATATAACACAAAAAAAAACAATATTCAATCATATTTTCCAATTCAGATGAATAATGTTTTGAAATTAAAAATACCTAAAATAACTTTTCTGCAGTTCAAAGCCCTCCTCTCAAAATTTCAATTTTTCCCTTTTGTTTAAACCGTAGGCTGAGTCTCAAGAGAAAATTAAATCTTCCTGAAATTCAATCTTCCGCCTTTTTTGGCACCACTTTCTTTTTATTTTGTTATAATGTGTATTGTTGTTGTTTGCATGTATCATTTTTGTTCATCTCTGTATCAAACTTGTATGTGTACGTAAAAATAAATTGAATTGAATTGAATTGATTATCCAATCAAAGAATGAAAATACCTTTCATATTCGAATGCAAATTGATAAAATAATAATGTTTTAATAGGCCTATTAAAATAATTCTGTTCTTGATGACACTCGGTCAATTCCAAAGTCCCCTAAAATAGATTCATTCTTCTCATTCAACATCACGGGTTTCTAGGCTAGAATCAAATACAAGTGAAAATAATACTTTTAATTAATACGATGACTGGATAGGAAGAACCTTATTGATTTGTTCTTTAGCTCTCATTTTCCCAGTTCAAAAGTGTGTTTGAAAAAGGTTAATTTCGTGGAATCGTTTCATATAGTCCTACTGACATCTATAAGTAACAAACCATACACCTCACTGATATCATATACCCCTTCTCTTAAATGAATAATATATAATCGAAAAATCAAAATGAACTTTCTCTCACTGGCATTCTTGTTGGAGCAAGGTGTGAGTCCACTGCGAATCGTGAATCTGACTTGCCCACTGCTCCAATTCCACGTAATCGTGTACCTGGAACCGTCAAGGTTAACACGAAACCATTAAGGCTTCCTTTAAAAATCTTTACTTTACCTTATAGAATGACTATCTAACACAATGCAAACCATTCAATGTTACTTCAGCCCTAAAACGTTTTGCCAAGATAATAGAATCTTGGATACATTATACCGTAATACACAAAAGGTGTATTACACAGTATAAAAATATGAGGTGTATAAAGCAGTAGGCTATCCAACAACAATATGCTTGCAACAACAATATGCAATACTGAATTGTATTGGTACTTTGACCAAAAAATGTATTATTTGTTAATTTGACAAAGTGCCGGTTGTACAAAAGCCGGTTAAATTTTAATCGTGATTAATTTCACAAGATCCAATCAGAGAAGGTTATTTCGAAAAGAATGCTTCTCTGACTAGTTCTTGTGAAATTAATCACGATTAAAATTTAACCGGATTTTGTGAAACCGGTCCTAAGGGTTTTTATTATTATTTGTATAGTATTTTATTGTTTTATGACCAAGTTTTTATCAGTCCAAGAAAGAGCCTAGATCAGCTCTTACTGAATTGTTAGTAACATTCCACAACAGTTTGAACCATTTTTTAGAACAATTATTTAAAACTGTTGATTCCTTCAATCATGGCGGTTTCCTAGGTTTATGATATTATGTAAGTAGTCCACGAGAGTTGGAAAAATGAATATGATTTTTCAATATACTTCTCTATTGAAGTAGAAATTGGTCATTTTTTGAGTATTGGAATATCTCTTAATTACTAGGGTGGGTGAAAAATCACCCAGGGCTTGAGAAATTTCGATGCCCTAGGTTGGCAACGATGCCTACAGATGTATAGTACTTCGTAATCGGTAATCCCGTACTAATAGTGTACTTCAAGCCAGCGTGACAAGACGTGTTTGTGTTCCTGTGCTAGTTCCACTGTATTGTGACTCCCTGGGTGATTTTTCACTCAGCCTAGTAATAGTATGAGTTTTTCAAATATTGAATGAATTTGTCATCAATTTTTTTAGACAATTGACTATTATACAATCATAGAAATCATTAATTTGTTTGGAAATATATGAAGAATAAAGTTATAATTTGTAGAAAATGATTGTGCGTTTATTATTTTTTTGTTGATCTACCAGAAATCATCATAAAATTTTTTCAATTATGAAAAAATATATTAAATCATTGTCAAAAAATTGGCAAGACACGTTGAAATACTCTTCAAATAATATATCATGAGATTCATTATTATTCATAAATAAGAATATAACTTCCAAAAAGTGAAATAAAAAAAATTAGAAAAATATGGGTGAAATTCCACCCAGCTCAGTAATAGAGGTTGAGGAAGGAACCCTAGTAATTAAGGGTACACTCAGCAATAAATCTTCCATTTTCCGACCAAATTTTACTTATGATGCATGGAATGAAGTGTGGTACGATGAAATCTGAGCATTGTGTCAAAAGTTATAAGTGTTTAAAATTTTGATCATTGAGGTGTCCTTATGCGCGCCTCTCTACTAGGAAATACTGAAATGAAGTGCATATAACGGGTCATTCTCATAGAGCATAATCTCATGAACTTATATCATTGTGCGAAATATCAATGTGAGGGCAATGTAGTTGGAGATGATGGTTGAAGCTGAAAATGAGGTGTTTTTCACAATACAAGGAGCATTGTTGTCAGGTGTACCTTGAAATCCATATGCGAGAGAGCGCTCTACCTGATCTCAGATTGTAGATCACAAAAATACGCACAGAGGAATTTTTTAATTATACATCTAAATGGTAACAATCGGAAGATATTGTTGGTCAAAAACTGAAATTCATCAAATTGGTTTTTTCATCAAATTTTACTCATTTTTGAAAAATCAGTACTCATTTGAGATAGAGAGTTCCGAATGATCTAATTTTTTCAGAATTTTATAATCTAAAAAAGGCGAGAGCACATTTTCTGTGCGATTACTGGATTTGGCAGAAATAGCTGATAACTGGAAAATGAAACGAAAATACGAGGTTTTTGGGCCACTCTGTATCTAGCACAAGGAAATTTTGCATGAAAAAATATTGGTTCTGGACTTCTCTCATGTATCCAAATAATATATTATATAAAAAATCAGAACTACAATATTGATTGCAAGTACACCTCTCTTTTATATCTATATTGACTGGACTAGTAGTTTAATACTGGATTTTCAATCTAAATCATCCAGTATTTATATTTGTAGGTTAGTTGAATTAGTTACCAAAATATGTATTAAAAAAGTTTTTGTTCAATTCTTATACAACTTCATGTTTCATATTCACAATCACTGACTAGTTATGTCAGAGACAAAAAATAATCCAGGTATCTAGGTATAATTGAACGGTATATTTACTCTACGGCTATGCTTAGGTAAACATTCATATCCTTTCAAATTAATATTAGATTGCTTGGTACCCTAATCCGAATATTTCAGTTCAATTGAGTCGATGAGATGTGGCATTTGAGAGATCAATGATCGATATTAAGACAAAGGCGTGGAAGAGAAAGCATGAAGAATGCGTGATGTGCGGTGAGCCACAATTACACGCGCTGCCTGATGTTAATGTGAGGTGGCATTTAAAAGTCAGCGCACAATCGTTTGATGGATCAGCGCAGTCAAAACGATGACCAGAGGCCTTCTTCATTTTAATGACTCGACTGCCAATGGTCAACCTCCGCGACCATGACCCATTGAAGAAGACGAGGATCATCCGAGTGACCTGAGATCAGGTCACTGTGACCTCCCCGATGACCTCTCGTCCTTGGTCTTTTGCTCCAAGAGGACAACACATACACATACACACGAGTTGCACAATACCTGAGGACTCATTAGAAGCAGAGCTCGCATCCAATCCAATGATAAACGATGCAAAAGTGGCCGATGGACACTCGTTATCGTAAAACACCGGCCAAATAACATTATCGAGCATAAATTTCCTCGTAATATTGGGAATGGTTTTATATTGATGACAGAAGACTCGTGGTGCATGTGCCAAGTTTACCCGCAAACATCAAGGTCGCACTGCAAGGCTCTCTGCCTGCTGTTGCCCAATTCCAACATGTTTCTTTGCACTTTCAGCTAGAATTTAATGCCAATGCTAGTGTAAATCAGTGGGCCGTGATAATTAATCAATATAAATATCAAAATAATATTCCAACGTTACTTATCTTGTCAGAAAATTGTTGTTTTGATATTGGTAGGTGATAAAATATTCATAAGTCCATAAAATAGTGTAAGTCATGATGAGCTTGTGTAAATCAGTGGGCCATGATAATTAATCTCTATGAACTTATCCGATATAACTTATCTTTATAAAAGATTTTTTTCTGGTGCTGATGCCATTATATTAAAAAAAAACTATTAAGAATACTAATGGTTGTGTTCAATTTGAAAATTATAGTTAATAGGTAGTAAGGTCCTTTTGCAAAAACTATTTAAAAAATCCGGTCATTATAATCTAGTAAAACCAATATCTATGGTATTGTATAATTTGGATAAAATAAATATTACTTTGACGGTCGTGGGGCTTTTTTATAATTTCCATCACACATCTTGTTTAAAACAACCTTCACTTTGTCCTATGAAAAGTAAATATTCAATTTGAGTCGTAATTCGATTAAATTGGTTACAGTTTAGGCTGCTGTGACGCTTTAAAATGTTATGAGAGAACTTGTTTCAAAACAATCTGTATTCATGAGAAGTACAAGCAAAACTATCAAATTGAATCCTCATGTGAAATGTTCCTAATTTTCTTCAACTTACTAATTGACATGGTATATAGGATATATATCATTAACATGATATAGGATATTTCAAATTCTAAGTTTTCATTGCATGCTAGAAACATAATTACACATGATATTATTTTAATTTCTTTATTAGATATTTCATTCAATTAGTCTTTGAGTGTCAATTTAGCTTATTGTATATTATACAATATATAATATCTATTAATCTCATACTGCTTAGATTTATCCATCAGTAATAGATAAATCTTTAAAAATCTCTTTCTTTTAAAAATTTTCCCTATTTAAAACCTTCTTATTTGCTATCTGATTTTCCCCACTTTTCTTTATTCTCTTTCCCAGGAATACTGTTAGGCATACACAGGTTCTTTTTCCTCATATCCATATCCACTATTCATAAAATAAACAAATTTCATCTTTGATTCCAATTCTTACTGTATTAATTTAGTTTATTGGAAAACCCTCATTTTCTAAAATACTTTTATTATTCAATATTGATCTCTCATATTTATTACATTTTATTGTCATTTCTTGCTTCAATTTGTTTTTTGTTATCTCTGCATATTTTGTATTGTATTGTTTGCTAACGACGTGGTTAAGTGGTAGAGTGGACAATATTGTCCAAACTTCGCCACGTCAACATAAATAAAAAAGTCATTCTATTCTATTCTATTCTAATACAAGTGATTAAATCTATATTTCAGTTCCGAAGCCTCTTCGGAGAAATATAGATTTTCTAGTAGATCTTCTTGAAGAAAATATTCTTATTTGGCCAGTTGGGCCAGTATTAAATGAAGAAAATTGCTTCTTCAATTAGCTAAATCTAAAAGAATTATAGTTAATCTGCACAATATGTTAATCAGTAAGAAATTACAATTTTGAATGAATTGATTACATTCTAATTCAAATCTATGAATTGCCTGAATGAAATCAAACTCAAAATGACAGGAACTTGAAACATAAAATGTAATTCCTTAATCGTCGTAGTGTAGGCCGGATTTATAACTGAATCCTACATCCATGGTATTCTCTTTGGCAGTTGAGCAGCCCATCAAAACTCTATTTTCTAAAGATCAACGTGCAGTAGACCTATAAAATTAAGTTATTATAATGTGGCATTCACAGACTGAATCAAGATAACGAGCTCTGAAATTCTAGAATAAAAATATCACGCTCAGCTGAATAATAACGTTTTCTCGTTCCAGAGAATTTCACCAGAGATTATTATGGCTCTTGTCACTCATAAGTGCCAAGGATTACTGGCCGACCAAAGTGAGTTATGAAATAATCACTGGCACGAAACCAGCAACTTACCTTTCCTATTTTAATACTTTCAGTGTCAATGTCTGTTATAAAAAAGATAAACTCACTTATGATGCTAGTCTCAATGCCACAAGTCTTCACATTTTGAGAGTTGTAGAAGTGGAATTTCAATGGATATGATAGGCCTACTTTATAAGAACTAATGTTTGTACTGTTATGTTGAATGAAGATGAAATTTTCTATGAAAATATAAAATAATTTAATAGTTTCATCAAATTATGAAATGAATGATTTTTGTAGTCGTGATATATTTTAATTAATAAAGAAATATTTTTATAATACAGTAATAATTATTATGAAATATTCGAGAATTCAATTTTTTTTAAATAATTGTTGATTGATAAAAAAAATTTCGGTAAGGCTTTTTTGCCATGTGCAAAAATTATTCATCAGAATATTTATTAATTATATTTTACAGTTGTTCATACAATAGTTTTTTTTAAATAATTATAATCTGTAATTTTTCTAATGAATTATTGTCCTAACACAAGCATGCAGCTCAGTGTAATAAGTATATGGGTATTTGATTATAAAATATAAATAAGACACATGGACAATGATTAACAAATTAGAATTATCCTAATTAACCAGCTTTTCGCTTGAAACCCGTATAATTATGCAATAATATTATGCCTTGGTGACAGCGTTACCAATAGTTATAATAATTTATAATTATTACTGTACTAGCTCACCCGGCGAACTTCGTACCGCCAAAAAGTCAATGTATCTCATGTCACACTTGACTTTATTTGGTGTATCATGAAATTTATTTGACAATCAATATTTTCATTCACATCTCAATACGGACTTCCTATGTGCTTAGTCATGCAGCATTTATTATTCCGAAAACATACTCTTCTCAATCAATTGGTAGTAATATCTATCAGTAAAGTGTTGAATAAAAAAAAATAGGTTAAATGTGTTTTAAAGATGAATTTTTATGTTTCATAGTTGTTGATTGTCAATAGATGGTCTAGAAAATATGCGATGTACGATGAATCACACAGAATTCCATATTCTTTACATCTTCCATTTTAGGATGAATATAAGCTAAGCTAAATTCAAAAAAAATGTAAATTATTCTGTCATCCTTCAGTAATTAATGAATGCAATATGAACACTTCTCTTTCATGAGGTGAATAATTTTTTCCCAACATTTTCCAGTTTCTCAATGATAGGGGAGTGATAATTATTAGTATAGGTCTTCTAAGGAACGATTATCTATAGCTGGTACCAATCAACTACACTAGCTTCAACTCCAAACTACCGTTTCAATACCAGTACACAATTTATCACAGGGTGACGTGTTTATTATACAGCTGGTAAGTTCATTTGCTAAATAATATTATCACAATATGATCTAAAATCATGATCATCTTTCCGTTCTTCGGTGGCCGCTCGGCCGAAAATTTCGAAAACATAGTTCTGTAAAATATATTAATAAATAATTATTATTAGCCCCCCTATTAAAATTTCTGGTCAGAATCCATCACCAATATTCACACAACATATTCCCAAAGTTTCATGCCGTTCTGTCAAGTAGTTTTCAAGTCTATAGGGAACAAACAAACTAATACACAGACATTCATTTTTATATAGGTATATAGATAATTTTAGAATATCATGGATGGATCTGATCGTATGGGTGGATTAGAATCAAGATCTGCAATAAAGTGTAACAGGAAAACGCATAACTTTCATATGAGTTCTCTAAAGAACTTTTCTCCTTGACGCTGTTACCAATAATTGGCATAATGTTATTGCATAATTTTACGTTTTTCAAGCGAAAAACTAGTCAGTAAGGATAATTCTAATTTGTTAATCATTGTCCATGTGTCGTTAATGCTTTCTAAAACATTATCCCTCTGCTTTGGAAATCTGTTGCAACCTATCTAGCTACCGTATTGAGAATTTAACGTTTTGTTATCACTATATTGTATTACATGCAAATATCGAAGTATATATAATATCATTGAATAGAACCATAATTTCAAAGTGGGTAAATACATCATGTGAAGTGACATAAAATAATATAATTATAATAATTCTGTAATAAGAAATATGTACAGTATTATCATTTTGAAGGAAAATTGCATTGTCATTGCTTTTAAAAATTCTATGAAATCTGATCTTGAGAATTTTAAAAGAGAAATAGCCCAGAAATCCTAGTAAAGTTGGTGATAACAATTGACAAAAGTATTGAGCCTTGAGAAGTGACAAGTCTTATTGTTAAAGTTATCATATTGTCATTGATTTTCCGTATAATTATATGTTTATTCAATGCTCCACTCTGGAAGCTGACCCCAGAATTTTTTATCGCGTTATTGTGATATGTGACGCTCCAAAAAACTATGTCACTATTCAAAACCATTACTGAAATATACTTTTATGGGCAGCCCACGAGTCCCATTGAATGAACTTTGAATGCAGCTGACATTTCAATAATGTTCCTACATTTTCAGCCCCCAATGTAATGTCTTTATTTGGATCAGCATAGTCCTTCCACACTGAACATGTTAATTTCTCTATTATTTGCCATTACATTTTTTGAAGAGAAGTTAACCTACATTTTTATTTCAGATCAATTCACAACAATATGTGTCATAGTTGATCATAAAAGCGTGCAAGGTCCATACTATTGAAACCCTTTCCATTATAAAAAATACATATTTACATTAAATTTCAACAAAAGCGTTTTTGTTATTCAAACTGTTATTGGAATGAATGCTGGAAATAATATTGTATTTATTGTGATACAGTGACACACATTTTCTGAATAATATCATTGTCTTCCCACGTCGCTCTTATTTTTCATCTTTATTTTTCATTTCACAGATGCTGTCTTATCTTCAGGTTAGGATCATTGTTTTCAATTTCCATGTCTTTAGTTTGTTGAGAACAGCAGCCTCTAAGTTATATTCAATTTTTATAATATAAAAGACTTACTTTGTCACAGGAAACTTGCAATGTGAGCCTACGTTTGCTGCTGAAATTTCAATGAGAAAAAATGACAAAAATACTTCCCTGTTTTTGAAAAATTAAATGTGAATGCAACTTTGGTGGATTATCCAACTATGGTAAGTTTGGTTTTCGTTTTCAGTCTGTACTCAAAGTTCCAAGTTTTCTCAAGGAGGTTTGTCAAGGTAACATTTGTTATTTGTGTTAGCAATTTTCAGTCTCACCTGATAAAGGAAATTTCTCTTGTAGATGGACATAAATAATAATTAGGTGAACCGATTCACAATTAAATTAATTATTTTTTTAAATTTGAAGATTTAAAAAAAATCATCAATGAATAATGCATATTCAAATATGAAATGTAATAAAGTATTGGGTTGGATTAAAATAATAATCGAATTAGATATGAGTATCGGTAGTAATTCCTCTAACCGGAAAACTAGACGCTAATCTTATTCACTCCATTCACATAATTTATTGTGTATTAAGCCTTCATCGTATAAATCTATTGATAATTCTACTCCAAACAATGAGAAGCATTGAAGGCTTTCTATAGCTTTGATTAGGAGAATAACCTTTGAAAGACCGTTCAGGACTCAATTCAAAAATCCTGGAAACTCTCCAAAAGTCGATTGCACAACCTTGATGCGTTCCAGTTGATGAGATGCAACTCGCAGTAATTGAAACGCATTTATTTGAGCATCCATCACAGGTAACTAGGCCACTTGAGGTCTGAGTCTGACTAGCAATTATCGGACTTTCCTCGAGTCCCTCCCTCGGGTATTTCACGAACTGACTGTCCAGCCAAACACGAACAACTGGAGTCATTCCGTACATAAAGAGAGCCTTGGCTGTGTGAGGAGAGCCTTGTAAGTTACATTGAAGCAGCCACTCTCTCATTAATTCAGAGCCGAACCCTTAGCTGGCCTGCCTGGCCTATTGTTTCCCATAACTAAGCAGGGACACAACGCGCTCTTTTCGAGATCTTGCAAATTAACGTTGAAAGCCAGATGCTAGGAATAAAGCTTACAAGCAGATCGTGCGCGGACAATGTCATTGCTGGAGAATTCCTCCGATATCTTCGTTGACGGGCATCCTTGAATTTCAACAAATGTATGATTTGTTCACCAATTTATCGAGGTTTTGAAGTGATTATTTATTCATCTCACTAATCAGTGACTTTCAAGACAAATGGTTAGAGCCTGGGGATAACGTAAAAATATATATGAGGTATCGTGAGAGCGGAATAATCCTTCGACATCTATATAGGATTAAAATAGATAGGCTTCATGCAAGAGTAGATAACCATGAATAAATTGAAAGTTTTAGTTGCTTGATTGAATAAAGCATTCATAACTGTATACGCTCATCGACAACTATAAATAGCAAAGTTTACCACTTTCATGTAACAATCTCATCCATGAAATTGTTTTTCCAGGTTGAAAAAAATGAAGTGATCTATTAAAATATTCCAATGCAATTTATTGATATCATTTGTATGGATCCTCGCAGGCTTTTCTTATAAAGTGATTGTTGAGCTCTTGTCCTTTAATGGGACCATAAAAACTATGATAACAAATTAGACAGCGTCTTATTTATGAGTTTCTCACCATTTAAAAAGTAAAATTTGTATTATTCTGTTCCCAACCCTCTCTAATTCTTATTAACTTTACATTTGTTGTGTTTCTCTAACCGCTATGTTTAATTATACCCAGCTACTATCATTTTCTTTAAATTGTATAATATTTTCTATTTTGAGACAGCTCCATTATTTCCAACTTACTTTTCCTTAGTTGACCTAGCCTACTTGTAGAGCTGCTATATGACAATGTCAAATTTACAATAATTTATTGACTAACTTAGGCCTACTCTACATAGAAGTCCTCAAATACATTTTTATGGGCTGTCATAATTTTGTATTTTGTTTTATGTATTATTTTTTGTGTGTTATGATGACATCTATTTGCATGCAGTATGCGATCCTCGATACCTGATCAAACTTGTTACAGATCCGAAAACCGAAAATCTCTCCGAACTTTCGTACTGAGTTGTAAGCGCATAAAATTTATCCATCTCCGAAATTCTAGATATTCCCACTTGGAAACAAAGATTCTTCACAAATGATATTGAATCCGAAACAGGATTCCACTAACAAGACTCTATCAGACTGTCCAATATTTAACATGCTTCACATGTTGTTCTAAAAATAGCTAACAAGATGACCTTTCGACTTGCATCAGAGTTCAAGCTGAGCTAACAACATAGCATCAACCTTCTTACCGTATCCAATTATTATCACTTGTCATTCTATTTTATTAATCTACAAAACAAATCTAATACGAAGACACGCAATGATCTGTCTTTCGGAGTTTTTTATTTTCTTCAATACCATCTAGAATATTCAGCGACAGTAATTAGTAAAATTCAAAAATCAAGTAATTAGTATTTTTTTGCGGATTTGGAATTCTCTTTTCAATGCTTCATCATTCCTTCATAGTTCTTCACGACTTCTCTACTTTTAATAGATCCTATCCTCTCCTTCTATCAATTCCCTTCATCTACATTATCCTACTGATTCTCTTTTTACTTTCCTTGCCCTATTACCATAGGTAAGGAAAGTATTGCTTTCCAAAAAAAATTAAGGTACCCTAATTTCATGTTTTCTATACGTTTCAAGGTCCCCTGAGACCAAAAAAATGATTTTTGAGTGTTGGTCTGTGTGTGTGTGTGTGTGTGTGTGTGTGTGTGTGTGTGTGTGTGTGTGTGTGTGTGTGGTGTGTGTGTGTGTGTGTATGTGTGTATGTCTGTGAACACGATAACTCCATTCCTAATTAACCGATTGACTTGAAATTCTAAACTTAAGGTCCTTATACCATGAGGACCCGACAATAAGGAATTCAATAAAATTCAATTCAAGATGGCGGAAAAAATGGCGGATAATTACTAAAAAACCATGTTTTTCACGTTTTTCTCGAAAATGGCTCCAACGATTTTCTTCAAATTTATACCATGGATAGCTATTTATAAGCCCTAACAACTGGAATAAGTCTCATTTCAGGGAAAATTTCAGGAGCTCCGTAATATTCTTGAGAAAAATGGCGGATAATGACGAAAATACCATGTTTTTCACGGTTTTCTCGAAAACGGCTCCAACGATTTCCTTCAAATTTATACCATGGATAGCTATTTATAAGCCCTATCAACTGGCATAAGTCTCATTTCAGGGAAAATTTCAGGAGCTCCGTAATATTCTTGAGAAAAATGGCGGATAATGACTAAAAAACCATGTTTTTCACGGTTTTCTCGAAAACGGCTTCAACGATTTCCTTCAAATTCATACCATGGATAGCTATTCATAAGCCCTATCAACTGGCATGAGTCTCATTTCTAGGAAAATTCCATGAGCTCCGTAATATTCTCGAGAAAAATGGCGGATAATTACTAAAAAACCATGTTTTTCACGATTTTCTCAACAATAACTTGACCGATTTTTTTCAAATTCATACCCTGTATAGTTATTTATCAGCTCTATCAACTGGCATGAGTCTCCTTTCTGGGAAACCAATGGGGGGTCCACCCCATCCTTGGGAAATGGACTTAGTAACCTCCTTCTCGTGCATGAGGTAGGTAGGTAGCGCAGTTAATAAAAAGAACACATAGTCGAGATATTTCATCTGTAGAACAGCTGTTTTGACGACTTTGAAAAAATGACGACTAAAAAAATCATCGAATTTCACAATTATTCACACAAAGAAAAAGTACTTTGAAAACAATTTTATATACACATATACAGAAGTCTGATCGCAGTTTCAAATATGAGCAAGGAAAGTTGTGTGAGTGTACCACACCAGATTTTTATTCATGCTAAGTTTAGCCATCCACTTTTTTCCTGTCTCCAGGAGAAATCTTTTGTTGATGTTTTACTGCATATTATTTCACCCTTCTCTTCCCTCTGACCAGTGTTCCTTTCTTTTCTATTATATCTTGGTAATTATATTGTTCTATTAATAACATGCTTGCAATATGCGATATCCATTCACCTATCATCTTATGCTACCCTTAATTTCGCCCTCATATTTATTTTTCTTGACAACTCATACCCCTTCAAATCATCTCATGATATCCTTCATTTCCCCCGTATTTTCATTTTTCTGATCCTTCACGGCTTTTTCAGTCAACTTCCAAAATCGTTCTCTCTTCTCATACAGTCCTACCAAGCTCTATCGCTTTCCACTCATTTTTCTCCACACTACAACATTTACCTATTCTCTCACTTTCTTTTCCCTTTATTTTGTCTCTCTATTCGGAGCAGGCTGCTCAAATGAAAATAATAAATAGCATGACCTCGCGCCCGCGTATTGTTTCACTGCTTTGTATTTTAGCAGCCTATAAAGTGGCAGCATCGACCTTATCAAGAAGGAGCCAATATTGGAGAATTGGTGTTATCTTAGTGCTGGTCATTGCCCAACGGCCATTCCCACTATATACCACTTCTAACTTGACTCTCATTCTTTTCTTCTTCGTCTTCATCTTCTTATTTTCTCTCTCTTTTCCTCTTCCATCTCCCGTCTTCTCTTATTTCTTCTTCCACATCGTCTTCCTGTTCTTTTTTTTCCACTTTCTCATCTTTTCTTTTCCCTTCTTTATCCTTTTTCTCCATTTCCATCTTTCCATATTACTCCTTATCCTCTTTCTCTTCTTTAAACTTCCCTACTACTGTACTGTACTATTCCTTCTTCTCTTTCCATCTTCTTTTTTCTTATAATCTTGAATATTCTTTTAATATTCTTCTTCTATGATAATTGCATTCTTTTTCCTCTTCTTCTTTTTTCACCTTCTCGTCACTATCTACTTCTTTTATCTTCTTCCACTATCTTCTCCTTCTCCTTTCTTTTTCTCCAGACTTCTTCTGTTTTCTTCTCCAATCTTTTCCTTCTCCAGTCTTCTTCTCTCTCCTGCGTCTTCTTCTTCTTCTTGTCCGTCCTCTTCTCCTTCTCGTTTTCCTTTTTCTCCTTCTTCTCCTCTTCCTTCTTCTTCTCGTTCACCTCAACTTTACTCATATCTTAAAAATATATTCATTCATTCAATCCTCCTCCTACCAAGCCTTCTCTTCCTCATCATTCTCCTTTTTCTCTTCACTTCGTATTTTTCTACTCCTCCTTCTACTACTCTTTGTCCTTCTTCTACCCCTTCTCCTCTTCCTCCTCCTCTTCTTCCTCCTCTCCTCTTCCTCCTTCTTTCGGGTTCCTTCGTCTTTTTCTACTATTTCTCCTTCTTCTCTTTATTTCATCTTCTTTTCTCTCCTACTCTTCCTTCTTCTACTCCTCTCTGCTTCTTTTCCCTTTTTCTTCTTCTTCTCCTTCACTGCCTATTCACCACATGCCGCTATTGCAGCAATCCTTCTCCATCTCTGTCTTTCTCACCACATGGCCTTCAAATTGATTCGCGGCTGAAAATAATTGAAATTCTCTCATAATTTAATTGTGGTCTGCGCCGCACACAGAGCGTGCGTAGTCACGTGACCCAGCGTCCAATCAAGAAGACAGTAGGCAATAGGCAATAGCCTTAGTAACCTTCAACGTTAATTCATACGGGATTGATTTGTGTCGTAAGCGACACTTAGCCCAAATGAAAATGGAATGCACGTCTCAATTTTCTGTATTGCACAAATTCTGGGTCTCCTATTCAATTAATGGTTGTGCTCGAAACCTTATAGCTTGTGAAGCTTGAGGTGGTTATGATTGGTCGAAACCTTATTAAACGAATTCTTACGCCAACTGAACTGAGAGCATCTGAAGAATAGTTTTAGTCAAATCAGACATGGCATGGAGGTTTCTTATTGGTTTCCATTCTTCTGTAGAAGATTTTAGTTTTACCTTGGATTTTCTCTCACTTTTTGTGGGTTTTTATAGGGAAACATTCCAATTCTAAAAGAGAGAAAATAAGGGAGGAATAAATCAAATAACTAACTCTCCTACTCCTGGGTTTTTTTGGAGTACTTATTGAAAGTTATGATATGATTATATTAAAATTATGATATGATTATAGTATTATGAAAGCTATTCAACATCGAAAGTAAATTGTTAGTTGCATTTGCCAAATCTATCAAAGTTACTACTCAATGAAATTTCACATGTCCATTAGTAGACGGACCTCACAGATACACAGGTATATGGCCAGTGAGGCAATCTGTAAATCGAATTTCAAATCTCTGTGAATTTCTTTACCTATTCTTCTTAGCACCGAAATGTCTAATCAATAATCCCTGCAAACTAGTTTCAACTAAATCACCTGCCAGCCTGGTGTAGGCCTAGTGGTATGGGCCTTGCAGCTTCAGCACGCTACGCTGGTCGTGGGTTTGAATACCGCAGATTGACATGGACGACTGATCATCAGCTCACCACCATTTCCATCATCATCAATTATTTATTCTATTACCCACGCACAAGCAAAATAGCTTATTTGGGTATCATCCGCAATGGAAATGAAAAATCTACTTTGTAATGTGTGTATGAGTGAAGTATACTATAGAGTTTGTTGTGTGACAAAAACAACTGAAACGTTCTGCAGAATATCGAAATGCAAGTGCTAATTAACATCTGTATTTTGTCACTGTAAACTCTCTTGAATGAATAGGTGTGTAGCTCAACAGAGTGTTCACACATGACCTCTGGCACATCATTACATAAAACAATAGTGAGATTAGTGATAAATTATTACGTGTAAACATAGTTATAGCCAACATGAGTCTCGAAACAAACACAGTAGCTAGAAGTAGTCATCTTGCAAGATATTCTTCTGTTTATGGATGTGTAAAGCAACAGCAAACTGATGAACTCCATGGAGTTTAGTGAACGTCGGTCGTTCAGTGGTTGGTTGCATGTGTGGGAAAAAGTTTCACGCTCATTACGTAACACGCCGTACAGCAAACAAAACGCAGGTTATACACGCATGCGTGAGTTAGCTCTTAATGGTAGCCTTTATCAATCTCCTGTTGATTTTCATCTCTCTTACTCCTTGATCAATCGTATTTCTCTCTTCATTTTTCTCTTCTACTTGCACCTTGCTTCTCTTCCATGAAATAAGAGTGTTTCAATCTTTTAATCAACAACCATCTCTTTCATTCACTTCTCATTGAAATCTCTCTTTCTCATATTTTCTCTCTCGCACTCCATTCCACTCTACCACATTCCCTCACTCACCTCCTTTCCTTAGCTTCTTCCTCTTTGTACCCACATTGAAAAACGCACCTTGTCATCTCCAAGTATAGTAGTTTTCAAATAACGTGTCAGTTCGTCATTTGTAGAGTCCAGATGTACATCTGTCAGTCTGCGGGCTAACTGGTTGTATGGGTCGGGTTACACCCACCTTCATGTTCATTTTTTACTCTTGTATTTCAACCTGTCTCATTTTTATTCACTTTTTCCTGTTCACTCTTATCCTACCAATTTTATCTATTTATTTATTCATTTATTTATTTATTCATTTATTTATTTATTCATTTATTTATTTATTTATTTATTTATTCATTTATTTATTTATTCATTTATTTATTTATTTATTTATTCATTTATTTATTTATTCATTTATTTATTTATTTATTTATTCATTTATTTATTTATTTATTCATTTATTTATTTATTCATTTATTTATTTATTCATTTATTTATTTATTTATTCATTTATTTATTTATTTATTTATTCATTTATTTATTTATTCATTTATTTATTTATTTATTCATTTATTTATTTATTTATTCATTTATTTATCTATCTATTTATTTATTTATTTATTTATTCATTTATTTATTTATTTATTTATTTATTTAATCTTTCAGAACTACACAACTTTCCAGAAAAGTATTGTAAATATTTTCCTCTTCCTTCTTATTCTAATCTTCTCTCTGTTTCTCCATTATCTCTCATTTTATATTTTTGACGTTCTCTCTCTCTCTTTTCCCAGCACAGGAGGAATTCCCATAAATGTACTCCATCTTTTCACTTACTCTCCTAACCTATGTGTCTCTCCTTTTTCTGTTCTTCCATCATCCAGTTCTCTTCCTCTCTCCCTCTTTTTTTCATCTCTTTACCAAACGAGGAATGTAACGAGTGACGAAATAAATAATTATCGGTTCACTTTCTCCGTTATCAGCAGGCGGCGGCAGCAGGTTGTACATGGACTTGAAGTGGTGGGCGCGTTTCATATATTGGCCAAAAGTCGCTCTCAATCCTATCCTAACTAGTCTAGAAAATCTGGAAGTTCACAATGCCTTCTATATACGTTCATAGGCTAATATATGTTTTACAATACCCAGTGTATAGCCTATATCATGCATGTAATGATGGTGATGGCTTGAGGGAGTGGCGCTATTTCAGTGAGATATATTTCAAACTTTCAGTGTTCCTCATAAATACGCTTCCCATCCAACCAAAGCTGACAGTATCTCATGAATTTCACTATAACGCTTCTATTTTGCAAGCAGGCTGCAGTATCATTATTTATTATTTAGTAACGCACTCGATAGACATGTTAATATGCCTACTATAAACACGCTGATCTCATATATGACGGTCCTGAACAAAATTTCCATAATAGACATAATAATGTTGAAAGGTCGATATGTTAGAAAGTGTTATCGAACTTTTAAAATGCTATAAATCGTTTACCGTTGTTAGGGCGTTGGCGAAATTTGAATGTGTGAAAGGGTTATGTTCAGGGAAGGGTCAGTTCGGAAATTTATGGTTCATGAATTGATATAAATACACATTCAGTATTGTAATGGAGTTCGATTTCTAGTTTATGTAACATAATTGAACAATCATTGAATGTTAAGATCAATAACATGAGTCATCTCAATCCCAATTTTCTACGATATCCTGTTCAAGATTATTCAATGAGTGGTAAATTGGCTACGTTGAATTAAGTTGCGCTAATTTTTTTGTCAATTGTAACGGCAATCTTAAGGCTTTCTACTGGTGATATTTTTCATTTTTTTCGATTTTTATATCATTAAGCTATGAAAATGGAAAAGTTTCCTCAGGAAAACATTTTATTTTCCGATCATTACTTTTTGAGATATGAGCGCCTAAAGTTAAAGTTTTTGGGACAGAACATTTCAAATTCGGTAAGAGATAAATCCATGAGATTTAGAGGATAAATTCTTCATAGAATTGTTGATTGGATAAAAAATTTCTAAAAATATCAATTTTTGAAAAAGTTTTTCAATTTACTAAAAATGACCAAAAATAACTTTTAGTTCTGGCGGCGAATTGATCGAATCGAAGTGATAATATTCTGCTGTTGCTGTTGTTGGATACGAGTCCTACTCGAGATGGGTTAGAGTGGCCTCATCGTGTAGTTATTCTTGGTAAATTGAATAACTTTCTCAAAGATTGTTATTTTCAGAATTCTTTTGTTTTATTCAATCAACAATACCATGAAGAGATCAGCAGCATAGAGATCCCGGGTTCAAACCCTCTAATTACCAAAAGTTTTTTAACCAGATCACTCCCGTGTTATCGGATGGGCACGTTAAACTGTCGGTCCCGGCTGAAGTATGACAGTCGTAAGGCCCATTGACGGCTTAAATTATATATTCAGGCGGTGGGACCTTCCCGCAAGGGACTCCCCTCCAACAAAAGCCATACGAATTTACTTTTTTTACCATGAAGAATTTATCCTCTAAATCTCATGGATTTATCTCTTACCGAATTTGAAATGTTCTTTCCCAAAAACTTTAACTTTAGGCGCTCATATCTCATGAAGTAATGATCGGAAAATAAAAATGTTTTCCTGAGGAAACTTTTCCATTTTGATAACTTAATGATATAAAAATCTAAAAACTTAGAAAAATATCACCAGTAGAAAGTTTATTTTTAGCCTTTGAACAGCCTTAAAGTACGAACCGAACAAGTGGGTCGCGGTGTAGATTTCGATTTCGATTGCGTTTGCATCCTAACATTTTGGTTGCGGAACTGTGGGAAAATCTTTAAATCCTATCTTCTCACCATTGCAAGTTGTAAACTTGACTCTTGAACCAAATCCAAATGTTTTGATGATTTGATTGTATGGTATGAGATGTTGTGGTATTTCTCCATATTTGAAAGAATATGACTTTGATATTGTCAATACCACTTTTATTTATTCGAAAATTAATTTATAATTCAGTACCAGGTTTAATGGTAAAAATGCTGAAGATCTGGTAGGTTTTACCATGGAACCTGGTACTGAATTATAAATTAATTTTCGAATAAATAAAAGTGGTATTGACAATATCAAAGTCTTATTCTTCCAAATGTTTTGATCAAATCGCTGTTCAGAAAAGTATGATATTTCAAATTAATATGATTTTTTGAACGATTCAATATTAGGCCTATTGGTTTTCCAACAGACTTGAACAAAGTTTATATTTTTGAATTCAAATTAAGGAATATTAAATCCATATTAGGCCTATATTATCAATCATTATAATCATAGTTATAAATGAACAATAATAAGAATTTATTTTGTGGATAGCTGTTATCATATCATTCATGTTTATCCTAAAATAATGAGTTGTCAATAAAAAATAGATTATGTAGATTAAATAGAAATTATTGGGCAAGTAAACTCTGCTGTCTACAGTGATTATGAATGTTTCTATAGTCTCTGTACTGCTGCCCAGTTACTTCTGCCATCTACCGGGAGAATTCGGAATAATATTTTCTGTTGACTAATCAGAGCACGGAAGGTGGAGCTGGGAAAAGTGTCTCACTTTTGTGAGTAAATAGTAAGTATTTTATTTTGTAGTTTTTTCTTTGTTGGTATTTGATTTTATTCTTCGTCTTCCAATTTTTCTGTATTCCTCTAATTCTGGTTCAATTTTTATTCTTGTCATTTTGATTTGAATTATCCAGCGGCTTATTTCCTGTATCCCGTTTAATGGAAACGAGAAATATTAGTAGGTGAATTTGAATTTCGTGAAAATTCTCCTGATATACTTAGATTAATCCTTTAGTATGAATAATATAACATGATGCATGATCATAGGTACAGGTATAAGTACTGCTTTTGAGTGAATAAAGTTAGGGGCGCTTAGGCTACAGTTTCAATTCCAAAAATTATATAAAAAGTAGATAAATTTGATAATTCAAAAAGACGAAGTGATAATTCAATCAAAATATAGAGTTGGCTTGTCCATGATAATAGCAACATTCTATTTGTAAAGTACTAAGCTACAATGAGAATTAGGATAATCAATGACAATTAGGGTATTACTGTACTACTATTAAGTCTACCACTTGTACACTGGTACTACCTATAGAATTCATCTATATAATATATAAAAGCGAAATGGCACTCACTCACTCACTGACTGACTTACTCACTCACTCGCAGAACTAAAAATCTACCGGACCAAAAACGTTCAAATTTGGTAGGTATGTTCAGTTGGCCCTTTAGAGGCGCACTAAGAAATCTTTTGGCAATATTTCAACTCTAAGGGTGGTTTTTAAGGGTTTAAAGTTCGTCTTTTAGCATGTATATTCTTCTTATTCTCTTAATTATAATTGAAAAATGGCCATACCATATGTTAATATAGAACTATAATCTAGAGAGAGTACCTCTTCGAAACAGTTGTTAACTGGTAACTAAATTAATAATTTTGTCAGGTTGGCATTAAGTTGAGTTGACTTTGTTAGGTTGGAACCAAGTTGAAGATTGAAATGCATTTATCGCGGAAAAATTGATTGGGCACTGCTACTTAGCTATTCCTGGGAATATTATATTACTAGCCGTCAGGCTCGCTTCGCTCGCCATATCCGTTTAGCCAGACGTTTATTCTGGACCCCCGACTGGATCGTCCTAACATTATGATAAAAATGCTCAAATGAAAAACGGATATGGCGAGCGAAGCGATCCTGACGGCTAGTCACAGTATACAAGTTATACTTAAATACTATAAGTTTTCTTAAAAATGAGTAGTAAGATGGTTTTAAACACCTAGAATTGATTTGAAAGTTGTGTGGAAGCAGAGACAAACGAATATCCGTAGTATTCCGTCTTTCTATCGTGGAAGTAATGTATTAGTTGCAAGTCAGTACAGTATAATCTAATCACAATTTAGTGATGTAGTCATGGGCTGTAGTATCAATAATGAAAGACAGAATAATATTATTGGGAAGCAATAATAGTACAGTAGTAATAGTAGTTCAATTAGTAATAAAGGTAGCAATCAGTGGGTCACACGACTACTGTACAGTCGTCGCAGGTCCCCAGGGACAGTGAAAGAGCAGTGGAGACTGGAGCACCGAGCTATGAGCAGGCTGCTAGCAGCAAAACGTGACTGTCACGTTTCATTTGCAGCAGATCGGCTGATATTTCGTCCGCTGATCGTTTTTGAATTATTCGTCTTGTTTGTGGATTATTAAAAGGAGGCGCCTGCGTCGCCCAGAGGCCATTCCTTGCACACTGCTGCAGAAGACGACCTTGTCCCACTGGCGGTCGGCCGCCCGCCACTCCCACTTCAAACTGGCAGCATTGGTTGGATGAGATGCTTTGATGTTATACACCACGGGAATGGTGACAGAAGTGAATCACCATAGTCGAAACGCACTCACTCGCATCTTTCCTTCTTTTATTCGGCATTTCTTTGTTGGTGCATTTTTTAGGAGACTGCTAATATGGCAAGGGATGTTCTGTAGTGAAGTGCGTTACTGTTGAAATATATTAAACATAAATTCAACCATATATGAATCACAAATTAGTGTTCAGTGTGATAAATAATTGAAGCTCTTTGAAACAAAAACAATTCTACTATTCCAAATTAATACCGAGTTTCAAAAATGTTGCCAGCTCTTCAATATTTTTGTTAGAGTGAGATTACCTCATTGAAATCACACAATATCAACGTTAGCTGTTCAAATGTTCAAGCTGGGTTTACACCAAAGTTAATAGCAAAATGTTAATAACTTAATCCTTATGAATTCTATTAGATTGAACGGAACTTGACAAGCACATATATTCATCATGTGTATGATAAGTTATGATCAATCTAATAGAATCTATAAGGATTAAGTTATTAACATTTTGTTAATAACTTTGGTGTAAACCCAGCTTAATAATTGTAAATTTCTTCTTTCTAATTCCAGAAATTTGTCTGTATTCTAATAATTTGATTAATTATTGATGTTTATCAGATTACTATTATTAACATGTTATAATTAGGCTCCTTCCATAAATAATAAATTATGAGAATCGTTCAGACATGAATGTAACGCATTGGACAGCATTAACTCCACCTTCGCTATTAATTGGCTTTATCGATTTCCATTTCATTTTTGAGTTCCAAATTTCATCTCTCATCCATAATATTACTCCTATTTTTAATACGTCTTGGATTATGGTATTGCTATTATTGTTAAGAATTTATATTTCTCCAATAATATCTCACACTGAAAAATACTCATCTCAAAAAGGATATTTTCTAAAAAAAAGTAGGATTCAGAATTTTATCCCTCTTTGTGTAGTTGAGAAGTTCATATTGTGGTACTTATTCGTATTAAATAAAAATACTAAGATTTAATAAAATCTTTTTATTTAATAGGATTCAGAATTATAAGAATATTATCTGTTTCAAATTGAAAGAAAGCATTCCTGTGTAATTACTAACAAGTGCCTTATTTAGACATTCTTGACTTGAGGCTATATCTTCAGAGTTATCTAATTCCAATATAATTATATTATGATATCTGATGTCCTCTAATCTTTTGTATCGAAAAATAATTCTATAGCACTCTCACATCCTCATTTTGAAGTTAGATGACGACATGAGATTTCATCTGAAACTAAGGTACTTGTTAGAAGCACAGATCTAACCTGTTTATTTAATCTATCATAGAAGGTATATGGCACTGCACTTGGCAGGTAACATACATCGTATGATCAAAGAGGACGAGAATAGGTTAAATTCTCTTCTAATACCTACAGTATATGAGTTTTCTGTGGTATGGTACATGGCATAAAATACAACATGATTGATTCTGACTAGCCGTTGGGTAGACACGGCTTTGTCCTTTAGAGTTTGGCGAAAATGTGACGAGCTTTATCAGTCGGACAGCAGAAGCACACAGGACACAGCAGCCTTGGCCCGGTCCCCTAAAGAAGACCCCTAAAGAGCCACAGCGCGGTGACAGGTCATTTGACATTCTCAGTCGCCGGCACCGGCCTTGGCTCCCTCATAGATTCGTCCCTCTAACGTGTTTCGTTTTCTTTATTGCCTGTCCAAGTTATTACAGCTTGTTTTTCTCATCAAAATAGAAAAAGTTAATTGCGGCCGCGTAAATACATTTCCGAAGCCAGGGTCGCGCAGTTGGCCAATCGTCATCAATTCGTGTCACCACTCATAATTATAAACCACAACTGTCCGACGCATGCATGACACACCTGACGAAAACGAAAGTAAGCTACTGGTCCTCAGAGGTTTTTGATCATTTCATTCGCGATTGTTTCGGCAAAAGCTATTTATTGTTTACTGGTGATGGCAAGCTCAGTTCACTTTCAATTTTGTTAATTTCACGTATAATTATGAAATGTGACAACCGATAGTCAACTGAACAATTACAAAGTATGATGCATCTTGCAGATTTGCAAAACAACAAATGAAATCCCGAAACCTACGTTATTTTAACAGTGGATATAGGTATTCAAATCACTACTTTTCGTTACAAATAGCCTTTGTGAAATTATGTTCATTCTCATATTATGTTCATCTTGATTCAGACCATAAAAGCCTCTGTCTATCATTTTTCCTAGAAAACTATTTCTCTAATTCCTTTTCGTCTTGCCATTTTTCTACTTATACTTCGTAGTATTTTCTGTATACTCATTAATCATTAACCACTCTCCTTGTGGTTCACATGCTATAAGCTCGTCTTATCACGGATATAAGCTATTTGTGTTTCTCAACTGCCATAAAGCCTGTATTTTCATCAATTATTATTAATTCACTGGCACTTAAATAATTGTAATATCTCAGTAATTTCCATCTGTATTTTTATTCTCTAAATTCGTATATTATGTGTTCGCTATTTATAATAAGTTTATATCTAATACGGTGTAATATTTCAAATATTTTATGATATCTCCTTAAAACTGTCCAAACCATCAGCTTTACTTTTTAATTATTGACTGATTTCTTCTCATTAAACTCTCTCTCACATCAACTGCATTATGTTTGTTATCTCTCCTCTTTATATGGTTGTCAACATTATTAATGAATGCAATTTAACAATCCAACCGTCAAATATTTCATAACTGATAATGCACTGTGTGAGAACAAATGCAATTAACAAAGAATGCAAAACACTCTTATCCTCTATTTTCAAGGCGCCTACTGCCAAGAAGGGTCACGTATACAATTGGCAGTCATTAGAGCCACCTGTAAGATAACAATCTGATTCAGTAATGAGCCGACGCAAATTGAACAATTAAGGTGTACGGTAATGTCACTGACCTAGCCCGAGATGGTTAGTGACCAGTGATAGTGACAGAGGGGAGGGCCTCCTACCGTCGTTTTTCAGTGACGGGCTATTTTCGATTTAAATAATAATAATCGGTTTCAACCGGTTTCCAGTAACCGGGTCACTTGCAGTCTGGAGTAGCGACCACAACACTCGAAGAATTCGGGTTTCGTCACTCGCCATAAGTCTAAGCTGGCGTCTGGCGGGTTAACGTCGACATTTATAAACAATATTCAAGTGTAGATACGCCTTTCTGGGGTTCGGATCACGATGGCGCGAGAATTATTGGCAAAGAAAGCCCCCGAGGTGGGTGTGGTGAGGTGGAGCTACTACTGTCAGCATTCTCTATTGATAACGGCAGTGCTTCCCATTCCACCAATGCTGACAGTCTCACTCAACCTAACCTACAAGCAACTAGCAACACTTCTTTGGCAACACTCGCTTTCTTTATTATTATATGTTTGCAAGCAGCTGTTGTGCGCGCTTCGAAACGCTAACCGCAAATCAACCGAATTACGCGCTTGTTAATTATGAAGTCTGCAGCTTGTTTTGAAATGATGCGAGCTGCGATGTAGGCCTGGCTTGTAGATGTGGAGATGAGTGCAGATTGCCAATCGTTCCAAAACAGGTGGTGATTGAATGTGTTCGAACTAAATGAATCGACAATTAAAATATTGTGTACAATAAATATAAAAAAGGATAAGTTCACTAACATACTATGTAAAATATAAAGACTCATAGAAGGGTACATTCATTTTCTGTCTGATAAAATTGAATATTACAAAAATGTTAACCCTGCCTCTTAGTAAATGTATCATCTATAATGGAGTAGCTCGAATAAACCTGCCTGGGCTGTCTTATTTTACTTGTAATCTCTCTTTGAGTTGTTCTCTGATGATACGCTGCACACTTATTTATATTCATCACATTATGACTACTTTACTTGAGGATCTCTTGTTGTACCTCCTGAAACAAGGTATTTGGTATCCTGAAAATTTATTATCAAGATGCGATATCACACATTTCCTGATTTAAATTTAAATTCATCAGTAATAATAATTATTACGTCACGATCTTCTTACCATAAGCATCAACATAAATTGCCACAGAATCAGAGTAGACATTGATCTATGTAGAGTATTAATTTTTAGAGATTGGGTTTATCCGTCATTCATTATCTATATAGATTATCTATATCTCTATAGAGATTATCTATAGAGATCATTCACTACTCCTCAAACAAAATGTTCTTCAATGAAGTTTAAAGTTCATCGGCGAAAACAAGGACCAGCTCTCCGAAAAATTTAGACAATCGTCACTCCTTGAAACTTTACCGAACAAGAGTGAGAAGAAGCGAGAATCATCCGCATAAACGGCTCCGGAAACAGAGAAAATAGATAAACAAGAAGCGGAAGTTTTTCTCGACGGAGATTTTCACAGCCCTTGAGTCTGACTGGAACAATGCGTTTCGAATTGGTGGCTGTCTTCTATGCTGACATTGGCCCACTTGCATTTACCCAGCAGCTGCCAACCCAGCAGAGACAGAGTCACTCAACCATCAAATAATAGCAATGGAAACGCAATCTAATCCCATTTTAACTAGCTTTCAACTGCTCTGCAATGAGCTCTATTTCAAGTTTATGTTTGTCATTGAGAAGGCTAATAAGGTAGTTATGATTGGCGATAAATATTGTTTTCAATAAGCATGATATTTTCACTAGAATGATTTAAGTGCATTTTATCAGCCGTGCTATGAACCGTGAGAAGCTGCTGGTAATAATAATCTCTGGAATATGGGAATAACAAAAATGCTGATCAATGATGAAAAATCAATCATTTCTATTGAAAGGGGGGATTAACTGTTGAATGACTTGGAATTGAATCTTATATTGGAGTGGGAATGTTGGAATTAGGTAGTTGGTTAAGGGATGTATATGGTTGGAGATGAAGCGGAAAAGACAGCAGAATAGGGAAATTCCGATAGAGAACGTGATATCTAACAGTGAGGAATGGGTCATACATAACTAAAGTAGTAGAGAATACAAAAATAACACAAGATTTTACCGTTAATTAACTTAACTGTGAACTTGGACTACGAACAGTGAATCTTCAAAATTGAGAAATCAAGTATTAGTCTATTCTGTTATAAATGAAATTTCTTGTATTGTAAGTCAATAGTTTAATAATATAAATAATAGCGGGTCGATGGAGCAGAATGCATCCATCAGGAAGTGAGTTACTGGAACATGTTGTGCATTAAAATTATTTTAAAAATTTTTATATTTTTTTTTAATTCATTGATACCGTACTCTATTATTTGTCACTCAGCTTCCATATCCAAATTTTGTTGCAATTATATTAGATGTTATGAATTATTTGAGTACCATAGTCATCAGCCGGAAACTAATACGAACCTTATGGTTTCACTCATCCTGTTTATTAATTGAATAATGAGGATGCGAATAATTGAACAATATTTAATATTATTTGATAATCTACAACCCGTGAGTGCTATACGAGCCGGAACATAGAGTTTTTTTTCAATTGCGGATGATACCCACATGACCTGTTTTCCGGTCGTGGGTAATGGAAAGTGTAATAAAAATGAGAATTTTTGATGCATTTTGGTTTACCGAAAAATTTCTAGAAGTGAAAAAGCTTTAGTCTCATGTACAAATTGCATTTTGTGCTCGAAATTTGTAAGAAGTAGTTTCCATTCAGCCATCTGTAAACACTTCCAGTCTCCATTCATAAACATCATTAGTGTCGAATAACCCTTAATTTATCCACCAGTCGAGGAAATCAGAGTGATTTTGAAATAGAAAACCAGTCACTATACGGGAAAAACTCGTAAAATATCATTGAGTAATGTGTTTCTAGTTGGCTCTGTATAGCGATCAATGTATCATTATGTAATAGTATCCACTACTAACCTAATTACTAGGATCAATTTGATGGAATCATGTAGTTCACTTGTATGACGGTTCGATCGATTTGAACATGTCTTGTTAAACAAATACGGTATCACATACAAGACAACCCAATTATAGTAACGTTAAAAGTTCAATCTTCATGTACTTTACATAATAGTTCCAAATGAGATCTTAAATAGACGGTTAATGTGTTTATTCATTACTTACATATAATGTGTTGAATGCTCGGAGCACAAAATCAGGAATAGTAGGACAGTAAGATCATGATTAGGAGATAGTTCCATGATGATTACTCCAGGAAATGTTCTGAATAATCCTTTACAGTACTACCTTCAGCATAATAATCCTTTACAGTATTCTATTGTCTTCTTCCTTTAGAGCTACTTTTGATATAAATAAATATATAAATCTGAGTACCCTGTTAAATGGAATTAGTAGCCGAAACATGTCGTGATAAAATAAGTAAAAATGGTACTCAGATTTATATTTTCATTTATATTCCTTTACAGTACTTTACAGTACTATAGAGGGCGATTCAAAAATGTTTGTCAATTTTCTCAGCAATATTATTAACAGATTCTTAACATGAAATCCACACCCAGCTTGTTCAAACAAGATCTTCGTCATTCAGTCGACCACATACAACATAATTGGGAATAATAAGTTTGATATGAACTAGATAACCAAATATTGGATAAATATAAAGAAATGATGAGGCAAATAATGTAGCAAAGAAGGTAACCTTCTTCACTATTTCTCAATTTACAAAAACATATCCGTCTTGATTCAATGAAATTCATTTCGAATTTTTCAAATTGTGCCAGTATTCAGCAACAAAAATATCCCTGACACAAGAAAACATTTTTGGTAGAAAGATTCACCAAGGTCTCTCCCAAGATAACGATAAATTATTAAAGTGGAAGAACAAATATCATTCCGTGAAATCTAAGTAATCACCCGATAATGTTTTCGAGTAGCCTTGTAGATGGCTCTCATGCTTGTTACAAATTTTCATTGCGATTGGATGGAATAATGTGGCATTTACTCAACATTCCACAGACAATGTTCAACGAAAGAATCGCTGATGATCCTTGTAATACATAAGTTGTACGGGCCGGCCACTGTTACCATAATAATCTCAACCTAGAAAAAGTAATTTTTATAGCACGCTTTCATTGCTTCCTCTCCGCAAGGTCATCGTAAGTTTTAATGTTACACATTCGGGAAAACAACGGCTCAAATTTCGTGATGATAACTTAACACTGAGCGTCCACTGAACTGCAACCTTCACTGCTAACTAGCTCTCTAGCTCTCCACTGCACTTTATCTTTTCGTCATACTTTATTATATAGCAAATAATCAGCAATCATAATAATTTCTGGCTAGATAAATCTCGACAAGCTGTGCGAGAGTATTAGAACGTAATTCAAAAGCGCAATCAAAGCTGAAAAGAATACGTCCTTTCGTGTTAACTTCATCACCGAAGTAAATTGCCAGGTACAGTGGCGTTTTCGTAGCAATCATTTTTATGTATTTCTCAAAAGGTTACGCTTGTTTCTAAATCTGATAGCAATTATCATGATACACAGCATTTGAACTTACAGGAATATTTATTGTTATTTCTGAAAGCCAACTCTATGAATTGTAATACAGTACAGTAATAAACTTCTATTCCATTTTCTTGGTGATTTTTAACGTTTATCAATTTATTTTTGCCTTTCAAATCTATTATTATTCTTCATCTCTTTCTCATTGTCTTCTATTTTATATTTAATTTTTTCAATTCGATTTTTTTCCAATTACCTGTAGAATCAAAATAATGGAAACTACATTTATATCAGAAAAATGAAAATTTACTCATATGTTCGTTGTGGGAGATTTTCTATCCAAAGTTTTGTAGTATTCACCCTTACTGTACATCGTTCATCCTCACATACTTGTGCCTTCTATATAGTGTTGCAATTACAACCTTCTATAGTGTTGCAATTCGCTTAGACCCCAATTGAATAAAGTTCACAAATTCATAACAAATTCCAAATTTGAAGCAAACTTCATAGTGCAAGTCAATGAAACTTCTATTTACTACTAAGAAAATATTTAAAAAAAGACTAGGAGTTATTCATTAAAAAACAAAAAAAAAATAATACAATAACTGATTTCATGTAGAATGAATCACGAGGATGTCTGTAGTCTTTTATTCAGAGCCACTCATACGAGTCTCTACAGAGCCTATACAAATCATCCTCTTCAGAGCCTAAAAGTTGCCCATCACCCTTCTCACTTTCCATTTCTAATGACATCCAAAACCGACATCGTTTCCATGAAGAGTGGTGTCGTCTGTCGTCACGTAGCTTGTTTGGACGTCGCTGCATGCATCCAGAAGCAGCAGCGGAGAGGCTATCAGGAGCGTGGGCAAGGTCGCACGTTGAGGGCCCCCTGCACCCCTTCACATCACCCCCCCACCACAGGCCGAAGGGGGGCCTTGACCGCCCAGTGGACACTGCAGCTTTCGTTCAGCCTTGCTGCACTGCGCACACGGTGCAATTGCACAACCCCTTGCGTTCATTACTTTCAATTACTTCAATTACCCGCCGCATGATGTTACAATCGCCGTCGATTAATTTGAATGTGGAATAGAAGATTTTATTTAGGTTTCAGAATGAGAACATCTTATGAACCGAATTGATTTATATCAGTTTTTTTTTTTTACTGTGACTCCATTATTATTGTTTTCATTAATATCAATGGGACATATTTTCTGGCCTATGGAGACTTTAAGAATTCTTTTAAAATGATTCTTCGATTACTGATGTAGGGTACTTTGTTTTTCATTTAATACTAATTTAGATCTCTAATTCCCCTTATTTTGTTCACTACATGGTAATTAATTAAGTTCTAGTTACCAACTTAAAAATGTTGCTAGCTCCCAACGAAGCAAATAAAAAGCTCCAAGGTAGGTAAGTTATACTAGCTCTTCTCTTATCAAATGCCTTAATGCTTCTCATAAAAGACATATCATGTGACTTCAGGCTACCCACACACTGGTGCGAAAAAGTCCAAACTCACGTTGGGTCTCTCCATCAGCAAACGTCATTTTCCTATTAATAATAATCCTTATGACTTGCAATAGTTTCAACTTATATGAAGATTAACTTAACTATTCAATATATTATATAATTATATTCGTATGGCTTTTATTGGTGGAAAGTCCCTGACGGGAGTTCCACCCTTCCCGAGTATATGATTTAGCCGTCAATTGGCCTCACAACTGTTTAATATCAGCCGGGACCGATATTTCAACGTTCACTTTAGATAAAATGGGAGTAACAAGGCTAGAAACTTTGTACCCGGATTTGAACCCGGGACATCTAGGCTTCTACGTAAGCCCTACATCCGCTAACTATTCTATAGTGAAATATTAGATAAAGTAATTTCTATAGTCATTTTATATTATGTTGAATGATTAGTGATCGTTGAAAAAAATGTTGACAAAAAAGGAGGATATTTATATATTAGTATTATTCTCTCTTTTCGTTATTTCCTTTGATTTTTTGTCACGCTATGTTGTGTGCAATAACCTCCAGGCTAAGAGCCTAAGGTTTTTTAAGGAATGAATACTTCAGAAATTTTTTCAAGTTTCAATTACGTTTCCACATTAATCAATTATTTTTTTAATGTTTAATCATCTCAATCGTTTGTTGGAGATTCCTGCTGAATCATTTTGTGTTTCACTGTCACGGTAGCTATATTGATTTTGAAAAGCACCCAGTCATCGAATTCCCAAAAACAAACGTTTTTCACCTCAGGCTAAAAAACTGGCGTATAATATTATGGCACTATCAGAACAACTGAGTAGTCATTCTGCATGTTTTTCAAATATTTGGCAAAATTGGAAAGCGTTACAAATCATCTGTTTTACTTCTTTCACCTCTGAACAAACAGATTAACAATAGATCAGTTGAGACACATTGGATTAGATTCGAATAAAAAAGCGTGTGTACATATCTCTAACATTTCCTGTAGTTCTATTCTTCTACCAGTTTATAACATCTTCATTGATTTGATATAGCCTAGAGTTCTGGTAATGATGAGAATAAGTTGATTAAGAGAATTATTTCACGTAAAAAGTTCAAATCCACAGAATGGTTTTACTCTACAATGACTATTCAAACGTTATTGCAATCCCAATTATGTATGAACTAATTTGGGAGGAAAATGTACAATATATCTGACAAGCATAGGTGAGCATCACAATGGAAAAATAGATTCAGATTTAGTAGAACTAGGTGCGATGCATCGATAATACAAATTACTACAAGTTTTGGTTTCTGTTGTAAAGATCTCAAAAATGTGTACGTAAATTTATTGGAAGTAGAAATATTTTCATCAAAGTAGGTAAGAGTCAAAACCTTTTAATAAAATACATCATTCAAAATTATTGTTCATTTTTTTCTGTATATAATAAACAAAACTCATGGACGATTGATCATGAACATCTAATTTATTGATTTAGAGTGATACTTCAATATTCTTTATCCTAATTGGATATTTTTAAGAGCATCTGAAGTCATCTAAGAATGTTCATAATGAAAATCCGCAGTCGCATAATTTCATCTTGTATGAGTTTTAAGCACATTACAATAATATTTTCCACCAATATATTACGGAAAACCAGTTGTACTCAAAATGTGAGTGATCCAACTTAAATGTAAATAAAATCTCTGCAGTACATTTGACTATTATTTCATCAAATGCATGGAGAAGCCCTGGAAGAAACTTGAAACAGAGTGAATGATTTCCAGATAATTGGTTTCGTACTGTTGCAAAATAATTTCTAATCCATCATAATTAATTCGAATTTTTTGAACGAATTATTACCCAACTGAATAGGACAGTGAATTCTGTCAGTAGTGTTAGCTTGTATATTATCAAGCTGATGATAAACTAAGAAGTATTTTTTTCTCAGAAATACAAGTTAAAAATGCTGTGTTGAACAATTATATTATCTTATCTCAATCTTACAATTCATGCCAAACACTATTGGAAATTGCAGAAGGTTTTAGAAAATACCTTACAATAATGCAGTGTGAAAAGAATGTTCACAATCAACCACGATGTGTATTTTTTCAAGGTGTCCTTCTTGTAAATTGCGCACCTTGCAGTCTTTATACTCCCCAGATAGCATCAGGAGTCATCAATTCTCACCGGATTTGCTCTAGGACAGCACCCATTTTATTCCTGTTCGTGATCATTACGAATTTAAGTGCCGCACTCGATTCCGCGCTCTGTAAGTTTGTGAACCATTAATTACTATCCGTTAGTTGATCTTTTTACAAGTTATTTGAAGGACTGGAAGTTTAATTAACAGCTGGGTCATGAACATACCGCGTACAGCGGAATTGACAGCCATGGAAAGAGATGGCATGGAAGTCCTTCTAGTTGAACTACCCAACTTTTCTCTGCCGTTTTTAACTTCGTGGCCTCATTACCTACGATATTGATTGAGTACTTTTTATGTGACAGTCACGTAAGCTCAATGTTGTTCAAGATATATCGAATGTGGCGTGACAATCAGTCAGTAGCTCATAGATTTATGTTTGTCAATAAAATTACTGAATAATATAAAAGTAGCACTGAACACAATCATAATGAAAGTGACAATATAATATAAATATTACATTGATTTATTCTCAATAATCAAGTGTAAGCTCAATATACAAGCATAATGATTAACGGTATCTAAAGCTAATGAATCTATTTCGCTCTCTCAGAAGTATGTTTCAAAAAAAAATTATACCAACGATTAACGAATGTATCATTTTCATTATTGAAATATCAAACGGCCCACTTTCTCAAATGTTTTTATAAATAGCTCCATTTAAATATTAGGTTGACTTGATTAATTAGAGGAGTTGATGATGAGGGGATCTCAGAGCTTTTCAATCACACCAGCAGTATTCAACTACTCGGGTACCAAATTCTCATTTCCACGGACTAGTCCTCCCCTGTATTGTATGTTTTTGCCCAATTGAGTTAATGGATAAACTATAGATTGTAATCAATATTGGTTTTAAAACTTATGAAAGAAAGTTGAAACAGAATTTGTTTCAAAACATATTAATTTTAAGAAATCCAATTCACAAGTTTCCCATGACACTCTGCAGCATATAGAATGGCATTCCATCTAATTAATACCGAATTCGTTTTTTACAGGCTAGGATACTTCTTATTCAAGAGTTTCAGAATCGAGCAGAGTGGTTTATTATTCCATAAACAACATTGCAACACTATAAGAGTTGCCGTGAATGCTTTGTTTCCAGGCGATGTCATTTCCCGAAAAAGGGTTAAATCCGTTCCTTCCCCCCACCACCTCCTCAACAGATATGACAGACAACCTGCAGCCGTAATCCATGAAGTTTCTTGAAAACAAGAGTTTTCCTGAACAGTCCACTCAGAACTATCCCAGCTCTGAAACGAATTCGGGATGAAATTGTAGGAAAACAGTCAATATGCTGCAAAATTTATGGGAAACTTGAGAATTATAGATTCAATGGAGGACATAATATAACATCCAGCAGAAATCATGTTGAAAAATAATTTCTCCATTTATTGGAGAGTAGATGGTAACCTTTTCACTTTATATATATGACCATTGAAAAAAAAACTTTCTTGAAAAATTAGTCACAAAATAGTGAAATCTTCTTGTTACACTGAGAAACCTTATACTTTAAAAACCATCTTCCGGCGGAATTCATAAGTTCGTTCTCCTTATCATTGACCAATGAGGAAAGTGTAGGCGTGTCTGAAGGTGTGATCTGGATCTGGAAAATGTGACTGTAATATAACAGAATATTAATTATTATTCCAACCAAAACTAGTTTAATAATTGTGTGTTACAGTAGGCTAACATAATAGGGCCCGCCATTCTTCCAGCTAGAAAGTAATCCTAGAATGAGTAGCAAATTCTCTTATTGTTTCACATCCACAGGAAACAAACAGAGGATTATTTTATTCGAGCAGTGGTCTAATTAAAGTCACTAATCCAATCACACTGCACTGGGACATACGCACATTCATTGTGCCCCTAATTATATAACAATATTTTCATTCTTTGTTTGTGACACACATTGAACAATGCAATTCAATTGCATAATGTGACTCGTGCCATTCAACATTCAGTTATGGATTAGTGATGACAAGATCATGGATAATTAGTCAGCAATCGGCAGATCATTTCCTACTTCCGAATCGACTTTCGCTTTTCATATTGTGCATCAATGTGTTGCTGTTATTCAATTTAGATTTATCGCTCCATATTTCTTGTTATTTAGGTGGATACGTTCACAATCAACTTCAGAAATGAAGTTCGTAGAGAAAAAAATGGTTCCAGTGATTCAAATATCACAGCTAATAATATTTACTTTAAGACCTTTTCATTAATAAGATCAAAACTCATTGCAATGATTTTTTCTACTGTTTAAACTTGTATGAACTCACATTTTTCAACAGGGGAAAACCTGCTCTTCTCAAGTTTCTACTTGTACTAGGATTTTTAAGGGTCTCCTCACCAATATAGGCCTAAGCCGAAAGAATATTATTATTCCTGATTGGCGAATAGAATGAAATACATTAGATCCCAAGTATGGCCATATGGGATGGAATGATTGAGTAATTTTCATGTTTTATCTATACTTTATTACGTTTCAGAAACCCATTAGCGACTTTACAACACACACTAGAAATATATTTGAGAATAATACGTTCTATTATGATGCAACATTGACTACTATATAAATTTCTAAGATTGAATCCTGACTTTAATATTATCATATTACCCATACCTACCATTTGAGTTATTTTAATTGAATCTTCAATAAGCGTTGTACCCAATGGTGATGAAATATTCTTAGCTACACATATATACTTACAATTTATTATTTTCTCAAGCCTCTGTATGCCTCAAGGCAGCAGCCTCTATCTTCTAGTCACGCCGCATATTATCCAGAGTGGCTTCCAGAAGCGAATAATAATATGTTTGAGAATAATACATTTTTCACTAATTCAATTTTAATTTTTCTTTTTGCTGCTAAGAAAAGGCTGTGGAGACCGTTAACCTTAAACTGTTTCCATCCATAATCCAAGTGGAATAACTTTCAACTCAACTCTACTTGTTTTCCTCTTTAGTGTATGTAGGCCATAAAAAGTTTATTTTTCGTTTTTCATATGTGTCTGGAACTTGTGGTCTGATATAAAGTGTGATGATTAGTAGATCTTGGGTTTACGCTGGTTATGAAGCACCTAGTGAAGAAAGGAATGTTAGCTATAATCTATGAGATCAACACTGTAAGTTAAGTTTGAAATTTCAAAACAGATCAGTTCTCAACGTATGGGTGCGAACATAACATAACAATCAGTTAGATGTTTAGCTTTCAGTGTAGATCACGCTCATGTGACACGAACATAAATTGTAAAACAGGAGAATGGATAGAACTAAAGTTTCGATCAAGTTCCAGCACGATGACAACCAAAAATGTGTTCATCATTGCCAGCTGATTAGTGGCATCTATCTAAACTGATAGCTGAATTGCGACCCACTCGTTCTGCTCGTCTACCTTCCCTGTAGTATACATTTATATTCCATTAATACATCCATTTGATTTATTTTCTATAATAAGTTTTTATTGTGGAAGATGCGCACATGAACTTTTTGCTTGTGCATGGATAATGGAACGTGCATGGGTGTTTTGATGAGATCATCAAACATCCATGCCTAACGACGGGATTAGAACCCACGACCAGGTAGACATAGTAGACTGGCAGACTATTTTTTCCAACTACGAATAAAGCCTTGATTAGTGTGACACCCTTCATTCTTATAAGAATGAATTATTTCTCCCATTTATAATTTATATTTGAATGTTCAATAATAAAGGCTGGAACCAGACTATGAAATGTAACAAATATTAACTTACAGTAGTTGTAGCCAATCTGATAACAACACCCAATCTGATAATAGCAAATTATCAAGGATCCCGCTTCCAGCAAGTTGATAATTACGTCGTTAATATTCATATGTAAAAATCTAGGGAGCAGGATCTGGTAAATTGTTGTGGGTCATGTATGAAGATGAAGAACGTAATAAAAAACAGCACAATAATTCAAGTAAGCTCATTAAATTTGGTGCCGATTTGCATCAGCAACTTGTAGGTTGGCGATGTGTCAGTGGCTAGAATGCATATTAGATAGGAGATACGCGACCAGATAGTTGTTGCGAAACTCTGTTTATGAATAATTGTGGGGATTGAGTTAATAAAAATCTACGTGTATGGACAGAGTGACGCGTATTTAAAGGAGTCCACCTGGCGACAATCGTTTGAGGTCGGCTGCTTATATCTATATTTCATAACTTAATAGTGTTGAAGTATGGTGGAAGTATAGCTATAGGCCGTATAGGCTGTCTCGGTCAAGGGGCTATTGCACAAATAGACTCTATTACCGAGAAAAACATTTGAAGTCACGCATGCAGCGGTGGCAGTGGAGTGCAGTCAGTCAGTCCAGGGAGTAAACAACAAAGAATGCGGGTTTCGACCCTGACCCGACCCGCGACGACGGGCGAATATTTCGCGTCCAAAGTGGGGCCGGCTGGAGAGAGGTGGATGGCGCCTCCTGTCTAAATGAAGCACACGTTTGAGCGCACTTTCCGGAGATGAGAGTTTCTGTGGTTGTCATTAATGTTAATAATTCAGTCATCTAGTGCTGGTTCCACAAAAGCTGGTTAAATTTCAACCGAGATTAATTCCACGAGGACCAATCAGAGAAACCGTCTTATCAAAAAGGCCTTCTCTGATTGGTTCTCGTGGAATTAATCACGGTTGAAATTCAACCGGCTTTTGTGCAACCGGGCCCTAGAGTCTAATATCACCACAGATTAAAGAACGAATCCTGAACCCTGAAAATACATAAATGTAAAGTTGAGTACAATTTGAAATATTCAATACGAAGAAATTGTGTTCAATTGCAATTTACTATCTAATTTCTATTGCTCATTTTTCATACATAAGACTTGAAGTTGTCATCAGTAGAACAACCATTAGTATGTTTTAGAAATAAAAATATGTTTTCCAATATATATTAATTATATACATCATTGATGGATGCAATCATTCTCAGCTCTCATTATTATATAGAATGAAACTTGACGAATATAGCCAATGTCTTTTAGAGTGATTATTATTGTTTAAAAAGAATTGTTTGAACATAATTATTCTTGTCTATTCATTGTCTGCCAAGTGGCATGTCCGCCTTCGCTACTATACAGAAAGTGTCAAATCGTTCAATTTCATTGACATTTACCTAACGACGATTGTTGACTACTTGGCGTTTAGATCATGCAAGACAGCTCCTCTTGAAAATAGTCCTGTCATAGTAATAATATTTGAACGCTTGTATTGAGTCAGTAAAATTCATCGATAAGTAACAGGACTACGCTTGGTGCATGTTAGGACTCACCTTCTTATTTGCATTTCTATCTCTTAACTTGTGCCCCAGAACTTAGCTAGAATGGTATTTTTCAAATCTATCAATAAAATGGCTGCATGACATAATGGAATGCTCTTTATCTTGCACCCTCAACCAATAACCTCTTCAGGGATATTGGTAACTACTTAAATGTAATTTATATTGTCATTGAATGGGATTCTTATTGAGAAAAAAATATATAATTCCAGTTATAATATAAAGTATAATGCATTGAATGATCATAATTCATTTGTATTGACATAATCATCTGTACATTAATCATCTTTGTTTCTCCCATGCCATCTGATAACGTGTTTTGGTTTTTAGCAGCACCTACTTCCAATATTGTTGAAAATTTAAATAATATATCACAGAATTTGATCTTATTCAATCTGGTTTTAAGTTATATAATATCTAGAAAGGCAATTACTGAAGAGGTGTATCTTCATCGGTTATCTGGGAAGAAATATTATTTTTATTCTCTATTAATTCATTTACCTTGAGATTGAAGAGAATTAAATCTGTAGAAGAGTTACTGCCAATAGTGAAAGGGGGAGTTCTGATTCTGGTCTCTCCATCTTCAATACACTATTTTTTATCTTGTGTATCTCATGATACATTGGTTTGGCTTGGAAATATTTAAGATATAATATCGGGGCACCGAGCTTCGCTCGTTATTTTCATTTATTGATAAACAGAACACAATAATATTCTCTAAAATGATCGTGCTTATATTTCACAGCTGGCTATACGTCATCTTATGAATTTCGGGGATGCGATATTTTGATTTCTCACATACTCACTCGCTCTCTCACTTTACTATCCACAGACGACGAAAGTCTCAGCTGTTTCAGTCAAGGATGAATTATCCTTTTAATGCCGTTCAGCAAATTTTCCCAAGGATGAGATCTAGTGCAATCGAATTTGTATATCATAAACCTACTATGTTCCAAATGTCGTGGAAATCGTTAGAGCCGTTTTGGAGATCCGTTGAACATAAATAACCAGATATAAATGTACAGAAATTGCTCGTTTAATATAATAGGATATCTCTCGCAGCAAAGTAACGTTTCAAGCATGAGACTTCTTACATTATCCCACCAACCCTCTTATCAATTCTCATTTGTAGCATCCATGTTGTTAAGAGTCAAGTATAGAATCAATTTTCTTCAGTGATTTCTTTCATACTTTCAAATAACCAAACAAATGAATCAAATTCACTGCATCAGGTTGAAGCACTACATGAATCTCTTGATTATTCCAACTCCCACTGATTGAAAAATAGACCTTTTAGTTAGTTAGTTAGTCTTTACTTTCCATCAATGTATTCAGAAATCCTCACATGCATATTGAGAGTACAACAGCATCCCTCTTGAAATCCAATCAGTTTAGGAAATATTCCATTAATTTCAAAACTTTAACCTTGAATTCAATCACTGAATAATTTTCAATAGTTCTCTCTTTTTACGCCACGTTCTAATATATTTCATATCGAACCTGTTAATTGATGAACGAATTACAAATGTACGGTATTCAAAGATTATGATGACGTTTTCTCACTGTCATTCAGTATACATTCTCCATAATCATATCACAATTATTAGAAGAATGTCTTTATAAATCCTCCTAATTTCAGCGGAAATTCTCTGTAGAACTTAGACTTTTCAAAATATTAACGACCTTTTTGTAGTAATTTCATTACTCTAAAAAAAAACACTCCCATGCTCACCACTTGCGCATGCGCCAGCGGCTCCAAATCGCGCTATCTTTAGAGAGCGGCTGGTGCAGCGTGCACCTACATGCAGCCGAACTTTGACGGGTGGCTTCAGTTGTGATCGGTGCGCTGAGGTGAGAGGTTAGCGCACGCGCAGTCGCAGTGTGGCAGTGTTCGGTTCGTAGTTCACATCATCTCGTGTCGTGTTCGCTGCAGCTGCTATGTGTCGTCATCGTGCCACCAGCTTTCTCTTGTGGCAATTCGCTAACTGAATAATTTTGTTACTCGTGTAAAAATCCCCGATTAAACCCCTTCGCATCGCACGTGATCAAGTTCTGGTTGGTTCTCGTTTCATCGCCGTAAACGTTGACAACAACTGCCGCTGAATTTTTGTTGTGGAGGATTTGGGAAATACTATTTTACACGTTCATGTGAGTAATTTCATCAAGTCAATTTTAGAATTTGAATAATTTTCATGGTTATTCTAATCTTTATTTAATTTATGGTTAATTATATTGTTATTTGATAAGTTTATCTTACATATTCTCACCGTCATCCAGTATGTTTGTAATTATATTTACTTCAATCAAACATCAATCAGGTTTTCCTCATTTCCTAGATTACTGTATAATATTCTGTGTAGTATATTATACTGTATAGTATAATATAATGTGTACATTCCATGAACCTCGCAGAAATGAATGCTCTGAAATCTTTTACATTTTTCAATTCAGATCATTGTAGCTTTACTTGATCTTTATTATATACTTTCTTGCATACAAATCCACTCGGATTTCACACTTGTCCAGGATAAATAATAAGTTTTCATTTTCTACTGAGAGATCTTCCTCGAATGAAATCATCAGAACTGAATGTGTGTTGATACAAAAATCATCCTTATAGAAGAAATCTGTATAGTAGAAGTAATTCATTGATATCGAGATGAATCGAAAAAACCCAAATAATTATTAACGCTATCCAGAAGAACAGAACTATGTTTTCTCAAAGCAATAAATTAATGTGGATTGATACTTGATATACAGTATATCGAAACGCTATTATAATAATTATCACTGGAAACTTGTTGAATAAAAATATAAGTAAAAGTTTCATCTCAACGGAATAAAACAAGTAGGCTACAATAGAATGGAACAAACCATATACTCCTGAACAATTTTCATGTTCCTTATGATTATGGTGATTATTCATTGAATAAATTATATTTCATCGTTGATTATAGACGAAAAACAATAATTATGTATTAATTTAGATTGAATTAAAAAAAGTATAGTGATCAGTTTTTGTGAAAGTCAATTCTAAATATTGTTCAACCACTTATCTCGATTTAAAAGGTTGGAAACAGACGAACCACTAATGACGATATAATTCCTGTAAACTGTAGTCGCTTAGTTGAAACTACTCAAAGAATAAGATGATCGAAAATCATTAGCTGAATCACTAATTGTTTCCAATTTTCAGAATATCTAAGAAGCTCGATAATTTTCGGTTTAGCCTAAATTAATTATTTGTTACTCTCTGGTTAGGCTACAATCAGTAGCCTAATTATCACCTCCTTAGGGAAATATTGTAATAATATGGTCCTCATTTCATTCTTAGAATTGATGAACCTTGTATGTGTTCCTAGTTTTTATTTCTTCAAAGTATATTAATCATGGATCATTACGTGCAAGGTTTATTATTAAGATGTGCATGGTTATTCATGCATTATTCCATCAATATGCATGAACGTAAATAGTAATTGGTTATATGAATACATAAACTGAATACAATTCGGGAACGCAACATTGAAACATGGAACCAAATCTGAGATATTTGCATTTATCATGAAATCCATGAATGAAACATGGATTTTTGCAAAAATGGTCAAAAATTGAAACCGCTCAAACTCTCAGGAATGATAGTACTTGTCGAGAGGAACAATAAGATGTCATCACTTTGGCGAAATTCATTCCTATTCTTGAGTTATAAGCATTTGAAGTTGAGTGATTAATGAAAATTAAAAAAAAAATAAAACATCAATCACAAATACCTCCCAAAGATCAAATCTCAAATAATTTCAACTCAATAAATATGAAAATTTACATTAAAAAATTCTGATTACAATAACAATCATCAATAATTATTAATTAAAATTAAAAAACAATAAACATTATTCTCAAATACCTCCCAAAGATCAAATCTCAAATGATTTCGACTCAATAAATATGAAAATTTACATTACAAAATACCAACTTTTCTTATATTTTTTTAATAATTCACTTTCCAGAACTTTGTGATTGCTGTTATAGAGATTTTTTATTTACTAGATCCTACCGATCTTGACCTAATCTCCAATGCTAATAATTCAATTTTCTGATAACGATATTATAAATTAGGCTCACGTGAGATAATCCTATATTAACTCAAATAGTAGGCCAAATTATTATCAGATATTCAATTCACAATAGCATAAAAATTACTAGAATAAAGATTAGTACTTAATCAATACGTATTATCTTACGATACTTGTTATGATTAGTTTAAAAAGAGTGGGAGCTAACTTCTATAACAGAAAAAAAAAATTTCTTTTAATTTAATTTGAGAATGATGGTCATATAAGAATATGTCATATCTCATAAAGAACTAGGATTAAGCCCTTGGTGCTGGTTTCAGTTACTCTACTATAGGAATTTCTAGATCGTAGTAGTTCGTTCAGTACAGTTGCACTCCCCCTAATTCAATCCCTGAATGAAGGCGTAGGATCTGCAGCCCGCAATTCATATTTCCCTCCAGACAGGAAAATAATATTGCACTCAAAATGCTGTTTATAGTGCGATGTGTCCGTTATAATGATATACAGTTCAAGTTCATTGGTGTCGGTGTTGTTCTACGTCAATATGAGTGCAGTTATAAATAAAAGGCCGAGTTCATTCTCCTCAGACCAGCCTTGACAATATCCTAGCAAGGTCGACTCTGAGTATACTAGTCTATTATTTCTCTTTGCCAGTGATACCTAAAACACGTCTACAGTATATATTGCTATATTTGATACGTTTGTGTCATTTGTTATGTTATATTCGCACAATCCCCGTGCGAAAGCCCCGCACAGATACATCGATTTTTGTTCGTACGGTATTTTGCCGCCCTTATGAATTCTATTAGATTAAACAGAAGATTTCAAACATATGATGTTTGTCAAGATCCGTTCAATTTGATAGAATTTATAAGGACGGCAAAATATCGTACAAACAAAAATCGATTTGTGTGTTCGGGGCCGGGGATATACAGTACAGTTAATTTGTTGAATTCGCTATTCCCAAGTGTGTTCTTCTGATCATTTGAACATTTTTCCTGTTCGAATATTATCTTCTCAATTGAAAAGCTTTTTGCTTTGGAATTGTCAATTACAAAAAGGTAAATTACAAACAATTGTAAATAATAGAAATTGAGATTCTTTATTCAAATAACTCTCGAAAATATTCTCTGTTTGTATTTCTAAAAAAATATTATCCAGCTTTACCTGTTTTGGTGCGGGCTCTTCACCACCGCCATAGTGATTAATCGCCTTTTAAATTTTCATATCCAATTTATTGTATTTCGTACCTGTATTCTGAATTGGATTCAGATGAACACTTTTTACTTTCCTTGTCCTATTACCATAGGTAAGGAAAGTATTGCTTTCCAAAAAAAATTAAGGTACCCCAATTTCTAAATTTCTATACGTTTCAAGGTCCCCTGAGTCCAAAAAAGTGGTTATTGGGTATTGGTCTGTGTGTGTGTGTGTGTGTGTGTGTGTGTGTGTGTGTGTGTGTGTGTGTGTGTGTGTGTGTGTGTGTGTGTGTGTATGAGATGTGTATGAGTGTATGTGCGTCTGTGTACACGATATCTCGTCTCCCAATCAACGGAATGACTTGAAATTTGGAATATGAGGTCCTTACACTATAAGTATCCGACACGAACAATTTCAATCAAACGCAATTCAAGATGGCGGCTAAAATGGCGAAAATGTTGTCAAAAACAGGGTTTTTCGCGATTTTCTCAAAAACGGCTCTAATGATTTTGATCAAATTTATACCTTGAATAGTAATTGATAAGCTCTATCAACTGTCACAAGTCCCAGAGTGGAAAAGATTGAGCTTGATGTTCAGTAACATTTTCACCTAAAATTGAAAATAAGTTCGAAATTCCAGAAAATGTGATTATCCAATTGCAAACTGTTGGCAACTGCTGATTCTATAAAATGATTCACTATGAAGCGATAGCAGACCTCGTATGTCTCCAGCGTTATTGTCCTGTCACCAGCTGGCTCAGATCTTTGTTTATAAGTAGGCTTTAGATGCGCGAGAACACTAGTGTCAGGTGATCAATTCTCATAACGGCAAGGAAAGTTGTGTGAGTGCGCCACACTAGATTTTTCAGACTAGCATTTCATAGGATCCTCTTGTTGTGATTGAATTTAGCTGATATGGAATTTACTGAATGTAGCTAATTGGATCCAAGGAGTGTTTCAACCTCTTATATATTGATCTAGTTCAATCTATTGGCATGAATATGAGTTTGACCATTTTTTCAGTCACCTTCTAGAATGTCCAAAAGTATATGAATCACTAACTGCAGAAGGGGAACATGTCCAGTTTTCCTAATTTTACAGGAGAAGCAAAAAACTACTTTATAGGAAAACTAACAAGTAGAATTATTTAGTATTCTGTATGAATATGTATGGTTATATTGTACATGATATTATGTAATTACTGACCTAAATTCCATTCTACAGAAATTGAAAAAAAAAAATTTTCAATTGGACATGTTACCTTTTTGCAGTGAACAGTCATAACTCAAAATAAAAGTTTTTTTTCTTGGAAAAAACAAGTTTATTTTACATAATTATATGTGAGTGGATACATATTCATGATTAGATGAGAACTAGTTCTCAATCTCTTAATATTTGTATGATACTAGAACATGCTCTTCAGTTTTATTCCCTTCTTCTGTTGAAAACTTTATAATTTCATTCCAAAATTCCATCTTATCCGGAACGTACGTTAGACATTTTTTATGTCTTTCATTTCTAGAAAATTTATGGGTAGCTTGTCCTTGTGTTCCTTAGGAAGTTGTAGATTCCACTGGGTATTTCTTGAATGAAATTTATCAGCACACATACTTATAGTTCAGTTTAAATGATAGTTACTTGGTTAAGTGGCTAGAATGAAATCATGAAAAAAATCATAACTCCAAAACAAGAGATGATTAAGACTTGAAACAAACGGGAATAGATTATGAATTTCATTCAAAGAATTTTTGACACTTTATATCTAAAAATCGTCATTGAAAGTAGCTATTCAGAAAACATATTCTTGAAAAATGAAATGTTTTTGAAAAAGTGCATTTTTGTCGGTTAAAACCAAGTTTTAGGTGGAAATGTATTAAAATAAACTTTGTAGGATAGTTTATTGTGATCCGATTCGCGTTTACGAGAGGTCTCTATCATGAATGGTAACCATTCTATGACCGTTTTAATGAACGCTGGATCCGCCATTTTGAATAAGCCATTACTTGGCTCAGTCGCGACCCCCAAATGAGCATCAAGTGGTTCGGATAAAACAGATCATCTGCCCGATATTTGAACATTATTTATGCTAGCACTACCTACAGGAGAATTTTTCTATTTACATCAGAAAGGTAACATGTCCAGGACATGTTCCCTATCTGCAGTAAGTGGTCAATATCACTTGTTGTTATTAAGGCTTTATTGACTGTGTAGAAGTTCCATCTCTACAGCTAATAAAAATAAAAATGGAAATTTTGGACAAGTGTCCCTTCTGCAGTTAGCAATTCATATGTATGAGTATTTTCATTAGTATCATACTATAATGTGCACTAGAATTCTTATATGGATGTCTTTATCCTCACTAAATTGACTTATGCCCGGTGTCGCCCAGCTCGATAAATATTTTTGAACATGGTCAAGCCGGGTTTGATTTACAACTATGCACTGAAATTATCAATAGTGACATAGAAATCAATGTTCCAGTGTAAAGCGTACCTGATTTGACCATGTTCAAATGTCTTGACCGAGCTTGGTGAAACCGGACAAAAGTTGTATTTTCATAGGCTTAATGGAGGTAATTGAACTTATTCGTTCTTCTTGCTGTTGCTGCCAAAGTTATATGTCACTGATGGTGCTTATTATACTCCGTGTATGGTATTTATATATCCATCACAATCTCAGACCTTCCTATTTCTTCCACTCTCCATTCAAGTATGAAGCCTTCTAATACTGTAAATCAGTTCTAAATCTATTTCTCACTACCTCATCTAGCCTTTTGAATCTATCATCATTTTGTAAGTACCATTCAAAGAAGCAATACACAGACATACGAGCAGCCTGGTTCTATTGGGTCATACAAATTACTTATGATCATCATCCTAGCAATGTAGGTCTTCACTCCAGCATGTTCTGATAAGGGAGCAAGGCTATGTAGGCGATTGTAAAGTTATCTAGTTGCAGGCTAGAGCCTAGAGAAGGTCTAGTTTTGACACAACCTTAGCATAACCTAAAAGCAGTGAACAACGTGCTTAGTTGTAGTCGACATTTGAACGCTGGTTGGATTATGCAAACTGTGAGTGTTGCAACTGAACAGTGAACAGCAGTGACGAGTGACGAGGCTCAGTGCAGTAATGATTGTCTGCTCTGCTCTTCATTGTGTTCATCTGCTCGTCTTCACCAACTCCTCATTTTCATGTTTGGTCTTAATCCAGTACTCTATGTTATCTTCAATTTATTCCATTCTCATTCTATATCCACCTAATACTTATCCTTCCCACAGTTTCTTTCTCGTTTTGAGCTCTTGTCTTTGATGGTTTTATTCATCTTCATAATTCTCCTATTGGAAATCAACTCAAACTATGAAATGGACTATACTATATTATCATATTCTGTGTGCTTTCCACTCTCCACATTTTTGGCTTTCACTTGAGTTTCGGAAAACAAAGCAAGTTTTGAACTTACCAGCAGAAAGTTTATTGTATGGAAGCACAGATTTGTTTACTTGGTCTAGGATGAAAGTTATCTTGCAATACTTTCATCTTAACTAAATTGGAAATTCTTCCTCAGATGCTTCTGATACTCTTTGACTCTTTGTGAACTTCTCTATCTTCATAATTAAGGTGGGTATCCGCATCGTATAGGTATGCGCACTCCAATTGAAAACAATGCATCAAATCTAATCGTCCGATCCGTCCGATGCGCGCCGTCCGTCCGATGACGATCTGTGTACGCCTACCTTTAGTAGGCTTTATAAAGCCTCCCCTATCATTATTCCAACAAATCGCTCTCGATAATTCCCTTTTTGAAATTTTCTATTCTTGAGTTCTCCTCAATTGAAATTGTAAAGTTAGTCTAGACTAGTTTTTTACTGCTTCGGAGTAATTGAATGACTGGTATAGAATGTTTTAGGAATGTATTTCTTCTGTGATGTAATAAGCAAAGGTCCAAGCAAAACGAATTGGAAATTATGAAATTTGCTAACCTTTGAATTCCTTGAACACAACCGATGATGAATAGGAATGACTCTCCATTTCACAAAAAGCGTAGCGCTCCTTAACATTGTTATGAAATAGGGAGGCAGTAGAATTTTAACTTTAGGATGTGCTCTCTACAAACTGCCAAATTATTCATTATGTCCAGTTTTCAATTAAGATCCATCCACTTACGCACATAACCTATGAAATAATTGTCGATGCAAGTGTGGTATTTGAATGAATCATGTGAATAGTATATCACAATAATAGTGCTCTTCCAAATATTCTTCATTACGACTCCAATACTCCTCACATACCACAATATATATGTAATAGAAATAGTAAGACAATATGTAGTACAATGAAGGTGAAAGTTCAAGTGAAATTACTTTTAATTTAGGTATATCTTTGTGAAACTGTGTATATGATTTTGTAGAATCTTGAGGTGTTCGTTAAAATTTTCAAATACTAATTTTTCAATTGTGGACTTCAAAGAGGCGACATAATCCTTGTATTCGATGATTGATTACTCAATATTATCAATGTTTCATTGGAAATAATAATAAAATAAATTATTCATGATTGCCTAGCTGAAGACACAAAGCTGTACTGGTTTTGATTTGATGATAAATTCTGTACAAGGGTAAATAGCATGATAGGCTCTACCCTCGCACTGATAATACGTTCATAATGAATTATTCTTGGCAAAAAATTGAGTTTATTATTTTCAAAATTTATCTATCCCTCAACTGAATGTTGTTCTCATAAATGCATTTCTGGTATCAATTCTGATAAATATTCAATGCAAATTGAGGAAAGTATCGGTTGTTACTCAAACTTACACTTTAGTATTCGGGTTTTCATGAACAGGGCTGTTTTTTGTCTAGTCTGTACAATACCGGCACACTACAATCGTTTCCAGTCTCATGCAAAAAGCATATAAATAACGTTTCCACGTTGCATGATGCAGCATACTAGACAAAGCACACATGACTTGGGCACACGAACAAGAGTGAACTAATTATTTGAGCTTGTAAGTTGTTCATCAATATGTTACGTACACTTGTTTGTACAATAATCGCGACCACCTGTACTGAATATTAACCTACTTTCATTAATAACCTCATTTGCGGGAAGCTCCAATAACCTATCAATAAATTGTGGCACTTCAGCTTCAATACACGGAAAGATTCGATAATCAGGAGACAATGCTATCAAGAAAGGAGATTGTAGAAGCATGATGTCTTCCTTATGTAATATCTAACGATCTCCATTATGAATACTAATCCATAAAGTTAATCTCATTCTAATTCATAATGGCTCAGCTCATTGGTTCAGTACCCATTAAACGCCATAATATAATGGTTATTTAGTACTGGAATGATGCACGATATAAAACTATACAAACTATGTGGGACAAACTATCAAGAAGTCAAGTGATAAGATTCCACTTACATCTTCATCTGTGATGGTAATCAAGCTGTCGTTCTGAAAAATCTTATTCAACTACCGTACTTATAGGCTATTTTGGCAAGTTGATCAATTAATTCATTATGCTACATTTGATCAAGAATATTTACAATCTCAAGACAACAGATTCCAAGTGACAAATCAGTACTAGTTATTGTCATTTGATAAAATAAGAGCCCTCGTAGAGGGCCATTTCAAAATATATTTTAATCGTAGATAACAATATTAGAACTAGAAAAATCTATGAGTTCATTAAAGGATTCTGTAGGTTTGGAGAAATTTATAATAACGTGACTTCTTGAAATCAACTCACCTAATTAGTATGAATTTTCCATCGAATATACTTCAAGTTGAACATATCCCCTCGTTCCTCAAACCACTTGAAAATCCACAATAGGTATGATGTATTATAGAGGTAGAACGGCTGTAGCGGGAAGTGATGGAATCAATCGCTAATATAACAAAGCATCCAGGATATCGTATCAGTAATATAATTCAAAAATATTTGCAAATAAACTGTAACACTTTATTTACTTGATACGCTAGTAGTTTATAACACTGTTTTATAATGAGGGTCTTTAAAGCACGAGTTAGATGTAGAGTTAAGACACAAGTGAGCGAACATAGCGAGCGAACGCTCGTATACACTGCCTACATTGTATACACTATTCTATCTACGACCATTCAAGCGAAGTATCACATTGCTGACTTGTAGAAGGTTAGACATCAACCAACTAGCCTCTATTGTAAAATGATTGAAATAACAATTGTAAAGCTCTTCCTGGGGGAGTTACTCTCACCTCCAAGGAAAGGTCGATACACGTATAATGAATCTTGTACTGAGTCACCAGTACTGAGGTTATAAATTTTGAAAATGCGTGCGTTGACGCTAACTGAATACCAGACTGATTGATTCACTACAAGATTCGATACAATCGTCTGAATCGCGGGAGGCATAAACACCCGCTCACCCTTGATTCTTCTTATGACAGATTGTATAATGATACAAATTTTTAACAGGAGTGTAGCGGTTGCTAAACACTGAATACGTATATTTTAAAACTATTACCTGTGATGAAACAACATATAAAATCATACAGGTCGAGCAAAAATCCCGATGTAGATAATTTACGGGACTGCGTCTCTAATAAGTTCCGAAGGATTAAGATAGGGTACTGGGACCAGATATCGTTCGGAATATATTTCGAGAACAGAGTCTTGTCGGGTTTTATGCTCTATTGTAGGAAATTACATGATCTCCAGCTGCATCTGCTGTACAGTTGACGAATTCGCTCCTAAGTCGAGGTTGGTAACAGATAAAAGCTGATATATAAGCAGGTAAGGACAGAGAATAAATAATCTCGATCTGACCCCACACACTACATCCACTCAGATCTGTTCCAATATCCACATTGATTCAATTATTTCAATGATCGTACTTGTTTGGTTCTTGATAATATAGAACGTGTCAGACAAGATAATTGACAGACTCAAGAAATAATCGAACTCAGTAGACGAATTGACAAAATTGGAATATAATATAATAAAATATATAGTTTGACAGTGCAGATATAAAGCTTGAAAATAATTTAACATTAATAAAATGATCAGTAGTGTACTTGTACTCGCATGACACCATGCATGATTTAACAGAATTTTACAATTGATAAAATTGACAGTTTTTGAAAAAATTGTGATAATAAATTATAAAAGATTTTTAAAATTGCTCGGGGTCGTGGTTCTGGCAGCGGAGGATAGTTAATCAACTACAAGTTCTTATAAATTCTATGTTGAATAAAATCTAAAATCTTAATAATTAATAAGCGCTTGCTGGCGTGGCCATTAATTTAACGAAGAAAATTTTATATTTTCTGCACTGTATTTCTTTCGAAGCGTAGATTGGGGCCCCAAATTTTAAAACTCACGTGAAACTCCTTGGCGGTCGTGGTTTTTCCTTTAGATCAAATTCGTTCGATCGGCGGCGGGTCCAGGCTTCGGTTTCAGCACGTGTGGAATTTTTAATTAAATATCTCCTTCACCAATTAAATCAGGGAATAATTAAACTTGAAATTCTCGAATTATCGATTGATTAAATAAATTTACAAATAACAAATAAAATAGCCGAAAATATTGGCTCACAGATAAAACATAAAAAATCAAACAAAATTTCACAAATAGGTTTTTGGTAACTTTAACGAGGTCTTAACGGTGAGGATTTCAAAAGGGAAGTGCAGTGTCTTCTTCTAAGCCTTTTGGCTAGAACCTTTTCTCTGAGAATCTCTGTGTAATTAATTTTCATGAAAATTTGCCATTGGTAGAATGATTATGACGTAGGCATGACGTCAGTGGCAAGCAGTAAAATATAATTCCTTTAATTATATAACATAACTTAATTTGTATAATTCTTTAAACTGCTTAATTCTCTAGATAGAGTTCCTCTATACAGTGTACATGCACTAGCATATATGATAAGGCAGGTTTGTTGTCTGATAACATATTAACATATGATGCTATCAAACGATCACCCTTTTGGTGCTATTTCTATGAGTTGCCAAGTGCTTAGACTTGCCAAAGAGATTCATTCACCATGTGGTTCAGTTGAATCAATAATTAATAATAATTGCTGCTCTTATCAATAATACAATATTCATGCTATGACCTAGTTAGTTACAATAATACTTGACATTATAATATGATTTCGTGAATAATAAATAGTTTCAACAATAATACATACATTTTATTTTTCTATTTGAAATTCTTGGTCTTTTATCAATAGTTCTTAATTTTAAAAATAATATTAGACTATAGCTTTCATGAAAACCTGGCATGACATTTTATAATATATTGAATCAGTCAGCTGTGTTTGAGCTGCTACAAAACATCTGATCAGTAGTAAACAAAAGTGTAACCTCCAAAATTCAATGAGCAATTCATAAACGATTTTCACTTAATTTGCGAAATAATTATAATTCTATTAAATAATTCTCTGGAAAAATGTGTAGTACAGAACGGTACTCTTATCTGATACTCAGCTGTTGATAAGGAAGCCTTATCGCTCGGTCGCTAACTATTCGTTTAGCAGATCTTTCATTCTATAAGGGTAATTACAATTTTTCTGGTTGATTCTCTCCTTTCATGAGATTTATTTAAAAGTTTCATCACACAATATAGGTGAGAAACTAATCAGAGTTTAATGTTGATGTCACCATCATCGAAAACCGTGTTAAAATGTTCAATACGTTGCATAATGTTCACATTAAAGCATAGTTTTGAATATCTTTTTCAAAAAGACCCCTGTTATGGACTTGATTGTGATGGTTACATTATAACATGGTCGTAGATGAAAATATATTCAGCTATGGAATTACGATACTATTGAACATCGAATAATTTAAATGATTCTCAGTGTATAGTACCTACTGTAAATGATTATATCTAAGAGAGTAGGATGCAGTATTCTGAAAAGCTATCCAGTACAGAGTCACTGAAATGAAAAACCTATGCTCATCAAGCTTCCAACACCAATTCTATTGTTCCCAAATTTGGCGTTATTACTCGAAGGAAACGCCAATCCAGAAGTCATCTGGTAGACTACTTATTACGCTACAAATGCACAAATAAAAGAGCTTGTTTCTATCTTCAAGAACCAAATGTTTTAGAGAGAAGAAATCTCATTTTTATATGTATTCTGGTAGAAAATTCTACTTTCGTTGTTATGGCATAGTCTAATAATAGAGGAAATATCATACTAGTCTCAATGGATAGTGTCATCGCTGTGTTCTGGTATATTGAGAGTGTAGCCTACTCCACTATAGGAACGTGGGATTCGAGAGAAATTTCTTTTCAGTTTCTTGACAGTTCTGCCAGGTGGAATAATGAGGCTCTCTTTAGAATTTATTATAGGTACAGTATTATGTTAATTCGAGTGGAAGTAAGAGTGTTGCGACCACTCATTTTGTATTCTTCTGTTGGAAAAGTGTGTCCGTTGTGAGTGATAGTAGATCTCGGTCTATAGCTACGATGATCGTTATACATAAAACATATATTGTTGGAATAATTGAGTAGAAGAATGTCTGTATGTTGGAATATCAAGAAATAACACATTTTGATACTAAGATCTAAAAAATTGAAACACTATTTGTTGAAGAACCATTTATTTTGTACGAAAGCAATATGCTGTTCTACTTTTATCAATTACTTATTAGTCAAAGACAAAGACCCCAAGAGATAGATAACTTTCCTCCATTTTTGAAAGTGTTTCCCATAAATTGATTTTCAGTTCAGAGAATATTATCGCAAAGGGATTTGACTAGGAAAAATTGCGCTAATGAAGGAATAAAAATAGAATTTTTGTATCATCTACGGAAATCAATTATATTTATTTGTACTTATCATGTAGAATAGAATTATTCTATATTTTTAATTGTATAGATCCAACTATGGCCTATACTTTAATGCGTTTAGCATCAAATTCGTACTTTGATGGTCTCTGAATCGATAATTGTTTTCTTTTTATAACTTATTATCTTCATTCTGTATTTATTACTTATGCTTTTTTCATACTTATCAACTTTCTTATGTTTTTGTGAATTGCATGAACTGTATCTCCTATTTTTATTTATTTTAGTAACTTACTTTATTCGATTGTAAATGATAGTGAAGACTGTTTTGGGCTTAATGCCTGTAGTATTTTTGTTATGTAATAAATAAATAGATAAATAATAATAAATTCCAATATTGTCATTTCTGTTTTCACTCTTCAATCACCTAGTTGACGTAAATTCATGTGCAGAAGAATAGTGACTGTTTGATTTTTGTTTCAACATGAATAATCTATTGGTAACTTAGAAGTCCAATCCGACCAATTGTTCATTCGTATACAAAAAACTATGCAACAGTATTTTAATAATATATGAAATATGTGAGAGTTTAAGAGCACAAGATCCTAGACAAGCCTATGACATCATCATGTCTGCAGTTTCATCAAACTTTAAAATTGGTAGTCGAACCAAACCAGATTGGTTTGGAGTGGCAAATGATGACTAATATGTGAACTCTCTTACAGCGAATACTTTCCAAGTTACCTGTAATGCTATTCCACCAAGTTGAATAATTTTGGTATCATCAATGTCATGAGCAATTCAATAAAAGCTTATTATAATAACCCAATACTAAATCGTGTACGTGTAGATAACTGATGCCTCACGTGGAACGATTATTTGCAACTGCTATCATCAATTTCACTCCCAATCCGCAATAAATATTTGGTCTCTAAAACCTTGAAAGTTGTGCATTTCTCAACATTGTCCTGTAACACATTTCTTCCTCTTTCGAAATCAACTAATTCACTCTCAACGTCAGAAAAGATAAACAACCACTTGGATGTAGATTAGGATCGAGTTTTAGCAACTGAATGAATCAAGGCGAGGAATTATTTTATCATCTCTGGTAGAACGAGATCAATGAGATAGTATGATGGAATGGCTGATTGATTATTAAGTTGTTAAAAAAAACTTGAGTCTGCGCTATGTCTACACGTCAGAGGCGTTTATGTAGGCCTTGTTACGTAAGGTCATACAAGCTGGGCGGAAAAGTGGCTCAGATCTAGTTTTGACGGAATTTCTTCTTGCAAATTTGTTGTTTGAGAGCTTTCAGATTGAGATTGACAAGAGTTTGTGGTGCAGAAAGAAAGTTAAAACAAGATAACAGTTAGGAATGGGGAATAAATTTTCAGTTCAGCTAGCTATTAAAATATTATGTTATTACTTGAGTTAAAAAGTATAAGAAATAAAATTCTTTAACTTTTTACCCTCTTTGCTTGAGTGTAGGCATAGGAACTGTGTATGTTTTCTGTATGGTAAAGGTTATTCGTTCTAGATCATTTATGTTTGTTTCCAAGTATGCTGCTCTCTTTCATGAGTGATTGAATTCAAATAATTTATAATTCCTATACAATTTCAACAGTTCGCTCGGAATAGATACAGGGGTGCCCACAAATTCTTGGAGGGCAATAAAAATCAAATCTTTGGGGTGACGTCATTCGGGGTTTCAAGTGGCAAAAGGGTGTTCTCAATTCCAGGAAGGTCTATGGGCTTGGGGGGCACCTTTGGAATATAAGGACAGTATCAAGTATTGAAGAATTAAGTATTCCATTATCCATAATTACTTGAAATTCAATTTCAGTTATGTTTGCTCAAGTCATCTGTACAATTGGTTCGATAGTATCACCATTGTTTATATTCTAGTTTGATTTGCAGTTTCATGACAAACAAATATAATGACTGAAGTTCGTACTTGTGAGACTTTGAGAGCTGCTTCAAAGAATACAACAATATTGTAGAATATAGAGTTGCATGTTAAAAAAACTATTTACGCACTGAATTGTATTATTGTATTTGCAATTCTGTTACTGCTCGAGTATAAAATACTGTTTCGGATCGACTAAACTGAAAAGGAAGTTGGAGAAATGACAAAGAATAGAAGAAAGATGAAAGTTTGGAGGAACAGATGTGGGAGTGAGGTTAGTAAACTTCTTGCCGATTCAATAAAGTTGGTTTGCGAATTTTGATTTACTCATAGAAATTTGAGAATTCAGAATGTGTAAGAGAGATCGATGAAGAAGAAGAAGAAGAGTGACAATGATAGAAGCTGCAAATGTGGGTGAATGGGTGGAGCTGTGAAGTTGAGAAGAAGAAGACGGAGATGCGAGAAGAGAAAGATGAAGCGATCGAAACCAGTTTCGAATGCTGAACGATTTCACTCTCGAAGATGAAGTCACAGCCATCTCCGATTAACGGAAACGGAAATCAAGGTCTATGTCTTCGATTCCTGCTTTGGTCGGTGATTGAAGTGAGATAAAACGATTGATTGAGAGGGAGTGGGTTATCCAGAGAAGGAGAATCAGAAAGCCTGAAATATAGGAGAAGAATAATATTCAGGTTTTTAGGTACAGTATTCAAATTTATGGATACAGAGTTCCAAATTCTGGGGCAGTATTTACAATTTGATATACGATGAATATGTTTTACAATTGTAATTCAATTATGTAATTTGAGTCACTGGAAATAGGTGATTCACAATAAATCGTTCTTTCATGCAAAATTGAAACTCGTTTTTCAAAAATATAAAATTATTTATGGATGATAAGTCAATATTCATTATTCAACATTATCGTACAGGTTTCATTTGGTGGAAAGATCTAACAATATTGTTACACCTTGCCGTTCATAATGTGTGGGGGAATAGTGAAACAAACTCTTGAATAATTATGTTTTGTAATGATGGGCTACAAACTTCGAATTTCGTCTTCCCACTTCAGAAATGTCATTTTCAATGTGATTGAAAGGCTGAACAGGGAATTGATTCCATCTATAAGCAGAAATCTTCTATAATAAATTGTCTGTTCTTCAAATATATACTTCTTATATAAGTTGGAACAAGAAGGCGAAGGTGATGGAAGTTGAAAATTATTGGATTTGTATCTCCAATAGCGGTGTGTGAATCCAAGCTTTCGTAACAGCGTTTTGAAGTTTTTTTATGGAGAGATTCAAGTGCAGAAGTACTTAATATCCCTCAAACGCAACTGCAGACACATCTCTCATGATTTTATAAAGTTTTATCACAAGTTTAATGAATGAGAAGAGGATGGTTTGGAGATTGTTAAAATAATATAAAATTAGAATGAGACTTGACAATAAATGAAGTGAGTACTCTAGAAATGAAACATATTTCAAATTTACTCATAAGTCATAATGGTAAGAAATTGAACTTTAATTTCTAATTCAATTATTGTCTGTAGCTGGAAATTTATCAATAACATCTATAGTTCTTGGCTTGGTTGGAAAATTCCATCCAATTTCATTGAGATAGGATTAAATATTTATTGAACCAACTTCTCTGAACTATTTGCATTGAATTTGGATTGCCATATTTCTGGCATTCTTTATAAGAATGAAAAATTTGATATGGAAATGAACAGATTCGATAACAGATAAATGGAACTGTTATTACTTTTGAAAGGAATACATTTATATCTTGTATAATATATACAAAATACGGAATAAACTTGGAAAAATAATATTGATAAAAATCTGAATCATCTAGTATTTTTAACTACATGGCGTCATACTTCGTTTTTTATATTGAAAGCTATCACAGACAGCATATCAGACGCTGGTCAGATAAGATGATTCATCCATAGATGATGATTCTATAAGATTGATGATTCAAGATCGATAGATTGATAGAATTCACTCAGTTGAGATGGATGACTGAGCGTTTGTGATACTACTATCTAGTCAATAATGAAGTTCATACTTTTTAAAGTCGTTCTCTGGTGTTATGGATGACATCCTCCCTACTGCAGTGATATAAAATGGATAGTTGAGCTTTCCCGTATCAATCAATGTCTATAACATGAGTGTAGTCAGGTATCTGTGCTGTCATGTAAGTCATGAATCTTTCTAAAATATCTTCAAGTTTTCTCTTCTTGTGGCACTTTAAATCTCGACATGACATTCAAATATTATGGTTGGTATTTCGGTTATAACATAAAATAGAAAAATTTATCTTCTCAATCTATAAGTTAGTATATTTGTCATGTGCAAAACAATTAGAAATCGACAGACATCCTGCCTTGAATAATAGATTATGAGTATCTCTCAGGTACGCAGTAAGCAGTAATTTCATGTGTTTCATAGCGTAAAAAAATTTGTTATAAACTGAGAAAATAAATTATAAATAATTTCAGTTTCCCTTTCAAATAATTGTTGAATCATTAAATGCAGTTCCTCTTGGAATAAAAATCTAATAGCGAATATTATTAGTATTCCATTAGGAAAAATTACAAACTTCAAAAACAATAAATAATTAGGAAACTGATACCTTACATTTTTGGAGATTGAGATTATTTCAATTCTTACTTTCATTTCACTTGAAATTTCTTGTCACAAAAATAATCTTTGAATTATCTTTTAAGTCTTTTACAGGACTAATAACAGTGTTATTATTCATGTATTTATACTGAATTGAAGTACATGCGTTTGGTCCTAGAACATGACATCATTACATGAGTAAATTTGTCTTATTTATTAGAACCATTGAAATCCTAAAGAAAAAAAATATCCAAAAGTTTAAAAATTATAGCCTACTCGTAGAAAACTGAACTTAAGAATTGTATATTCATAAGTCTTCAATATTGATGAAATAATTGGTAGCTTATCGTCTAGTTTACCTGCGTGACTTCCAGTAATAGTGAAGGACTAACTCTATCAATTTCCAACAAATGTTTCACAATAATAATTATTGTGTTGAACAAAAGATCATTACATGAGTAAATTTGTCTTATTTATTAGAACCATTGAAATCCTAAAGAAAAAAAATATCCAAAAGTTTAAAAATTATAGCCTACTCCTAGAAAACTGAACTTAAGAATTGTATATTCATAAGTCTTCAATATTGATGAAATAATTGGTAGCTTATCGTCTAGTTTACCTGCGTGACTTCCAGTAATAGTGAAGGACTAACTCTATCAATTTCCAACAAATGTTTCACAATAATAATTATTGTGTTGAACAAAAGATACATGGATAGAGCTGTTTCTCACATCGTATCATTGATAGAAATCGTGCTTTTTGTCAGATCCTTTCTAAAACTGTAATTGAATAGTTGGGACTCTGGAAATCGATTATCAGCACTGTGAAGTGGTTAGTTATGGTTGTTTCAGAATATCATTGGTGATATCTGTTTCCACAGATATAGAATTTCAGAAAGTAGAAGGTAAATAAACTGAAGTGCACTTGCCTCATATTTCTCAGAAGTAGATGTATGTCTGTGAGTAATTTCAAAAATATACTATAAATAATGTTAATACTGGTATATTTACCATTATTAATACATACTTTATATGTATATTATACTTTCCATTTATCGTAAAACAATTAGAAACCCTTGTAGAATTAGTCCCATTCGACGGGAATAATTAAAATCTTGTAAAATTGAAGTAAAATCACATTACAGTACCTAGAATACATGTTCGGTACTCCACGTTCCTTGGTTATACCTAATACAAACAACAGTATTAACATCACTAGAATGGGCAGTTTAGGCTGTGTTTCATTGAATCAACAAATCAATTATTTATTTACTCTTATGGCTTTTATCGGCAGAGAGATCCTTTCGGATGTTCTGCCTTGCCGTATTACCCAATGTCATTTCCTATCAACACTCAAGTTTATAGGTTATGTCTTGGGTTCTTCATTTTTCTCACTAAAAATTTGCACTTTCACTTCCTGAGTTCCTATTTTATAAATTTTAAAATCAAGAAAACTATTTTCAAACACAAAATCACATTTAAAAAGCAAAAACTATAAAAATTTTGATGATAATATTGAACTGAAAATTTCACATCAATTCCTTGTTAAGGAATGAAAATTTGAATTGAGGAACGAATTTCGTGAATCAATCATTCTTGTTTCCATTTGGGCTGTCAGTTATCAGATGAATGAAAGAAGTATCATCTTTGAATCATCTTTTGGATGATTATCATCGAATGTCGTGCTGTCAGTCACGCATTATCTTAAACGCTCAGAAATCGCCAAGCATCGTGACTGAACGGTCCGACTCTATCAAATTGTATCAAGCCGCTCACAACTATCGTCAAAGTAGAATCTTCAAGTGTCAATCCAAGATCCTATGTTTGAGCTATGATATAAATAGGTTCTAACGTTGAATGTAGCATTGAGGTATGAGGCTTTATTTTTTACTATTAGAAACATGAAATCATGTACATTGCACTCTGCTTATTAGCATTCTGTTGGATACTACTGTATGTATTGGTTTCACCTTTGTCAGAATATATACGCTAATAGGTTTGCTCGACTGAAGACCTAATAACATTTCTACTATCGTGATGAATAGTTCTTGTTCTTGTTGAGTTATTTATTTATTCATTCTTTTATTGATCAAATGACACAAAATAATCATTCAAAATAATTTGGTGGAGGATTAATAGGCACAGCCAAAAACTGTTCCTCCCCCGAATTTTAATTCATTAAAAAAGCCCAGGAAATAGTTTATGTTGTCTCCACTTTTTTAAATGTTGTCTAATTTCCTCACCAAACACTTGAAAAACACATAAAATTTATAATTGAAAAAGATTGATGACATAGCTATCAATTATCAAGTTAATTATTAACTTATTATATGAGTTAATTTATCAGGCGAGCTGAGTTATGGGAACGATATAGTTTTATGCATTTGAAACATGTCAAAATCATGTTTCAACCACAATATTGAAGTGGACGTTGAAATATTAAGAGTAAATGTTATTTACAGTTGAAGTGAAATTTATTACAAAATTTCAACTCATAAACTCTTGTACTCTTATATTAGTTTTATTGAGTAAGTACATGCTGAATAATTCTGTCTAACAACCAAAAACAAGGGGTTGCCAAGCCTGGAAAATTGTGCGCCTCTTCGTAACTGTGTGACCTTCTGATGGAGTTGTCTTTCTTGACAGTCTGATAGTCGTTGCGAAATCCTAAATGATATCTTACCATCATAACATAATAGCAGATAACTTTCCATAGGAGTATCTCCCATTAACATCGCAAGAGGACATTTATTTCTTTTTGCACTTGTACACTGGAGGAGAATTGCGAGATTTATGACAGTCTCACAGTCTAATATTAGATATCCAATCCAGGATCGGTCATGTCAGATTCTGTTTATAGCTATTGTCATTTTATTTTCTCTTACCTTGAAGCAACCTTATTAGCAATCTTTTAAACATTCATTCATCTTCCCACATTATCTCGATAACTGAAAGTCATCAATCGTTTCCAATGTCGATACGCGACTCCCTTCGATTCACTTGGATGCATTCTGGCTACCTTTCCCATAATGTACGAATGGATTCATAGCAATCCCCTATAAGGCATTTTTACCGAGAAGATATATAGTACCAGCATTCACTTGAAGGGTTTGGAACATCTGTGCAGCTTTATGGCCATGAAAATAATCTTCTATGGCCTTCAATAAGAGTTTTGTCATAACTCATGAAGTTTGAGTTGCTAGTTTTCAAAGCAGATGAGTATTTATTGGTGTATTACAAGAAGTTACTGGAAAATGAAATATAGTTTGTAACTTCTGTACGATAATTGGGTCATAACAGATCGTGATGTTCATTTTCCCATAAACGTAGAGAATAACTTTAGTGTGTTCATGAACTTTTATTGTCTCAGTTTGTGATTTAGATGTCTTATCTTTAGCGTGTGTTTTAGCTTGTGTGTTTCATTTTGCCATTTATCTAATTATTGAGTCTACATTGTGTAATAAAAAAATCATTTCAGAATAGTTACTACATTTTGAGTGGTTCACATTCATATAATTTCTTATAGGAGTCACAATATCCAATATGGAGTCGTACTGAATTTCCAAATTACCTATCAACAAAAATAATTTATCTCACAATGTTCAATTAGTAATGAAGTTACTAATTCGTAATTTTGTAATAGGTACAAAACTACCTTGTCTAATTCAAAACTGCTAGAATTTGAATAATTATTTGAAAAACTAAATTTAATTATTTTGATCTTGTTCCACGCATAGTTCTATTATTGATTCTTTTTCTCCAAAGTATTTATTCATCTTTCCGATATTTCGTACAAAATTCGAAGTCATTGGAAAGAGACTCTTAGTACAAAAGTAGTTTGAATCAATATCCATGATTGATTCAATTGAAACTTGAACTATCGATCCTTGTTCATCCATTATTCATCTCACTTACACAATAGTTGGAAGAGCAAATCCATTCTCACCTTTTCTGGCTATTATCTGGTTATATCATCACCTGAAAAAGTGAAAGATGTACAAACAGCATAAGAGTTGAAGTACTCACTACACAGCTTTATTTATTACCAAGGTTTCATTCTTTCCTACAGGTGTCTCATGTTAATCTTATTCACAAGCACACATTTCGTTTAATTACTATTATAAATTTACATAGAATTTTTCATCAAAGAAAACATTTGAGAAAAATTTCAAATTTCCACTAAATAATCGAAAAACTAATTGAATTTTATCTTTCTGAATCATGATTTTTTTCTGTTACATGAATATGATTGCAACGACTATATGAGCTTGTTCTAAAAATTATCTTGAATTATTGAGAGTAGGCAATTCTGTTGAGAAAAAATCTAACATGAGAGATAAAATTGAATTTTTAGCATCCTTGTAATAAAGAGTCAGATGATTCTTATCTTGAGAAACATTTTTACTTTCCTTGCCCTATTACCATAGGTAAGAAAAGTATTGCTTTCCGAAAAAATTAAGGTACCCCAATTTCTAAATTTCTATTGGTCTGTATGTGTGTGTGTGTGTGTGTGGTGTGTGTGTGTGTGTGTGTGTGTGTGTGTGTGTGTGTGTGTGTGTGTGTGTGTATGAGTGTATGTGCGTCTGTGTACACGATATCATCTCATCTCCCAATTAACGGAATGACTTGAAATTCGGAACGTAAGGTCCTTACAGTATAAGGATCCGACACGAACAATTTCGATCAAATGCGATTCAATATGGCGGCTAAAATGGCGAAAATGTTGTCAAAAACAGGGTTTTTCGCGATTTTCTTGAAAACGGCTCCAACGATTTTGATCAAATTTATACCTAGAAAGTCATTGATAAGCTCTATCAACTGCCACAATTCCCATATCTGTAAAAATTCCAAGAGCTCCGCCCCATCTATGCAAAGTTTGATTTTAGTTTCCCAATTATCAGGCTTCAGATACAATTTAAACAATAAATTTCAAATGGAAAAGATTGAGCATAAAAATCTCTACAATTAATGTTCAGTAACATTTTCACCTCAAATTGAAAATAAGCTCGAAGTTCGATAAAATAAGATTTTTGAATTGCAAACTGTTGGCAACTGTTGATTCTATTAAATCATTCACTATGAAGAGATAGCAGACTTCGTGTGTCTGCAGCGTTATTGTCCTGTCACCATCTGGCTTAGATCTTTGAATAGTAGACTTGAGATGCGCGGGAACACTAGCGTCAGGTGATCAATTTTCATAACGGCAAGGAAAGTTGTGTGAGTGCGCCACACCAGATTTTTGAACAAAACTCCATGAATGATTTCTATTGATGAAAGCATTACTGGAACCTGTTTGAGAATCTGAACTTCAAAAATCAATTCTCTACGCTCATAGTATTCACCAACTCTAACAGATAAAGTTTAGTAAAAACTGAAAAATTTTGTCGAGCATACTTCACTGATGTTCGGTTTCATCAAGCTTGGTCAAGACATTTGAAATTGATCAAACCGAATACGCTTTACAAGCGTGCACCGCAATTATCGATAGTAACTATTGCCATCGACATAAAATATGTTAGTGCACTCGTTATAAAGTGTTGGCTTTTTGACCATGTTCAAAAGTCTTGACGGAACCGGGCCTTGGCCCAGTTCAAGGGCCAAGCCACACGAGTGATTTTTCAGACGAGTCGGCATGGCACGAGAGGACAAAGCTATTCGATTGGCTTCTTCGAGTGATCTTCCTGTTCATAAAGCTTCCTCTCGATATGTCAACCCAATCAGCCAATAAAAATGCCAATCTAGTTTGTTCTAATGAGAAAAAGCAGAAAAAATCGAATATGAATTCCTCTGAATTCGATTCCATTTTGTAAATAAATAAAATTGTATCATTTTGATAGTGTGCTGGAAATGAAATGTGAATGCACGGAGATTTATGAGCTATTCAATCACACAGCATTTTATTTGCATCAAAATACGACATGAAGATGAACGGAAATTACAGCAAGAGTGTAAATCATTCAAACACTTGCAGGTTTGCACCTCAAAACTAAAGAAATAGATCAAGCTATAAATAAATGAATATACATGAAGATGAACGGAAATTACACTATAAAGCAAGAGTGTAAATCATTTAAACACTCGCAGGTTTGCTCCACTAAACTCCAAATAAATATACCAAACCTGCTGATTTCACGGCTTGAAGTTGTCAAAGTACAACGTATGAAGTTGTCTGGATGTTGAAAATAGTTGGCAAGTTGCAACACACACTGCTGCGTTGGCATGAGTCGTTCCAGTTAAGTTGCGCGAAATACCACCACGCGACAGTGATGGATAACTTGCGACAATCTGGTTGCATCGTTGCACAACAATGTCCCTTAAACGTTTCCTGCTTCGGAGTAATTTGGACGATTGTGATAGACAACAAAGTGCAAGCAGTCACGTGATCCCAGTGAATTCCGAATATTCCAGTGCTCCATGTAAACAACAAATGGACAATCCTGATTGGTTGTTGGCGTGATTGGAAACAATTAGATTAGTCCGTCTATGTCTCATTCCACAATAGTGGATTGAATAAAGCATTCAATTTGTTGAGAACGGTTTGTTTGGAGTTCAAGCATCAATATTTTGTCTGAATTGGACTTATGAGCTGAGAGCTGAGAATTTATTGATATATAAATTAACTAGCATGAGAAGATCCTACTTCATTTCTAGCAAGAATTTGTCATTTATCAGTAGAATGAGGTCATGCTAGGCTATATCGTGGTTTGATAGGCGTTAAAAAATGTGGGCCTTGGATCATAATGTATCAGTTACCGTATTTCATCGAAGTCCCGAACATTTTTCTTTTTAATTAATAATTTATTTAGTTTCACCATATTTTTATTCCTTCATCACCGAAATTTCATTCCCGTTATTTCATAACTTTTATATGAGTTATTTTTGATCATTTTTAATAAATTGAATAACTTTCTTAAAAATTGGTATTTTCAGAAAGTTTTTGCTTGAGAGACACATAAGTTTAAACTGATTAGTTTGAGGTACAAACTGAATCTCGTACGTACAAAATTAATTTCTCTTTCGAATTTGCACTTGAAATTTGTTGAAAGTGCTACGCAACAAACTGTAATCCAATAATATTTGAATGCAACGCTTTGAATTCTTTCAGTTATTTTCAGTAGTTGACCAACATTATTTTTCTTTTTTCAGGTGAGTAAAAATCTGCATCTTATTTCTCCTGTGATACCTGTATTCCATGAAATTGATTATCCAACATCTATCTTCAGTGAATGGTTTTTGGTGAGTTATTCGGAACTATCCATAATCAATATAATACTGAAGGTCATTGAGATTTATCATTTTTAAGTTAATTCCAAATTTTTGTTCCATTTTTGAAATTTGCCCAAATAACATTTGAATTTGCATAAAATTGAATCATAAATACCAAAGCTTAGAGATGAAGACTAGTCTTATGAAATACTTTTTTTAATGTTATGTTTAAGTTAAGGTAGTAACCGTATTGAATTTGTTTAGTAATTGATAGACATGGAGAATAATATCAAAATATTTTTCGAAGATTACGATAAGATCAGGTTAGGCCTCTGCTGAGCTTATCCATTTTACTTTTCCTTTTGATGTATGTCTCATACTCATCCTTGAAAGTGAGCCAAGTCTATAATCAATGGCCATAGTTCAATATGTTTCGAATTTTATTTTTTGAAACTCTTCACTTCTATTTTTCCGCTATACTTTCCTAGTCTCATCATTGTTGAAAAGTGGAGTCAATGTTACTTGCATTTCATCTCTATTTATTAAAAAAAACTATTTTCTCCTTTCTTATTTGATTGGGCTACTGCACTTCTCATAAAATCCTACTGGAAATATTATTCTGGCTGGGATAATTCTTATTTGCTGTTCCCGTACACTGTTGGCTACTGATGAAATACGGAGAAAAATTTCCTATTAGCAAACTATTATACGAAGATGTTAGGTAATGGCAGTCAGTTAGTCAAACATCTGAGGATGATGACTCAGGACATTCAACGAACATGATTCAAATCGGATGTAGACGGATAGAAATAGTAATTTTAATGGCGCTTTATCTTACCGGCGGTCGCTGACCTAAATATAATTAGCTTAAACTAAAACTAACAATAATATAGTACATTATAATAGAGTTGATCCTGCAGTGGGAGATATTATAAGTGCTCTATGATACTATACTAGGAATAGAGCTAACTAATACTCCTATGTCGATGATTGGAATTTCAGGTAGAACTTCGATTTCAGAGAGACTTCTTGAAGACTTCTGATTTCTTATAATATTTGTATACAATATTGCGTTTTCAATAGTCTATTTGTATTATGTGTTAAAAGTGCAATTATTAGATATTATACTGGTGCTCTGATGTGTATCTCAAAATAAATATCATATTGATTATTACCTATGTGCTGCATTATGGTAGATTTGGTCATTCTTTTTGGAGAATCATATTCATATTGCAATAAGATTTCTCTCGCCACTTCATAGCTACTAGTATACTGTTTCAAAGTCTTGCGCACACCGGTGCGAATCCTCGTTGTGATGCGGGACAGTGACGGGAACAGGACAACTTTTAAGCCGTGGTTAAATCGTTAGAGTCAACCAAAGACCTTAAAGATGCATAGACTCACATGCAGCGCTAGTGTCGTACTTGGAAATGAAATCCGCCATTGAGGGGGTAACCCATAAGATTATTACATACCAATGCCACCAATGCCTTTGTGATCTATAGTATTACATATATATAATATTTAATATCTCGTACCCCAATTTGGCGGCCTTCAATTTCAAGTAAGAGCTATCATTGGGAAGGCATAGGTATTGTGGCTCTATATCTCTTTAAGGTCTTTGGAGTCACCGGTCGTCCCATATGACGACATCGATTTGAACTGGTATCGCAAGTCTTATTTCTCCATTTCAGTGATTAAAATTGCAGATTTAAAATCATTATTTTGAGAATTGTAGCCGAGAAACTGAGTCGAATAACATGTTTTAGATTATATGTTCAGATGTACGAAGTTAAGATGAATGTTCTCATGCAAATTTATTTACATTACAGGAATCAATGTATTATGCAAAACTCGCACAAGAACAGAATAAATAATGTCCCTAAAGATAAATACATTACCACTTCCAGAAAACGATCCATTGCCTTGCTCCAATATACACCACGTATTTTGAACGATTATAGTTCAAATAAACGTTGTCATGACAACGCTATTGCTATCTCTATCACTATCCGCCGCCTTGACCGATGAGAAAGTCAAGGAGAGGGAGAAAAAAGATCGCAGATAAAGGAGAAGAAAGTAGAAGAAGAGTTAGAAGCACGCCGGGTTACATAAAATAAATTTCAATTAGGATTTCTTCATCAGTTACACAACTTGAAGTATTTTGTCTGTCAGGCGTAAGAAATAAATTTTTATTTTCGTCATCTCCTTCTCCTATACGAGTACTCAATAGTGGATAGGTTTGCTTTCATAGATTTCTCTGCTGAGTGTAGTTTGATTTGCTTTTTAAAAATATTGAACGTCCATGGAATAATGCAGCTACATAAAAAATGTTAAATTATTTCAATTTTTTCACAGAAACTATCATCAAAGAATAATATTAGCTAAGCAAGCTTCTGTTGCCAATCACCAAATATCAGGAACCAATCAGAAAGAATTATTCAAAGAAAGAACCAAACTAGTAGCCGCTGCATTCAGCGAATGTGGCTGGCTAACAATTGCCCCAAGAATCGTTCAGAAATACGAGCATTCAATTTTCATTTCCTGTAAAATTTGTTCCCATTTTCTTGCTCTCATTTCTTGTTTCTATTTCTTGAAACAATTTTTTCCATCTAACCTTGTCAATCACTACTGATGGTGGTCAAGTTTGGAAAGCATTGTTTTCACATTGTGATAATCTCAGATTGGCTCATCTTTGACTCTATGACACAGTTTTATCTCAAATATTGTAAAAAGTAGACTATTGGGTTTAAAATGCGTATGACTAGCCTACTCATATACGATTACATGTTCATGTTGACGATTCAGTCACGATACATCGCATGATTTGCTTCTGCTTGCTCAGAATGGAGATAATTCTATTAAATTGTTGGCTGAATCTGTTATGTTGATACTCAAATTTCATAACCGGTATTGCAGCAAACACCTAGTTGTGTTAAGAGTGTAAAAGACAATGCTTAGTACATTGTGTATGTACGGTACTTTGCATTTCCCCATCAACGTAGTTGATGTGGTGCTTCATTCACACTGTTCAATTTCATGACCTCAAGGCTCAATGTTTAGTTCTTAAACTTACAGAGAGTCTGCTGATAATCTTGAAACAAATATTGAAAGCTTTATTTTTACTCATTTAAGATATATTTTCGAGAATAGAATAGAAAACATATTTGTTTGCGGCTGGAAAAGCCACAAAAATTAGCATCTGATGTCATGAATTACTGATAGCACTTAAAAGATCCACAGTTATGATGAACGGGCGTAGCTCAGCTTCTACCGTGGGCGGGGGGGACACATAATGTCTCTTATATTTAAAAATAGGGTTAATTACCACCCCCACCCCCCCCCCAAGAAAGAATTTAGTTTAAGCATTCGAGTAAAAACCATGAAAATTTGAAAAAAGTCAAGTTAAAACTTGGCCTATGTTTTAAAGTTGCTTGAAATAGTGCTTTATTGGAGCAAAAATTGAAGTATTCTAGCTTGTTTTAATAATGAGTAGACCTTCTACAAAATCATTTTTTAAGACAATTGAACAACTTCAATAAAATTCCAATCCATTCCATTCTATTTGTTATTCAACCTAGAAAACATAGGCCTATAACATTTTCAAGGTGGAATCGAAGAAAGTGGCCTACTGAACACCAAAAAAACTTGAATGAAATGTTTGTTTTCAAGTGGAAATTGCGTAAAAACGCACCAAATTGAAGGTATTTTTCCAAAATTTCCCGGACTTCCCTTTGGTGGGGGGTATTCCATACCCCTGTTGTCACTCCCAGAGTTTAGATGCTTTGTACTCCAATGTTGTGATCACCCTCCAATTTTTTTCCTGGATACGCCACTGTACTATTGTGGAAACAAGGCATGAACGGAAAATAATGCAGGTAATTCACAGATAGATAATTACTAGAGTAAGAGATATTGTTGAGGACGAAGGTACACAATTTTTTTTTTCCAATTATTATCAACTGGAGTATCATCTCCAATACTATATGCCCTATCTGCAAAATAATGTATAATGCAGTTTCAAATTGTAAATGAATAAACTTGGCTAGTTCCCCTACTTCTTTTCAATTTACTATGGAACTATTTACTATTTAACTATCTGAAATGTTTTGTTTTCGATATATTATATTATATGCGCTGAGTATACTCTTCCATTTCTATCGATTAATTCGATGATGGTAAATCGCAGAGAGTATTCTTAGTAGATCTATACACGTCTATTCAGATGATTTTATTGATGAAATTGATTATTTGAAGCCCTTACGTCGCTATTATATCAGTCGAAGAAAATGCAGTTGAATTTATTCTTATTGATCTGTAATCGACTCATTCTCATCACTTGGAGATTGGTATCAAAACCATCTTAAACAATCGTAATATTGACATAATGTGTTCAGTATGCGATGATTTAAAACTTTTTGTCTTTCTTATGACTGACATGTTTTTTTATATGACTGACTCTTTGCAGAAGATGAAGATAATAATTAAGTGTAACTATTCTTCTTCCAAATTTCGCGAATTATAAGTTTTCCGCGAGGACTACACTGGTGCACATTCTTATTTTTTTGCCACAAAGCATTGCTCTTTTGATCTACTGTGATCATGATTACACCGTTAATTGCAGAAAGAAGTAGCCTACTCTACAAATATTACTTTCATTTTCTCTCAACCTGCAACGCATTCTGTGAATGTGCCGCAGGTCTACAGTTATAAGCATTTGGCTAAGTTCCAGAAGAACAACGAACTTTTGTTTTGTACTATTACATCATGATAACTGTTCTATACTTCAAACACAACTTACGAAATACCTCCTTTTTGAAAGATAGAGTCGACCACTATTTCACTTGTCAAATAGACATTTTTCTGCTTAATCACGTTATATATTTGTATAACTTGATTAATTTTAAATTTGTTGAGAATCTATCAAAATCTGTATTGAATTACGTATGCTTTGGATAATGCTCGGAGGTGACGCTAAAACCAATCCCCATCACTTTACTTGTTATATTCTCAAAGCTTGATCTTTCCCTATTCAATGTCAAATCGAATCAATTTACTTTCACACATTGCATCATAGAGATATGAAGAATTGCATAAATTTTATCAACAATACAATAATTCAGAGACTATACGGAGAATACGGAGATTCAGAGACGGTTTGTACAAGACTTTTGTTATGCTGAATATATAGAATCAGCTCATCATACTCATATACAGAATCATCTTGAGAGCTGATTTTATATATTTAGCATAAGAAAAGTCTTCTGTTTCCCTAAGCCCTACCCCTCTCAGGCCTCAACAAAACTCTCAAATTTCGGCCACCCTCTTATTAATTTCTATATCTAAATTAAATACTTTTTATCGAATCGTCTCTATATATATACTGTGAATTTTATTCAAAATGTTGTCTTTTTCTGAACTAACATCTTCCACTTTTTTTTGACTCACATTGATCACATGATTACTGAATCTTCGGTCATTGATCTACGTATCAAATAAATCGCACTTGTAATTAATTCCTAGATACTCGTCACTGCTTGTTTCTATCAAACATTGTCACTTTCCACTGCAATATCAATATTCTACATTTTACATGTTTTCAAACTGTAGATTATAATTTACAAAGCTCGCTCTACTGACAGCACTCTCCAGTATTTCAATCTTCCAATATTTTCTTCAATTTTCGAATTTGAAAATATAATAACACTATTTTATTCCAGTATTCAGAATAATCATCCAATTATAATAATAATATATAATAATAATCTTTATTTCCGTATAAAAAAAACAAAATAATTACAAAATTGCACTTGCAGAAATTTCACATAATATACAGAAATATTCTACCATGCAAGTGACTAAGTCACGTCCGCATGGAGGAGCATCAGAGAGACAGAAAAAAACAATATTTATTGAAAACGAAAACGAAAGAGAGAAAAAATATAACTAAATAAAACTAAGAACTATCTAAAATAGTGTATACAATACCTATTTTCTTTAAATGAAAAAATACAATAAGAATAATAAATTAGTTAATTGAGATGAATTGATAAAGACAGAAATACATAAATCAGCAAGAGTGGAAAATTCTATGCATAAAATAAAATAACAACAAGCTCAAGATAAGACATGATACGCAAATCTCAGACAAAAGTCAAAATTAGCAAGCACAATAAGGTAAGGGTTTGAAAAATTAGAATACCGAAACCACAACATACATAATACAACAACAACCATATATAAAATGGCTCGTGGAATAATAATAATATATAATATACAACATATATATATATATATTTTTTTTTTTTTTTTTTTATTTAAACAGTACTCAAATATCATTTAGAATAATCAATTCAATTACCATTGGATCCTTTGGGACTGTGATACGCAGTGTACAAGGAAATAAATGAACAGCCTTTGGAACTATATACGGAGTTGTACATCATTTCCACCCCAACCCTATCGCAGTTTAGTAGCCATCTTTTTATGCTAGTTTTGATGTAATACTTATTATTTTGGGACCCAAAATTAATCTTGATGTGTATAGGTAAAAGATTGAAAAATTTTGGGGTGAGGAACATAAAAGATTTTTTGAAAAGGGTACAGTTAGGTCTCAATCCTCGGAGATGGCGATTCAGTACTCCTCGCGTCAAATGAGAGCCCTCCACCACCTCACAATAGCTTACTATTACACCATCATTCCCACTCAGCAGGTAGAAAATATTAAGTACCTTGTGGATATACATGTGTCTCAGAGGGAGTATCTCGAATTCTTGAAATAGTGGTAAAGTGCTATCCCTGTATCCTACACCAGCAATTATTCGGATAAAAGACTTCTGTAGCTTTATAATGGGATCCAAAATGGAATAATATGTACTTCCCCAACAACTCAATCCATAACTTATTCTTGAATGGGCAAATGCGTAATAAATCTCTTTCAGGGTACTTTTATTGCACATCTGCTTTAATTTAAATATTGTTCTAAGGTAGAACTGAAGAGATATCTTGAGGGAATTAATGTGGGACTTCCAATTCAAGTTATGATCTAGAAGCACCCCTAGATATTTTACATTGGATTCCATTTTCACAACAGGGCAACTGCAAGAGTCACGCCTACAGTGAAATCCGTGGAGGAAGATAGGCATAGGAAAACTTCTACTGCCACTTAGACTGAACAAGATGTAATTAGTTTTTTGAACATTCATTGCCAACTTATTACAAGTGAACCAAAATGACAGTTTATTCAAGTCCTGTTGCATGTCATAAGCAAGTTGGTCCTGTTGGTCCGGACTGTATGATAAGGCAGTGTCATCTGCAAAAGTTGTTAATTGTCCCTTAAAGTCACCATTGAATAAGTCATTAATGTAGATCAAGAATAATATAGGTCCCAGGACCGACCCTTGAGGGACCCCATGACAGATATCACGCAAGTCACTAATTTGATTATTAATTTTTACTGCCTGACTTCTTCCCTGTAGGAAAGTTCCAAGCAGTTCCAAGGGTGCACCTCTAATACCTGCTCGCCACAGTTTATGTAGCAGAAGATCATGATTTACAGTATCAAATGCTTTACTGATATCGATAAACAATCCAGCAGCACAATTACCTTGTTTTTTATTTAATCCTAAGTATATATTTAGCAGGAAATGTAGAAGGGCAAGCTCGGTGTTGAGATTCTGCCTGAAACCAAACTGTTGATTGGAGAAGAAAAAGTTGTTATCTAAAAAGTTCATTAATCTTTTTTTAATAAGTTTCTCAAACACCTTTGATAGAGTAGGTAAGAGTGAGATGGGACGGTAGTTTGTTTTGGACATCCTATCCCCTTTTTTAAATATAGGGATTACGGTACCTGTTTTCAATATTTTTGGAAACTGCCCTTCAACTATCGCCAAATTAAATAAGTATGCTATAACAGTGGACAAGTGAGTGATATTCTCCTTTAAGATTCTTGATGTTAATCCATCATTACCAGAGCTGACGTTTAATTTGAGTTTTTTAACGGTTTGAATTATTTCACATTCATCAATCGGGCTGAGAAAGATGGTCGTATGACTTTGCTCGCTTTGAAATTCGTAATTGTACTGCTGGACTATATCATCTGATACTTGTGGAAGAGATTGGGAGAGTTTTTCAGGTAGATCAATAAAATACTCGTTGAACAAATTTGCAACGCTTTTACTATCACTGATGATTGTTCCATCCTCATTTAACTGTATATTTTGAATACTATTGCTCTCACCAGGTAATAATGATTTCAGAATTTCCCATTTCTTTTTAGAGTTCTTGGAGTGTAAAAGCAGATTGTCAGAGTAATATTTACATTTTGCGTTTTTTACCCATTGCTTCACGTTATTTCTCATTGCTATGAATTTATTCTTTAAAGCGGTATTATTTGGCATTCGTTTATGTAACTTATATAATTTATCCTGTACAGCAAGACTGTTTGACAATCCAGGTGTCATCCACGGTTTTATCATTTTGATTTTATTTTTTAGTTTACGTTTAATTGTGGATCTATTTAAAATACTATTGAAGGTTTCATAAAATTTGTTAAATGCAGTATTTGTGTCATCTATTTCGAGTATATTGGTCCATGAATGGGATCTGATGTTATTAGAAAGTAGCTGATAATCTAGTTTATTTATTTCAGGACAATCACACAAAGTTCTTTTCATTTGTCCAACTGGCAAGAAGCCTATTACCGCTCTGTGATCTGTGATTGAGTTATCTATTACGGCAACTCTACTGATAGTGACCCGGATAGAGCGATAAGAGAAATGATCGATGCAAGTCGATGATATCTCTGTTACCCTAGTATCGATATCAATCAACTGTTCGAGCCCATTACTGTTTAAGCAGTCAAGATAATCATCCGCAATTATATCGTTTGAGCCTATATCAATATTAAAGTCTCCTAGACAAATTAATTCATTTATTGGAATATTCTCAAGAGCGAGTCTCAAATTATTAACAAATAACTTACGATCACCAATATGCAATCTATAAACTCCCATAACCGAAAATTTGAGACTACCATAGATACAATTTAAAAGCAAACAATCACAATTTGGAATTGCGAAATTAGAAAGAACTATTCACAGCAGAGCCTACTACAGTACTAAGAACGCAATTTCATTTTAGTATTTATAATAATATTATCCAATACGAACCATGCATAGCAGTACCCACTACAATATATTCTACGAAAGAGATGCTCCAACAGATCTCTATCAACCCTGACGCAATGCCAGCAATATGGTAGACATAGCCTACCTGCTAGCGTGCTGATTCGTCATTCAAGCCTGCGAATTCAGTTACAAGGTCACCAGTCAGCCTTCAGCAGGTTCCAATTCACTGTCACATTTACTATTGTGCTAGTAATCCCAACATGAGAAACATTCACAAACCCAAAAAACTCAGTGATCCCTGAGGCAAGATTGCTTGAGGGTTGGATTGTAAACAATTTGAAATTTTTCAACAATGTCAAAAACAGAACAAAAAAGTTGTGCTAATATGTTGTTGGATGAGTCCAAGGCGATCGTTGTGTGCATGGCAGGGTGTTGCCACATCGCCCAATAGCCTCACGTCGTCATATATTTGTTTTTAGTGTTTGTTGTGCTATGTATACAGTTGGCCTATCATTGTGCAAGGCAGAATCGTCTGGAAGTGGAAACCAGTTCTACTCAGTTCGGGAGCCTGGGCATTTTAAATGGCAATTTTCAGTGTTACTGGTCCTAATTGTGAAATGGACCAACTATCTGAATCTTTAATAGGAAACTTAATTGAATTTTGACTCAGTTTCTTATTTGACGATACTATTTTCTTGAGCTGTGGGATTTCATGAACAATGCTGCTCACTAATTACATTCTGTTTCCAGTTTTATTTATTAGTCAATCTTGATTGCAAGACGTTTCCAGCATTATCAGATTTATTGAGGAGTCAACAAACCTCCTACATTATTCACGTGATCTCCAAAGTTATCACGTAAATAGTTAGTTATCACGTCCAGAGTAATATTCTCATTATTATCTTCAGAATAGACTTCGCTCGAAATAGATTTAAGAGCTTCATTGTAGAAAGTTGGATAATATTTATGGACTGTCATTGGATAGCACATATCTTTGAACCTATAATTCTTTTTAGATGTCTAGTTCAGGCTATTTCTGTGACAAGTAGACCTCGCGCAGTTCTATTGTTCAACAGCCTACTCAACAGCACATAATCAACAGTTCTTTTTCATTTCAACTCTGAATTCATGCCCAGTACATGTCTTGAGGAGGAAGCACTGGCAATGAGTTGAACATGCAAATCCTAGCACTCCACATTCCTCTCTTACACGAAGCCCAATGTATGTCATCTCTCGAATTTTGCCTATTTCTAGTACGATACCAAAGTAGACCAACGATAATAGTCCGATGAGAGTAGATGCAACGTTGCCAAATGAGAGTTGATAAACGACTGATTAGAAATAAGAATTAGTTGATATATAGACTATGTTTTATAATACAGCGGACGAAATTGGTCTAATGAATCGGGTTGAGGGAGGGACTTAGCTCTATTAATATTTTCATCGGAATATTTTTGTGCGGTCCACTATAATTAAATGTCATGCCCTAGGTAGAATAGCAACGTTGCTAAGTAGTTGATGTTATCGAAAATTGAAACTCAAGTGTCAATTTTTACTTTCCTTGCCCTATTACCATAGGTAAGGAAAGTATTGCTTTCCGAAAAAAAATAAGGTACCCCAATTTCTATATTTATATACGTTTCAAGGTCCCCTGAGTCCAAAAAAGTGGTTTTTGGGTATTGGTCTGTATGTGTGTGTGTGTGTGTGTGTGTGTGTGTGTGTGTGTGTGTGTGTGTGTGTGTGTGTGTGTGTGTGTGTGTGAGTGTATGTGCGTCTATGTACACGATATCTCATCTCCCAATTAACGGAATGACTTGAAATTTGAAACGTGAGGTCCTTACAATATAAGGTTCCGACACGAACATTTTCGATCAAATGCGATTCAAGATGGCGGCTAAAATGGCGAAAATGTTGTCAAAAACAGGGTTTTTCGCGATTTTCTCAAAATTGGCTCCAACTATTTTGATTAAAGTTATACCTGAAATAGTCATCGATAAGCTCTATCAACTGCCACAAGTCCCATATCTGTAAAAATATCTGTAAAACTACTATATATTCCACGCTAATATATACAATTTTGAAAACTCAAGTAATGCTAGTTTACCACAACTTTATTATAAAAAATATCACATTGACTGATTACCTTAACATTTTTGCAATTGATATGGTACAATAATCGAAATATCTATTATTTATTGGTTTTATAATTCCTAAACTGATAAAAGTCTCACAAGGTAACACAGTGCTTTCATTTTCTGTTACTCAAATACTGTTGAAATAATATCCTGTTACATCCTGCTGTTCGAGCAGATGGCTATGTACCAATCTTAAGAAGGGTGCCTTCTGCCTACACTTTTTAATGTGCTCGGGAATTCTATTGAAGAATACAGGTGCAAGATATGTGAAAAATTTCCTGAAAATGGACAGGTTAGGCTTAGGGACCCGCACATTACATTAATTCCTCCCAACCCTGCGAGTATTAATTAATTAAATTTCGCCACTCCTATCAAAGAAAAGTTTCAAGGTTTTATACATTTATAAATTTCTAATTGGAAGTAATTCTAGTTCTTTGAAAATTGGCTCGGAATGATCAGTGCGTGTTTTAAAAGAGATGACTCGCACAAAAGATTTCTGAAGGGTAATGAGTGGTCGCAGAATAGACTCGTATGCTCCCCCCCTATACCTCCAATCCATACTCGAAACTAGGCTGCACACTGTCCTCAACATGTAAAATATGCGAACGTACTTCATCAGTTTTTTTTTGACACAATTTATATGATTCCTCCAACTGAGTCTGCTGTCAACCCAAACACCGAGATATAAAAAATAAACACGACCTGAACGATGAAGACTATGAATACTGAATGGACATTGATCAATGTCGACCGAAAGTGATCAGCCTACAATAAAGAGAGTAAGCCATGGCATAGCCAATACTTTGTCTCATCACTTTATTAACAAAATACTACACATGCAAAGGCCACCCAGCAGCTGTGTGCAACTGCTAAAAAAGTTTTAGTGTTGAAGAATTAAAAGGAAATTTAACTTTTTGATGAATTTGGAAACGTCATGAAAATATGTTTCTATTTTGAATATGATTATTATTTTTTATTAATTCTACCTTTCAAACCCACAAGGTTTCTTCATCGTTTAGGCCGTGTTTATATTTTACAGTTTGGCTATACGTCAGCTTGTGAATTTCGGGGATGAGATACTTCTATTTTCCACAGACGCACTCGCTCACACATTTTCATATCCACAAATGACGAAAGTCTCAGCTGTTTTTCCAAAGATGAATTACCATTTTAATGTTGTTCAGCGAGTTTTCCTAGGGATGAGACCTAGTGCAATCGAATTTTCATATCATAAACCTTCAATGTTCCAAATTTTGTGAGAATCGTTAGAGCCGTTATCGAGATCCGGTCACATACATATATACAGGGTGATTCTTCATTATAGTAAAATAATTTAATAAGTGATAGTAGAGGTAAAAATAAGAAAAAAGTTCTTATGAACATATATACATAAACACTTCATTAGTGAGCTATACAGAGTGAGTGAAAGATTTCGCCCGGAATTCAGTTCCTCTGGTGAAATACACCGATGCTGAATTGTTTGGGGACTAGTTTTTTTAAAACTTATGCTGGATTCATATGGAAAATATCTGAAAAATTGAAATATGATATATTACTTTCATATTAAAATAAAACTTTTCATAAAAAACCGAATATTTTATTTGCAATCAGCTACAACCTATGAGTTATTAGTTCTCTCCTCATAAAACAGCTTACATAATATTCTTTTCAGAATTAAATTCTCTACAATTTTTATTGCCAAAAATTATTAAATTTTGTTTACTGGTCATTAAAGAAAAGTTATTGGGCATCAAACGTAGAAGTCTGTGTTTTTCTACTTGAATTTTTTGCATATTTTAACTTTTTTATCAAAAACTACTCACACTACAGCTTCCAGACTAAGTTTATTCAATTTTTCAGATATTTCTCTATATGTATCCATCATAATTTTTTCAAAAACTAGTCCCCAAACAATTCAGCATCGGTGTATTTCCCCAGAGAAACTGAATTCCGGGCGAAATCTTTCATTCTGTATAACTCGCTAATGAAGCGTTTATGGATATAATGTGTATAAGAACTTTTTTCGGGTAAAACCTATCTGGATGGGGGCATGGAACGGTCAAGAGAGAACAATGCCCACTCTTCAACGCCGATGGAATGGGAAATAATAACTGTCAACCTATGTCAATGCTCAACCAATATTAAACAATAGATCTCTTAATGCCCCCATCCAGATAGGTTTAGCAGCATAAAATAATTTTTCAAAACCTACTCCAAAATCCACCACTCTGGTCCTCAATTTACAACTCGACATAATATGTATCGTTCGAAAAAAATCAATTAGCACTAAGATATGAGTTGTTTGATAATATTGGAATAGGCTCAAAATTGTGTTCCATAATGATGGAATTCAACTATTTTTCTAAATTTAATAAGAATGATTTGAAAATTCTGTTTCTAAACAATATGTACATTACTGATAATATGATACGAGTTATAAAATCGTTATATATTAAAGTCACTTATTTCATGAAACACACCATTTAATTGCAGGGTTTGGTTTTTACAACACGACGAGCATAATATCCTCTAATTCGCAATTCGATTGTACATCAATAAAAACTGCTATATGCCTTTACGGTTTAGATCTTTGTCGCATCTTGATAAGCTTTGCAGGAACTCCATGTTATACCAAAAGCTAACGAGTATAGACTGTCTAATAGTTGGAAATTATAACTTTGGCGGACCTGTACAGAACACGGAAATAGGAATCCCCAAGTAAAAGTCTAAGTGTGGAATAACGTCACTAAACTTAACAGGATGGGGGCATACGCTTCATTGCACAAGGGGTCGAAAATGTGCAAAAATTACCTGCCAAAGGGTCTCGCAGATGTATTGTTCTCGCTTGACCATCTTATGCCCCCATTGAGATAGGTTTCACCCCTTTTTTCTTATTTTTACCTCTACTATCACGTATTAAATTATTTCATCATAATTAAGAATCACTCTGTATAAACATATATAAACAGAATTTGCTCGTTTAATAGTATAGGAATGATTTATCTTTGAGACTGCAAATTCATAAAAATAAAGAAAGACTACAAATTCTTAAGACTGCAATTAATTTTCAAAAAGTTTCATTTTTTTAGAAAAAAAATAAGTTAAAAAACATACTTTGGTTTCCAATTTTTATGTTAATACGTGTAGCCTTTACCAAGGAAGTGAATATTTTATTACTGCTATATAAGAGAATTATTTCAATTATTGAACTTACCGATCGATATATATCCTCTTAGACAAGTGTATTGACAAACATTAATGATGTTTTATTATACATCAAGTTTATTATTCAAGGTAGAATAGAATCAATAGAGTGTGAAATGTGACGTATCAATAATATTCCATGAGTACCGAAAATGAATAAAAAGTTTTATTCACTATTATTCAATCGATTAAACTAATTAATCTAACCATCAGTTTCTTTAGTTGATCACAATTACTAGCCAATTAGATTGCATAATGAATCAAGGTAGCAGGTAGCCAAGCTCTTTAGTTTTTCTTCTTCACCAGGAAAAGAGGTGACTAAGAAAAAGAAGAAGTAATACAGGTTCACTGCATAATATTACAGTTAGGATTCACGGAGGAGAAAAACGTCTACAATAACCTGAGGTTGTTTCCAGTGGTTCATTCATTAAATAATTTTGCTTTCCTGCCTTCCGTTGCATATTTTTGCCATTTTCTTGTTGTTCTCCTTCTTCTTTCCAATTCCAAGTGGAACAGTATGGCTGCAGTGTTATTTTGATCCGTGATTTCCTCAAAGAACTCGTAAGAAAAAAGTGTGCACTTACTTCCTTCCTCCTAGTGACTAGGTGATGATATCTGTTTGGAATTCCTGACCATTATGCAATGTAATTTCACGCCAGCAAACTGACAATCTAAATGGAATCTTCATTGCTAATAATAGTTATTAAAATCATTCCTTCATTACAACTCAAAAATGATGTGTTGTAATGGAGATTTTTTTGTCGGCTGATTAGTAATATTATAAATGACCGATGTCTGAGTTTTGGCTTATATTACAAGCGAATGAATAGTTCAATGTATGTCACATTACAAACTTGGAACATGTTTTCGACATCAGACTTCAATTCATGGAACAACAAATCATATTATTCAAGTGAGGAAGTCTCTGATTAGTTGATATTACAACCTGTTCAATGTTAAGTTAAATCTTCATACCAATGCAATGATGATTATCTTCATGAATAATTAATCATTGATATGAGTTATTGCAGCAACCTATATTGAAATACAGTGTCAAGTTATAGTAATCATTCAACTGATAGAACAATCTTCATCCACATGGGAGATGATAATCGAATATTTAGAGTGCAAAATATCAGGGGTTTGTTCGAACCTATTGTGACCTGGTGTAACCACTCCACTGCGCTGAGAATTCTTGAAATTCCCTATTGTTTCTAAGTTGGAACATTGGTTTAGAACTATCATCCATCAATTTACTGAGAAAGAATATTATTGAAGATTTATAATGTTCAATTGTCTATTATCTATTCAATATTATAATTCATATCTCTCTTTCAGTTATAATTCAATATATTCTATATATTCAATATTATATTGACTGTTGGCAACAAGAATCTAAAGAGTTCTTGCAATAGTTTCCAGGCTCGAAAATCCATCCACAGTAGATGTGGTACTATAAATCTAGATTCTAGAATACGGTTCACAAACTAATATTTCTGTTCATTTCGGACCTCATTACTGTTACTGTTATGAAAACGCATTTCCGCGAGGGGCCCATCTCCACAATGAGGCGGGCCTCATCATTTGAATAATGAATGGTTGCAACCAACAAGCAACACCTGTAAATAACTCTACACCAGATAAGTATGTGAACGAACAACTGCATAACACCTGTGACGAACAGCCGGACTGCACTTTGCACTGCTCGAACAAGAGTGCAGGTGATCGTCTACTTCCCAACTATCTTCTCGCAATAGATAATTCATATAATTAGGGTTTCACATAATTCTAGCACACGATTTTTCTTCTTCTTGTTTTCTTTGCGAAAACATCTTTACTTTTCTTCTTCATTTGTCAGTAATCATTCCACTTGGGAACGTATTATTATTCTCCGATCACCTCGACGCATTTACGTTTAGGAACTGGATTTCCCGAAGGGGTAATATTTGTTCAAGGAAGATGAGAAGGGAGAATATAAGGAAGTAAGGTGAGGACAAGGAGAGGAAAGGGTTAGAGAAGTAGCAGGAGGTGATGTTGATTATTTATCACAAGGGTAGCATGTCACAAAATGTTTACGTATGTTTATTAACAAGTTCCTGGATTTAATTGCTCTACGCAGGACCTCACACCTTAGCTCACATTCTATTATCAACTACAATACTATCACTACGTCTTGTTATCAACCGAACGTTCTGTTAAGCCAGTTCCCCCCTACCTCCGTAAGCAAAGCTATAGTGTGTCACGTTATTTTTTATAGTAAAATAACGATTAGCCTCTTGCTTGGCATCAGTCGGTAGAGCATGAAATATTTTAATAATTATAATAATCAAGGTCATGGTTTTTTATAGGATACAGTCTCACTTTAGTACGACATGTTCTTGTCATCATAATACATTAATGGGCTCATACAGGAGCTTATAAAAATAATACTGATAATTTATTAAAAAATATATATATATATGGTACTTATCCTATAGTATGGAGGAATAAAAAATAAATCGCACACCATAAACAATTTGATACATATATTAACAAATATTGCAAAAAATAAATCAGAACAAAAAATATATAGAGCGACAAAAAATATATAATATAAGATAGAACAATAATCGAAATCAATAAAATATCACAGGCTAAATACTATTCTTTAATTTTATAGCACGAAACGTTACCATGTGCTTTTATTTTTATGATCATATGCATTTATTTGCATGTAGCTGCGAAATCAGCTTGCCAATACCTGTCGACTTGGACAATTCTATTTTAAATAGATTTTAGGTCAGCATGATAAACTGACAAAATAGTATTCCAAATATATATATTAAATTCTATTAATATTTTATCTCAGGGTGCGAGATTCGGCACCTGAAGGAATAAATAGAGCAATTCATCTAGTGAATCAGAGCTACAACAAACTATCGCAAATTATATTGCAGAGATTAATGATCATATGAATATGTATTAACAGCCTAGATTTATACTTCTTTGATTGATAGATCTTCCGATATGAATTGATTCGTTACTTTCTAATAAAATATCTTTTATACTACATTTACTTGCGCAAGTATTTTTTACCAAATTCTTAATTTATAAGAAAACCCTTTCGACGAGCTAGCTTTGATTCTTATTTAATTCGAAGCACTGAGGGCGCCCTATCACTATTTCATATTTTCCACTCACGTGTCGGAATTTTCTTATGAGCTGCTGATGTCGATCCAACTCCTGGTGGTCCTGGATTATTGTAGCCAGAGTCGTCTCTTCCAAGGGGTTACAAAATAATTTAAAAATGACTTTTGCTTTATAAGATCGATAAGGTAAGATAAGGCAGGCGAGTGTCGTTCTCGTTTCTCAATTTTACAATTCTCATTTCCGATTTTCAAATTTGCATAAAATTTGAATATTCTAGTCCTCCGCCATTCAAGGCTCAAATAGACCGTACTAAAATATTAAATTATTACTTATGTTATATATTTTATAATTTCTTTGCCTTCGGGCCATATCCAAAACATAGATTATACAACAATTTTTTATAAATTCTATTTATTTGTAGAAATATATACAAATATTTTTGAATCGGCTCACTATTGCCGCCTATCAATTGCCACTATTTGATTGGTGCATGCAAATTATTACAGTATTCATGCGCCCAGTAACCTCCTACTTCCTTAATACATTTAATTATTCTTGTTGGGGTTTTTAACTATGCTCTTTACATGCTAAGTAATTTTTTATAGGTTATTATTTGTTTCATACATCACAATAATCAGCCACGTGAGACCTTTAGTTCCTCAAATTGCATACTGTTTTGCCACAATAAATTTCTGCCAAGGTGTTTGGTCAGATTCTACGTTGTATGGCTCGGTCGATCGTTAGGTCGCCGATCACTAAATGTTTATGCCTAACCTCAATTTTCAATATTTTTATAATATTATATATTAGCAAAAATTATTTCCATTCCTCTTAGGCTGTTGTACAGTTTAGCCAGGACGTCTGATATTATCTAATCTTTACGTTATCTCTTTGGCGATATTAGCCAATTACTTCACTTAGACCTATAAATATTTCAGCTAGGGATTTTTATTTATCTATCCAAATTAAAATATGTTACAAGTGCAAGACAGGTGGTTAATGATAACGTCAGCACAGGTAGGGCTCCTACATCAATAAAATCACTAGCTGATATGGATCAGCTGAACTCAACAATTTTTTATCGGTGTAGGAGCCCTACCTGTGCTGACGTCACCAGAATGCACTATGGCTTTGTTTACGGAGGTAGTAGTTACACCCACATCGATTTTTTGGACGTACGTTTTTTTGCCGTCCTTATAAATTCTATTAGATGAAACCGCTGATGTTTGTAAAGTTCCGGTTAATCCAATAGGATTCAAAAGGACGGCAAAAAATCGAACGTCCAGAAATCGATGTGTGTGTAGCTTTACTTGTAATCTACGAATTACTTTGGTGTTTATGTTTTGGAAGAATAAAAAAAACTGGAATGCATTATTAAATTTGGAAGTTTCAAAAATCACATGTGAAAAAGATTCGTTAATCCTTACTCTTGGAGAAAAAGATGAAAAAGGAGGAGGACGAGAAGGTGGAAAAGGAGTAGGAGGAGGAGGAGGAGGAGGAGGAGGAGGAGGAGGTGGAGGAGGAGGAGGAGGAGGAGGAGAAGAAGAATAAGAAGAAGAGGAGAAGTCGAATACTCCACAGTGGTGATGAGGTAAGAGTGATAACCGCATTGCAAGGACTACTTTGGCTGGCACTGGCTGGGACAATACAAAAGAGGCTGCAGCCTGTCTCTCATCTCTCATCTTCACTCTCCAAAAATAGTGAGCGGCTGCCTCGCCTTGTTATGTGGCAAGTGAAGGACACACCGAATTCCTCCTCATCGACCAATGGACTGCAGCTGCTCATTAAACTCTAAGCAGCAGAGTGCAATGTACTTACATTCTATTTGGGGAATTGTATCATTTCTCTAGTATCTCTCGAATGAGTCTTTCTTTGTAGTTACTCTATGATGATAGTGTACGAATACAATAATTGATGGATAAATGCTCTTGAAGTACCATCAAAATTCTATAAACGTTATTTTACGCCTTCGTCTTTGATAATGACTCCAATTTGTAACATTGTTTCATTCTCAAGTTTGATAAAATATCGGGGCACCGAGCTTCGTTCGTTATTTATTTATTGATAAACAGAACATAATTATTCTTAAAAATGATAGGGGAAGGACTAACAGACTTAACCAAAAACTGTTTCTTCCCCGAATTTTGTTTCATACACTATTAAATAGTCCAAATAGTAGGTTATGTTCTATACACTTGATAGTCCAGTCACTATATACATTGGTGCTTGCAATTTATATTGTAGTTCTGATTTTTCAATATATTATTTGGGTACATAAGAGAAGTCCAGAACCAATTTCTTCATGCAAAATTTCCTTGTGCTAGATACAGGCTGGCCCAAAAACCTCGTATTTTCGGCTTATTTTCCAGTTTTCAGCTATTTCTGCCAAATCTCGTGATCGGACAGAAAAATTTGCTCTCGCCTTTTTCCTAGAATATGAAATTCTGAATCAAATAAGATCATTCGGAACTCTCTATCTCTATTGAGTACTAAGTTATGATTTTTAAAAAATTAGTGAAATTTGAAGAGAAAATCAATTTTTGATGAATTTTAGATTTCGATCAACAATATCTTCCGATTGTTACAATTTAGATGAATAATTCAAAATCCCTCTGGGCTTATTTTTGTGCTCTACAATCTGAGATCAGGTAGAGCGCTCTATCTCATATAGATTACAATGCTCCTTGTATTGTGGAAAACACCTAATTTTCACCTTCAACCATCATCACCAACTACATAGTCTTCACATTGATATTTCGCACATTGACATAAGTTCCTATGATTATGTTATATGAGAATCAAAAAATTACTCACATTCTATTTGGGGAATTGTATCATTTCTCTAGTCATCTATCGAATGAGTCATTCATTGTAGTTACTCTATGATAGAAATGTCTATATTTGGAGAAATATAAATCATTTGATTACAGCAGTAATGCAGTTATCAATTTAATTTCCAAAGTATCAACAGATTGATGGTGGCAGCGAGAAAAGAATAACTGAATTCTTTTAATTATTTCTTTTTGTTGACAAGTTTGGCATGTTAGTTTGTATTTTAATAACACCACAACACTATGAAAAGAAAACCATTTTGTTTTTATTCAATACTAGTAGGTAACCCGTTTTCCGCAAGGGTCTAATAAGCTTGACGAATTGAAAACTCGATCCACTGAAATCTTGAAGAATTTCAAACAGGACTATAACAATCCTCGATAAATTGAAAATCTATATAAAAAATGTCAAATAAATTAGTCCAGTAGTTCAGACGTGATGATGCGTCATTCGTAAATTTCCTATCCCGTACGTGTATAACCCAACTCTTTCCTTCATCATATTATAGACTAGCAGCTCATGCTCCGCAAGGGTCTAATTGAGAACTTGACAAACTGAAAACTTGACTTACTAAAGTCTTGAAGAATTAAAAATAGGACTATAACCATCTTCAGTAAATTAAGAATCTACATTGAAAATTTAAAGTGGAAAAGTTCAGTACTTCAGTCGTGATGATGAGTCATTCGTGAATTTCCTATCCCCTACATGTATAAGCCAATTCTTTCTTTTATTACTCTAGTAGTTCTGTGAACAGTAGACCTCGCGCTCAATGGGTTATATTGACCTGTTGTTATGTTTTCTCAAAAATTAATAAATAATTTATCAATTAAAAATGTCTAGAAAAAATCCTAAATAAACATAGAGCTTTCTGTCCTATATCGTACCGTGACGTGTCGTCCCGGAATGTGAGTGTGAGCGCTGTTATCAGGTCTGGCTGCAACTGTCTACAACGTTGATGGAAAGATACAATTTTTAAGATGTTCGATGTTTTTGAACGGGTAGTATTATAGTCAACTGTCTACTGAAGTTGATGGAAAGATACATTTTCAAGATTTTCGATATTTTTGAACGGGTAGTATTATAGTCCACTAGACAGCTGATTTATGATGAATAGTTCTATAGTCTGATTTTTACGGTAATATTGGCGTATGTAGGAGACTCCTTTTTCCTTTTATATTATCCTTGAAATGCGAAATTTCCAAAAACCTTGTATATACGTCGATGCGCAATTTAAAAAGGAACATACCTGTCAAATTTCATGAAAATCTATTACCGGGGTTGCCGTAAATGCGCAACATAAAAACATTTAAACATTTAAGAGAAATTCCAAACCGTTGACTTGAATCTTAGACCTCACTTTTGCTCGGTCAATTATATTTTAATATCGGGGCACCGAGCTTCGCTCGTTTTTTTTATTTATTGATAAACCAATACCTACTATTACTTAATACTAATAGTAGGTATTGGATAAACAGAACTTCTTCTTCTATTAGTGCGTCTCCTATCGGAGGTTCGCTATCAGCACAGCAATCCGGATCTTATTCACTGCCGCTCGAAACATGTCCTTGCTGCTGCAGTCAACCAATCCCTCAAATTTTTAAGCCAGGAAACACGTCGCCTTCCAACACTCCTTTTTCCGCTGATTTTTCCTTGAACTATATTCTGCAGGGTTATATATTTGTGGCTTCTCATTAGATGTCCAAGATACAGGAGTTTTCTCTTTTTTATGGTGTAAACAATTTTACATTGTTTCTTCATTTTCCCTAGGACTTACATGTTGGTGACTCTATCCGTCCACGGTATCCGCCACATCCTTCGGTAGCACCACATCTCAAAGGCTTCCAACTTATCCATATGGCTCTTTTTGAGGTTCCATGAGTCCATCCCATACAAGAGAGTGGAAAACACGTAACAGCGTAACATCCTCATTTTCAATTCTATATTTATGTCCCGGCTCGTGAACAATTTTTTCATTTTTTACAAATGTCGATCTGGCCATCTCAGAACACAATTCTCTAAATGATCCTGTTTATATTTTACAGCTGGCTATACGTCAGCTTATGAATTTCGGGGATGCGATATTTTGATTTTCCACTGAATCACTCGCTCACTTTTTACTATCCACAGATGACGAGGATGAATTATCCTTTTAATGTCGTTCAGCGAGTTTTCCCAAGGATGAGACCTAGTGCAATCGAATTTTTTATATCATAAACCTACTATGTTCCAAATTTCGTGAAAATCGTTAGAGCCGTTTTCGAAATCCGTTGAAATAACCAGATATAATATACAGAAATTGCCCGCTTAATATAATAGGATTATAATATGTACCACATCACCAAGGCGAATAGAGAGCTTTTCTCTATTCACCTTGCCACATCACAACTCAATTTTGCTGACTCTCGAATAGATACCAAACAAACAATCTTTACTAATAGAAACACAATGCACAGTGGAGTTATGACAACTGATGAATTAATCTGATACCCAGTAAATGCATGTGCAATGAAACAGTTTTTGCAAGCAGATATTTTTGTAGTACTGAGCCGAATATCCTCCACAAACCTTCAACTCACAAAACACCACATAAACTTCTTCCCTGAGTAAAATAAAATATTCTACCCTAATAGTGATTGCACGAAATTGTCATTTGACGACTATGACACAACCAGCTATGACATTTGATAGTCTCATAGTGTCAAGTTGAATTGCAACAGGCAAACGCAACAAGAGAAATTGGAAGAAGCGTCTAATCATCTCTGAATATTGTGCAGTGCCATTATTAATGAGTGAAGTTTCACTGCGTGAGGTAATTTACAATAGCCTGTCACCTGGTGTCGTGTTGAGTCGTCTCCAGTATAGATTTCACTTCAGTTCAATTGAAAGCTCCACTGATCAGCGTTTGTAACATTGAAGGGATCAGATTCAAGGTTAATATTGTTTCATAAACATACTAATGGGAGGAGTTGGAGAACATAATCAGGAGACGGAGGAAATTAATGAGAAAGGATTATAATCGGAGTGAAAGACAAAATATATGGGACTTGAGAGTAAAAAAAATACGAGGAAAAGGTTATTGGTTAGGGAGTAGAAAAACACATCAGGAGAATGAAGAAGACAGGAGAGAAAAAAAGAGATCGGAAAAACCAGAAGATAGTCAGTCGCATAAGTAGAAAAATAAGAATGTTAAGGATCAAGAAAATAAAAAGAATAATGAAAATGATGATAGATTAATCAGGACGGAGAGCAACAATGGCCCATATGAATGAAGTTGAGCATTTGCTTATCTTTCTAAAATAAGGAGCATTTGCTTCATATTCTATGAATAAACGTGAGCAAAACCTTTTGCTCATGCTCATCAAAAAAATAGTTTGAGCATTTGCTCAAAAGTGAAAGCTTTTGCTCAAAATTGTATGAATAAACTAGAGCATTTGCTCAACCTTGAAGCAAATGCTTCAAAAAAGGTGTGTCTAGTCTAGAGCAGCTTATCACCTTTTGCTCATAGTAAAATGGCTCAACTAATTCGTATGAGGGAGAGGAAACTATACTAGATACAATCACAACCAATTTGAGAATATAAAAACTCTTTTTAGATTCAACCATGATATATATCATCATTATACCTACAAAGAATAAATACAATAATAAAGAATAAATCTGTTATAAAGATAGCCATCACAAAATAGGGAATAGGCATTTAAGAAGATGAGAGTGTAGACGATTATAAGAAGGCTATTGATATTATAAGAATATGCTGAAGATTATTATAGGAATGACATTTTTTCACGCTATTATTTCAAAATTATAAACTCAACTAACCTAAAACTCTATTCATAAATAAAAAACAGAGCAGACGACGCAAACACAAGCGGTGCACCTTACTTGCATATTTAGCGCTTCCGTGAGCTATAAAAACAAATTAAGGCTACAAAAGCGAATCAGCTGATGAAAAATCTTTGAAATACGTGAGCATTTGCTACAGAGTTCAGGAGCATAAGGTAAGAGTATAAGGTAAAGCTTATTCATATAAAAATGAGAAAATGCTTTTTGCTTCTACCTTTTGCTCATGAGCAAAACATTATGCTCCATGCTCTTGCTCATAAGCATTTGTTCTGGTTTTATTCATATGGGCCAATGAAAGAAGGAGAAACATAGAACAAGAAAGAAGTAGAAGAATAAAAGAAATGTAGGAGGATCAGCAGAAGAGAATGATAAGGTAGATTGTAAAACATGGGAGAATGACGATAGGAGAAGGGAAATGAAAAAGAGGTAGAAGCCGATGGAGGAGAATGATCAGCTAAAGAAGGAAAAATACTATATTGGAAGAGAATGGAAAAGAAGGTGGAGGAGGATAAGAACGAAAAATATAGAGAAGAATGAGGAAGAGAATGGTGTAAGATGAATACGGAGAAGGAATAGCTATAGATTTCAATCAATGTCATGATAAAACTGTTTAAAAAAGGTCCTATCTCCAAAGTTCATGTTTTCTCCTATCTAGAATTCCCTATCCACATCCATTGCTGTAAATATTTGTCTCCTACTGATGGATGTCTTCAACTTTCGCTTTTGAGAAGCTATCTCACACATCAAAGATCAGCATAAAGTTTTATCCAGGAGTAGTTCGAATTCTGGAGCTACCTTAGCTTTTCCAATTATAGTAACTTGGATATTTCCGTAATTACTTACTTGATATAAATATGTTATTATTTTAATGATATCACAAATCCTCAGACAAATATAGTTAATATAACTTAGTACAAGAAAATACATAAAAGCATTTGATAAACTAACTATTTCAAGAAATATGCACTATAATCAAACACTACAAATGCCTGTGATCTGTGATTATGAAACAGTAAATAGATCAAACAATGAATATCAATATTATTAATTTGCAATAGACTTCCTGACTCTTCTCTCCTCAAAACTTTTCGATTAATGATACTTTTCGAGATTAATCATTCGAGCAGTCCTCGTAAATAGAATACCTATCCAATTGTTCAGTATTTTACTTTAAAGGTTTTAATTCAACTAGGTGAAAGTCGTGAATAACTAAAGCGGTCGATTACAATTTGCAAAGAAAATGTGAGATTTATCATTGATAATCTCAATAGAGTCGCAATAGATGCATCTGTTTCGTGAATCTTTTATCATAAAATCGGTGATTATTTCAGTAATGTCTGTAGCCTTCCTTCCATAATTATTTAATCTCTTTTGATGTCATGGTTTGACGATTCATGTCATGAGACATTTCCCTCTGACCTTAGATGAAGATAAGAATCCTGTTTTTCTGAATTTAATTCTTTGTGAATTCCTAAGAGAAATTACGTTAAAGCTTAAAGTGACTACAAGGGTGAACTCATTTGGACAAATAATTGGAATGTGATTTGTTACCAACAAATGAGTTAGTAAAGTAACCTCATGAATTAGTGAGTGTTGCATCAACCTATTCCAATACCCACTTCAATTATTGTCAAATTGAATTTGCTAGTCTCAAACCTACAGAAAGAATATCGGCATAGAATCATCGATTGAACATATAGCGCGTGTTTTTTTTTAATGAGAATCTGATGGTCAATTGAACTTATATTCAATCAATAATTTTCTATGACTTGTAGCTTCAAATGGATTTCCCAATTCCTCAACTAACATGAAAAAGTATAGGCCTACTATCATTATTTGTGAAGGACATATAACAAAAACAATTTTTATTCCAGTTTACTGATACAGTATACGAGAAATTAAAGCTGTATTCTCTGTTATCTCAAGTACAGAAATGAATATAAATTGGAAGTTGTTATAATATACAAACAATTCAATATACATACTAGTTGTTATACGCCGATGATACTGCACAAGGTCATTAACCTCATACCTCGCCACTTGTTCTTCTAATACGAAGATCAATAACTCTCGATCAAGGGTATAATTTATAACTAAATTATTTTATTACTTAGATTTCCGTACTAGACTATAAGACGAACTTAACTCTGCTACAATACATTATCAAGGAATGAATTTACAATCATACACTGAGGAAGCTTGAATTTCTAAAATTTATCATCATCTAATACTCAATTTTTAATGACACCCCTGTGTCGTATCTTTTAAGCAAAAATTGGTGAGTCAACTTTGGCTCATATAATTCAATAAATAATAATGATAAATTGAATTATCTGTATACCTATATATCTAATTTATGAATTCTGAATTAGTAATTTGTGGTTTTGATTTGAAACAGTAGATTATGACTGGAGTATAATCCACCTCTACGACTATAAAGGTGATTCATCCAACTTCTTCCTTGTATACAGTTTTCTTGAAAGTAGAGATGCAGTAATGCACAACTCCCAAACCATAACATCAGAACATTATAGTTTCGCAGTCATGCAGATTTTCCTCAATTCGAACATGGATTGCGGTACCTGATATTCAGACTTGAATAATAATAATTGGTGATATGGTATTCATTATTCACCTGTCATTTCCGTATTGACTATTACGAAATTTACTATGTACAAACGCTTTGAACTTTGAATGGTTGGTTAAAGGAAAAACAACTTACATTAGGAATACTTTATAAAAAATAAATATAGAATACAATTTGGCTATCGTTGTACCTTTTACGAGAAGGTTATAACATAGAGAAACAATAGCGTAAGTAGATATACCATGATATAGGGAATTTATGTCGCAACTTTTACTGTTATCTCAAGCCGATTACTGTCGATTATTGTCAATTTTTACTGTTTTGTTGGGGTGAGAGTGTATGAACGGCACAATTTGAGAGACTACCAGCGTCACACAGCTGCATAGAAAAGAACTATGTGAGCTATCGGCTTGGGATAACAGTAAAAGTTGCGACATAAACGCCCTATACCATGGGATATCTACTTATGCTATCGTTTCTCTATGGTTATACCCCCAAATTTCAGTATTCATCTACACAATATTAATAATTAATAGAAAATAGACCACACTTCATTATCCCAATCCCTCGATTCCTCAATTACTCAACCTGGGCTTTTCCATGTACATGCATTTGATAAGGAATAGTTAACAAGTAATAAGAATCTAAATTTACAGGGAAGTTGGGAAGAAGTCTGATTCAACATGTTGTCTTCACCTGTGTACCAGCCAAGCTCTGAAATTAAGATTACATGATCGGTTCATTCTAACGACCTTTGCCGCTACCTTCCACTAGGCACCATGCTACTTGTAATCTTGGAGAAAACTACTAATGACCGTGGTAGCCTCAACAAGATATTCAAATGCATTGCATAACTGAATAGTATCGTCTCCGAGCGTGGAAATCCTCGGCAATTGGTTATTTTTATTTGATTATAAGTAGGAATTCACTTATTCAATAAGGAAAATGAATTCTATCTACAGTAGATGTAACTGTCAATATTTGCTACGATATTTGTGTCTTTCGCATGCAAGTAACAGTGCAGATTCCATTAAAAGTTGTGATTCAGGTATTCAGATATCAGGATATTATTGTAGTAGCCTATTTTCCTAGGGTCCTATAAAAGAGGAAAATAATGAATGTATGTGGGCTTAATGAAACATAATCCGTCTTTAGCCAACATTATTGGTTTAAACCAAATTATTAATTGAAATTGCAAATTTATTAATGATCGTAGAATAAGTTTCAATATTGAAAAAAAAATAATTAAGTCGACCGGGGGTAAATCACAGACTAACTTGCACTGTTGATATTGAATAGATTTATTGCTAAAAAGCACTCTTTTAGTCTGTGAAATTCACAATCAAATAATGATTTTGATCAAATTAGTGCTTGATCATACTATTAGCCTATCCCTTCCATGTCGGTGAGCATCTTAAATGCAGTATCAACATCCCTAAACTACCAAATAGTGTGATCTAGACCAATTATTTATTTGCACTGCCAAAGACTTCTATTATTCTCCACCATGTATTTTCAAATACAGGTTACATTTATACTTTGATATAGCCTATAGTCTAAAAATGTCAACAACCAAATCGAGGAATTTGAACAAAATTCAGAAAATCTTCACTCTCGGCCTATTATAGTCACGCACCAGCTAGTTGCCAGTGTAAATCCTTGCATTAGAAATTGTGTGTCCTTCCGGTAATCTCTGAGATGATGGATGACCTTCAAACGACCTCAGCTTCAGTTTCCTTGCAGCCAAACTGCTCTCCTGTCATGATCAGTGGAGCAGACGGCCTCTCACTCACTCACACTCTTTCACTCTCTCTCACTCACTCACCCTCTCTTTTTCTCTCTATTTGCTCGCGTTTTACTTTGAAGTTGATGCCGGCCTGGGCTGAGGCTGTTTGTTGCATGTGTGGCCTTACAAATTCTTTCTAATGCTGTCATTCATCATCTAACCTGACTTGGCTCTATTATTCCCATTTTTCCTCGGAATAAAAGATAATTGTCTCAATGAAAAAAATGTTTTCCATGGATTTCTCATAACTGAAACTGTCATACACACCTATACAATAGATGAGTAGATATGAACAGGTAAACTGGAGTTGGTCAAACTGTGCTTACACCTTAATTTTAGCGCATTTCTCATTGGATTATTTGTCTCCTTACGTTGAAAGGACAAGAAAAATAGTTTTCTACTGTTAACTACCTACTAAGAATTGAACTGCTATATGATAAAAAGTGGATGAATGATCTCTATACTCTATTAACTTAATAATATCGGGGCACCGAGCTTCGCTCGTTATTTATTTATAAACTATTGATAAACAGAACACAATTATTTAAAATGATTGGGGAAGGACTAACAGGCACAGCCCAAAATTGTTTTTCCCCGAATTTCAATTTATAAACTATAAATAGTCCACAAAGTAGGTAATGTTCCATACACTTGAATTCAGGTTCAATTTTTAGTCCAAACATTTAAAAACAAAAAGTTCTAATTTAGATTATTTACAAACCAAATTGAATAACAAAATAACACTCACTAATCACTTAAAATTGCCAAATAATGAATAACTTTGAAAATTAATTATTACTCTAGTTTAGAATGATTATCATGTAATGTCAACAAATCAGATTATTTTGATAAAGTCGATAGTCCAGGCAATGAATGCTCAATAAAGGGTATAGAGGGAAAAGTTTGGCAGACAATTTTTGACCCCGCAGTTCTGTTTTGGGTAGTGAGGAGGTAAACATATCAAAAGTCCACACCCCTACCACATGTGCTGAGGGGGTGGGGGTGGTTAAAAGGCAACATTTTTTGTCGCATGTTTCTCGCATATAACTCGGAAACATTCTACAGACATGACTATTCTATAAGAAAATAAAGCCTACATGATTGTCTATAATATTGAATTGATAACTTTTTCTATATCTCTTTCACTTTTCGAGATATCCGCTCTAAAAGATGTTACATTTTTGAAAAAACGCATTTTCCCTCAATTTTTTGCTATTCTAGTTCTTATAACTTTTTAAATATCAATGGAAAAAACCATGCTGATCATGAGCTTGTAGAGCATAAAATTCTCTTCAATTTGATGTATAATTTCACAAGTTTACGCATATCCCCACGACTGTTGCAGCAGCTTCAGTGTTTAATGTGAGATCTTCAGTTATGCAAAAATAGACCAATTGACAAAGGAATTTGGAGAGAATGTTTTGAACACAATTTTTGACTTTGCAGCTTTGTTGGGACCAATTGAGTGGTGAACGTATCAAAAGTCCCCATCCCTATCCCTTGTGCTAAAGGGATGAGGGTGGTTTAAAAGTTGCATTTTTCAATGTTTTGCTTACACGCTCATATCTTGAGAAAAATGCGTTCAACCGACATGACTAACTATTCAGAAATGAAGCTTGATACATTCTCTACAATATTTGTTCTGTGGTTATTTGTGATATCTCCAACAGTTTTCGAGATATACGCTCTTAAACGTGTAAAATTGTTAAAATAACAGCTTCTAATCCTATTTTTGATGTTTCGGGGCTTACAACTCTCCAACAATGCATCATAAAAATAAATGCGTACGACGTTTATAAGAAACGGCCTACGACGTTTATTGGGAGCCTTTTCCTCTAAGTCGGCTAATTACTTGAATATTCGAGAAATAACAAAAAGTCCATAATAAAAAAATACATTTTTCGAGATATTTTATTTTTTTACGGAAAACCTATGCGGTTTATCGCAAAAATGTACAGGACCACATTGAAAGCCAGTTATGTGTACATAATATTGAGAAAAAATAAAAGAGTACTATGAATAGTAACTGCAGGACAGGCGATTTATAAACGCGCGTTTTTTACAACTACCCCCCTCCACCCCAAGCTGTCGACCACCCTGGGACGTGACGACATCGAGTTTCATATACACTAAAGACCCCCTAACAATAATCCGAAGTCAAATTCTCTGCCTCTCTCATGTATGCTCAATGTAAGCCAGCGCCTGGACTATTACAGACTCCTCATCGTGTTTAGAACTGTGAAAAGACTTGCACTTCCGTTCAACTCATAAGAGGTCGTGATAAGGGCAAGTCGTTTTTTTCTTCTTTTTTCGTTAGAATAAAAATCTATGTTCGTATAAGGAACATGGAAATACTCAGTGATAGTGAAAAAGAACATTACGGGTGTTATATCAGTCATAACTACAGTGACCATTGAATAGCCGGTGCAATCATACATTGTTATGGCTCCTAAAACAACAACATGATGCTGTTCCATTACATAACGATGTGCTATGAAGCCTCGTCAATGCTGAATAACCGGAAAGGAATTATTGAATGAAGGTGAAGAATGTTTTGGTGAATGAAAAGAGAAGATTATGAGCTAAATTTACTTATTAAGGAGAAGAGACAAAAAAGAATAGGAGAAGAGAAGGAAGAGAATAAGAGAAGAGAAGGAGATAAGAAGAGATACGAAGAGATGTAGAGAAGAAGAGAAAACGAGAAGAAGAGAATATGAGATGAAGAGAAGAGGAGAAAAAGAGAAGAAGAAAAGAAGAGAAGAAGAGAAGAAGAGAAGAAGAGAAGAAGAGAAGAAGAGAAGAAGAGAAGAAGAGAAGAAGAGGAAGAAGAGAAGAGAGAAGAAGAGAAGAAGAGAAGAAGAGAAGAAGAGAAGAAGAGAAGAAGAGAAGAAGAGAAGAAGAGAAGAAGAGAAGAAGAGAAGAAGAGAAGAAGAGAAGAGGAGAAAAGAGAAGAAGAGAAGAAGAGAAGTAGAGAGAAGAGAAAAAGAGAAGTTTAGACGAAGACAATTAGATGAAGAAGATCGGATGAAGAAGAAGTAGAAGAAAAAAGAAAGTAAGATGAAATAATATAAAGAATGAAGAAAAATGAAGAAAGGACTAGAAGAGGAAAAGAAGAACCATGAAAAGGGAAGTCAAGGAAATAATAAGGAGAATAATATAGGAATAAGATGAAATAGGATGATGATAAGTGGAAAAATCAATGAGGATGACATAAGGGAGAAATAAACTAATGAGGACAATAGAAACAAATATAAAAAGGGGGACAATGAAGAAGATGGGAGGAGCAGTATCAGACCCATCAGAAGGGATAGGAGTAGCAGAGCAAAGAAAACTAAGACGTAGGAGAAGGAAGGAAAACTATACAGGATGAGGGAAAGGATGAGAGGAAGAAGAAGACTAATAATATGGAAGAGGAAAAACGAAGCTACTAATTCGGATGTTGTGAAGATGGCAGATGGATACAGCAATTATCTCCAGATGGAAGTGAAATATATAGCATTGTAGTACAATAATTGGAGCAATCTTTGATCGTGCCACACGCAAGCGAATGCAAGTGTAGTGGACCACTGGAGCAGCTGGAGTCAGTAGAGCAAAAAGCAATTTAAGGATGAGCATTGCATACTTACTATGCATGCATGAGGTGTGACCTTCCTTGTAGAGTTATGTAGATCAGTATTCTTTTTTTTGTTTGAGGAAATTGAGCATGCTAATCTATCAATGCACTATTATTTTGTAATGAGAATTGGCCTCATTTCATAAGCATGTTTGTTACATACTTCTGAAAGTGATAAACCATTCTTTGAACATTTTTCCAGTAATATAAACTACTCTTGAATTTAGAAGCTAGCTCAATCACTCACAATGCTCGACTATAACGGCACCACCGATATATGAATTCAGTTATCCAATTGATGATGTATATCCAATTAATAATAATTCATTCCACGTTAATATGAGATTATTGATCTCAGAATTATTGAGTCAACGCAGAAAAAACGTATACGATTCTATTATACTTGAAAGTTGTAATAATATTCTATGGTCAAAGATTCAATATTCATATTCTTATCTGTTTGCTACCTGATTTTATCATGGACTAGAATGTATGAAACTTATACCAACACCGTCTTCAGACAATAAAAATATTTTATTCTCTAAAAATTGAAAATTCAATTTATATTAGTTTTTAATATTCATGATACAAAAATACCTGTAATAATAAAAATAATTAAGTCTCAGTCCATAGGTAAAATTTATTTTCATATTCCAAGTTACATGTGCATAATAGTTGCATTCCACCGATTCAATTCATGCGTCTCCTCAATCATTCCAAGCTTCTCCATCAAATTCTCCTTACAGGAAGTACATCAACAATATTATTCCACCAAGTGTTTATATATTCTATTACAATATGAGTGACACATCTCATAATGTAATGGAAGTGAGCTGAATCTGCTCGATTCTTCAACAATCTTATTTCCTAGCTTATTATCTCATCTATATTATATCATTAGGTTGTTGAGCATTATTTGCATAAGATGACAGTTTCTGTTATAGTTTGACTCTAGTCAAGTTTATTAGACGATAGATGTGACGCCTCCCGCTGTGGCACCGGCATTCGTTTGAAGCAGAGCAGTGAAAGTTGTAACTGAACTGGATCATTAATTTGATTTGATCAGGGGCTGACATCGTTGTGCGGCATTGGAATCCCAATTGATCGATTACCGTCAACAAAGCGACGGTGTTGAATTGCATCTTAAGCGAGTTTCAGGTGTCTGTAGAGATAACAGACTTTATGATTGTCTGTAGAGAGATAAGGTGACTTTATGATAACAGAAACACCATATTTGTCTCAAGAGATTCACCATTTAGATATAAAATGCATAACTCACTGTGAAGTGCAGAAAAATAACAAGTTTTTTTATTAGCGATAAAGGTATGAAGAGTAGAAAACTTTTGATGAGGTACATGGAAATACAGAGACTTCTCAGGAAACCATGTTTTCCTCCTTCTTCTTTTCTTCTTCTTCTTCTTCTTTTCTTCTTCTTCTTCTTCTTCTTCTTCTTTCACCTCCTTCTCCTCCACCTCTTTTTCTCCCTACTGCTTCTCTCCCTCACTCTTCATCTTATACTCCCTATCCAATATATCGACACCAAAAAATCTTTCCTTCTTTATCTTTCCTATCCGAGTTCCATTTTTAGTTCCCAATTTAAAATTGCCTCTCAAAAGACTTTTCTATGACTATGCTACTGAAACGTGTTATTTAAAATTGTTGAGAAGCCTGCCTGAAGGATTTGGAATCATGGTATGTAGCTATCACTCTATCAGCATGATTATCATCTCCAGAATGATTGCCAACATTCGGTTATGAACAGGCACCAAATTAACATTTACACTTGGCAAACGAAATTGAGAATATGGTTTGAACCAGACTTGGATTGCTGGTGGCTACAGTATACCAAACACAGGTTTTTGGAAGATTAACCAGTTCATCAAGTTTCTCAGCAATGGTATTAATGGGTCAAGCATTGATGAGCATTGATTCACGATGGAGTCGATTTGAGGAGATGTGTGATGGATGATTCGAAGTCAACTTGAGGAGATAATGGCAGGGTCTCTTCTAATTAATCCCGAATATTCTAGATCATCAAGTTTATTCAACATTTTTACAAGCAGCTTATCCTCCGTAATTCAGGTCTGAAACTGACATTATTATTTTTCTTCACTGTATTGTGCTGTTTGTGCTGTATTGCATTTCGAATAACACAAAAAATAGAGAACAGTATTCACTTAAAGTATTCTTGAAAACAATATTCGTATGTTTTCGGCTGAAACTGTTCTAGAAAAGATTGTTTGGAAATAGCTGCTTCCATCCATGCCCATTTCTGTTGGATGTGAATGACAGGCGATGCAAATTCTGCAAAATTTTAAAAAGCCAAGACTACCAGTTCTGAGATTAGCGTAATTTTTAGAAATTCAAGCTAGAGAAGCATAATTTGGAACTTGATTTAATCTGACCAAAATCTTAATTGAGTTTTGCATCAGGTTTCACGATTAATAAATCGGAAGTGACAAATTTTCCTCAACAATCCACAATATTTATCAGGATTGCAATTGATCGTACTTGGTTTCCGCGTTCGTCAATAATAATTCATTTTTGCAAGAAGCGCGCCCGTAATTCGACTATCCCGCTATGGAAATATGACAGCTGGTTGTGACCTCTTGCGATGACCTCCTTTTGACCCCCGGGGCAGATCTCCAGATCTCGTCTCGATCTTTTGATCATGCCACTTCGTCATGATCATCACGTACCTTTACACAACGACACCGTCTACACCCTGTGTAGCGAAAAAGCTGCAACTTTCAGTGGCTGGTAACCGATTGCTAACGAAACTGAAAGGTCGGGTGGCCCCCTAAATGCAATTACTTTTGACAAATTTTAGGATTTCTAAAGTTGTGCAATCCAAGTGAACTTGTTTTTCAAGTAACTAATTTATTGAATTTTTCATGATTTCACTATCAATATTCCAGAAATAAGTTCAATCACGCTCTCCCCATCAATCGTCCATAAATTTCTCTTTACATTCCAGCTAAAAAATCTGCTAAACAAGCTTTCACATGAATCATGAAACATCAAATGATAAAAACCCAACAATACAATATATAAACTGTAGTGGCTCGATAACTCAATCACCAATTCCACTCAGGGCTTTTTGCATAATAGAAGCTTAAACTGAATTGGATCAGCTAGTGGTTTAGAAATAACCAAATCAAACAAACGAGACTTGATGTGGATTTAATCCAGTTTGTAATGAAAATTCGTTCAAACGTGTACTGTGCAAATGGCATTCACACATATTCATCCTGAAACTAAGAAATACGATTATATAGGCTACTTGAATATAAAGCTGCGTACAGACTTGTGCGTCACGAACACGCGCTTTTCCTTTTTCATCATCTATATCTGTATTAGAACAGGAACAGTAAGGTACAGATATAGAAGCTTCAGCTGATTGAAAGTGAAATGCGCGTGTTTGTGGCGCTCAAGTATGTACGCAGCTTGACATCAGTTCCAGTTTCAGTTTTTTAGGTCTTCACCGCAGTCAATAGACCGGGGAATTGTCAAATATTAATAATCCTTACGTTCAACTTTATTCTGATTGTTGATTTTTTGCAATGAAATTCAATTGTTGATTAGTTTTGTTTCTGGTTACAGGGTGCGCACAAAGTCGACTAGTGTACAGTCGATGGTGGTAGGGGGCGCAGTGGGGCCGAATGGGGCTGGCAGTGTGCGCATGCGTGGGCGATGCTCAGGTGGCTGTCATCGGTGACGCAGCCTCCATCAGCACATCATCATCAGCCTCATCACCATCATCACCATCATCATCATCATCAGCCTCCCCCTCGCACCACTCTCACCGATGACCCTCTAGCCACCTGCATCACACTGCATCGCAACAGCCAAGTCTACGCCGTGTCCAGGTACATACAACATACATCAATATTCAAATCTTAATATACTATCCAAATTAGCTTAACTAGTCCAGTCAAATGGTCGTTTTTCAGGAAACAGCCCCAAAATAATTTTTCTCGACGGTTCTATAAGTATTTTGGGGCGCTGAATTCGAATCTGAAATTTTCTGACACGCCAGAAGGCGGCTTCACCCCCAAAACCCCCTTAAAATTTTGGACTTTTTCCAATTTTTCCATTTAATCTCGAAAACTTCGGGTTTTTGGAGAAAAATCATTCTCTAAAAAATTAAAGATTTGACAAAATTTCCAATAAATTAAGTGGTCGCGCAGGATTCTACCATTTTTGGTTCCGAAGCTACGAATTTTCAAAAAAGGGGTATTTTTAAGGGGTTTTCAAAATTATGCAAACCTACCACTTCTACCCTATACAACTTGGATATTTTTTTAGTATAGATAAAAAACCACACATCACGTGAAAGAACAATAAATTCTGAACAGGATTCTCTGGGAATTTTCGAATTCAGTAGTGTGGGGAGGGGGAATACACCCAAAAATAGAAAATCATGTCTTACAGCCAAAATACCTACAGCCCTACCCCACGATTATATTTTTACAAAATTCATTCACCTCACATGAAAGGGGAGATTCTGTTCATCAAATCAAGACCAAGTACTATTTTTTATCATTTTGGGTTACTGAGATACACAGCTTTGAATATAGGAATTGGCAATTTTCCTGTGTATTTAAATATGGACTAAAATACACTAAAGGAGGAATTTTTAAATATTCCATCAAATTTCAGTTATGATACATGATTTTGAACCGCCTTGACGAGCTGAGAAGAATGAGCTATAGTACGAGCAGATCTGATCATTCGGTCAAATGTTATAAGTGTTCAAAGTTTTGATCCTTGACGTATCCTTATGACGTACCCCCCACTAGGAAATAACTGAAATTGAATGTTTCTAAAGGGTGATTCTCATAGAAAATAACCCTCATGAAATGATTTCAGCCGAAATATGTATTTTTTTGTTGGGGAGGCCTTGAAAAGGTATTATAACGAGAAATTTGTATTTTGGCTGTAGGACATGATTTTCTATCTCTTTTCTGTATAGGGCTACTTGTAATATAAATATAAACAAAATAAAAATCTCAGTACCCTTTTTCTGAGATATTTTATCACAAACATGTTTCGGACATTTATATTATCTAGTACAAAGCAGTTTGAGAGAGCTTGAGTAGTGAAAAGTAAGAAGTAAGAGGACCAAATGCAAAAGGTTTTCAAGCAGAACTGACATGATTTTCTATTTTTGGGTGTATTCCCCCCAACTACTAAATTCCTAAGGAATCTTGTTCAGAACTGATTGTTCTATGTGTGGTTTTTTAGAAAATAAAAAACTAGAAATACAAAACTAAAAATAAAATACTAGAAAAATATCCAAGTTGTATAGGGTAGAAGTGGTAGGTTCGCATAATTTTGAAAACCCCTTAAAAAATACCCTTTTTTTGAAAATTCGTAACTCTGGAACCAAAAATGGTAGAATCCTGCGCGACCACTCAATTTATTGAAAATTTTAACAAATCTTCAATTTTGTAGACAATGATTTTTCTCCAAAAACTTGAAGTTTTCGAGATTTAATGGAAAAAAAAAAATTCAGGGGTTTTGGGGGTGAAGCCACCCTCTGGCGTATCAGCAAATATCAGATTCGAATTCAGCGCCACAAAATACATATAGAACCGTCGAGAAAAATTCTTTCGGGGCTGTTTCCTGAAAAACGACCATTTGACTGGAGTAAACCTACATCACAAGAATACAAGATCTTTATTTGTCATAAAATAAAACAAGTTTACGATAGGTATCGTCATTTTGATTCGGAATGTAGTATAAATTTGATAAAGGACAATTTTGGGCATAAACCTGTTGTGTATTCTCACATAAGTGTAATAATTCTACATGACTGAATAAATCAAGAAATAAATTGGGATACGGAATATGAATGGGACAGTCACACAAAAGGTCACCATACCTCATGAGTAGTGGCTTTTGGCACACTCTATATATTGTACACATTATTACTATCATTTCCACATTAAACAAATTATCATAAAGCAAGTGAGCACCCCGGGCTGGAGAACTTGCTCATGAACTATTGCACTGATTTTGTAATATGTAACTTGTTATCACATGAAAGCGCAATGGAATGAAGATTGCGCTGGTACGGACTTGTAGATAGACGCTAAAGCAGGGAACCCACTATGCCGTCACCGTCAGGCGCCGTCCGGCACCGACCGTCACCGTTGCGTACCGGCAACATTGCTTTGCATTGTTTTAAACGAACGGCAACCCACTATACCCGTCCGTCACCGGCCACGACCGTGTCCGTCAGTCACCGTCGGCCACCATTGCTGTTCGGGGCATACTTGCCGGAGAGCCGGTCCGTTTTTTATCATTCTTCCAGTCGACATTCAACTATAAGTGAAGTCACATCGCCAGTGTTTTGTTGTAGTGCGCCTTTGTTCTGTGAGCAATGAGTACGGACGAAATGTTTATAGAGGCTATTAGGGAGTATCCCTTCCTGTATAATACTAGTGATAATAGTTATCACGACAACAGGAAGGGAGGTAATGCTTGGCAGGAAATCTCAGAAAAGTTTGATACCATGTCAGGTAAGTTATTTACAAATATTATTGTGTAAGCGAAATTATGAAATCAAAGTTTTGGCCGTTTGACAAATCACACGATGATGGGAAAAGTAACATGAAATTTATAAATTTACTTACTTCAGTGTCAAGCCCAGCCACTGCTCAGGACCAATGACCTCACGGAAGTTACTGTGTTTCACTGGGAATTTAAGTAACTCGAGCAATTCATAGAATTTCTTTGGAGTCATGCGGAAATATAAATATATTCCTCGTCTGATGAACTCTCCATCGCAACTGATGCATTTCTTCTGGTTAGCTCCGGTTTCTGACGGAGCTAACCAGACGGGCAAGTGGGTTATCGCTGGAAAAATGACGGTGACGGCATAGTGGGTTCCCTGCTTAACTCATTCATATGACACAGAAAGTACTTGATATGGAGCCGCAGCCGAGAGGTAGAGGCTGACCCCGCCCTCCGCCACACAAGTCTGGCTTTAGTTCATAACAACATGAAGCAGTTTGATCTGACAAATAAGACGACTCAGGATTGTTCGAACTGGAGGGTTAGATCAAGGAGGAAATATGCCCAAACAATGGGAAACAGGCAAGGAGAAGAAGAGAACTTATCGCGAGAAATGAGAAAAGAGTCTCGATCAAAATTAAAAAACGGTAAACAAACAGACAAAAACGAAAGTGAGTTAATGTAAATAAGTGTATCAGCTGAAATCACGTGTCGACTTTGATGAGGCAGGCGCACACCATTTAGTCAAGACAAGGCAAGACATGATCAGACACGTTTAGTCGCAATACTTCACATAGTTGCTCATGAAGACATGTCTAATTGCAATGACTAATCAGTGTGAGTTGTGTCATAAGCAACAATGTGAAGTATTGTGACTAAACGTGTCTGATCATGTCTTGTCTTGTCTTGACTAACTGGTGTGAGCCTAGGCTAACTCCCAAATTAGCGTCAAGTGATTTAATTTGATGGAGAAGAATAATATTGTGGTAGCTGAATGCAATCACTACAATTGCTTTTCTCATGCACTTACAATGTTATACTTTCTCGACCTCAGAAAGGACGAAGGAATGAGTCAATTTCGTTGGCTACCGAACTCGATCTATATAATGGTTCGAAGAATTTGTTTTAAAAATTTGAAGCTGATTACATCATTCGTAATCAGGCTATTGATGTAAGCAGACATAAAAAATGCACACGTCTGTGTGTGCTCTACAACATTCAAACACCTATTTTTCCTCCGACTGTCTGCAGTCTGCATACGTCCGTCTGTTGATGTGTGCGTTTGCCATATAAATTAATAGTAATCGCTCAAATTGTATTATTGGTTTTGCTAGATATAGAAACTCTGCTAGATTAAAAATAAAATTCAGTTACTGATACATGATCGTTCCTCATATTACATGAATTCCGCCAGATTTGAGAGCCATTCAACTTGAACTGAGCAATCTAGTTTCACAGTAAATCAAATCAATATGAAGTAGGGTATTATTTAATACTAATTAGTGGCCGATGAACAAAAGTAACTGCAAATAATCCAGTCCTTGAATACATCCCACATAATTACACAAGTAAGAACAAGCTCCTGAACAAAATGATAATCACATGCCAGTGATCTCGCTCCCATACAAATAGCTGGAAGCTAATATCTAATATTATTGCTTTCAAAACGCTATCAGTCGTTACCGTACCTGGAATTACAGTCGAGCATGCTGATATAATAAATTGGCGAAGACGCAATTTGATTTTAAGTAGCAGCGATTAGATTTTGCATGATTAATATCGCTATTTACGAGTGGCCAACCAAATAGGCCACGTTTGAATATTGGTATGTTAAGTTGTCGTTCCTGTATCTTGCATTATCTTGAGAGAAAGAGACGGCTCCTGAGATGAAAGTTGTAGATCGCCCCATGCAATATTGCCAAACAGAAGGCCCGCGTCCAACCTCTCTATAGATTTAATCACAAGTTATTGCAAATTCACAACATACTACGAGGAAATATTTGTTGTTGAATACAGATTTGAGCATATTGCACACCCAGTGGAAATATCCTGAGGGATTACGGTGTTTAAAGAAAGGTAATTTGTTAATTTCTCTTCCGTATTACTTACTTAGAGGACCGGAACTTAAGAGATTGTTAGGATTTAACTTTAAACATTGTACTTACTAGCTGCATTGCATGTGAGAGGAAATATCCAAAAGCCAAATAATGACAACGAGGAAGATGGTGGATCTACCGAAAGATCTCGTTGTCACAGTAAGTGAATAAATTCATTTATTGAAAAAATTTAACTGCTAGTTGTTTTAGCAAAAAATTGATATTTAAATAATTGATCTCGGCATATTATTATTAATTCAGCTTATGACAGATTGGCAGTTACTAACCACATACGAGCGTAAAACACATTAGTCTCAAATACCTACTTATATACTCTAGTAAGAGCTACTCGTATTTATGAAAAATTTGGAAATCAAAAAACCCTTTTTCAACTTCATTCTATTTTCTAAACATTTTTCGACTTATAAAGTCATTTTCAAGTGACATTGTAATACGTTCATGGAAAAGTAAATATTATTCCACTCTCACAATAATAGTGGTGTTTTTTATGAACAATATTTGTAATGTGAACTTTTCAGCTCCAATATTATCATCAAAATGTTATACTTGTTACCTTTTTTAATGTGAATTTGCGTTAATAAGAAGGAATTGGTTTTCTTTTCTTGAACTTTATAGAATAAAAACTCAGAAAGTGGAAGTGTAAATCTCAAGTGTTAATACTTGATGAACCCAATATATAACCTATAGACTTAAGTGTAAATAAAATAGGAAATTACATTGGTAATACGGCAAGGCAGAACATTCGAAAGAATCTCTTTGCCGATAAAAGTCATATATGAATAAATAAATAATTTCACTCTCACTTGGAAATTACATTATAAGTCGAAACATGTGAGAAATAAAATAAAGTTGAAAAAGGGTACTCAATAATTTTTTTTCAATTTATACGTAGACTATACATACACTTTATAATTCCAATTTATTTGTATGGTTGTGTCAGAAGAAAGTAAATTTGTCTGAGTGCCATTATTTTGCTTGTCTAGTGTTGACGTGGTCAAAGAATAGTATATAGACTATCCTATATATACTATTCTAGAATAGCGAACTTGTCATGGATTGTCATTTCCTATTTACACTCAAGTTTATAAATTATATATTGGGTTCTTCAAGTTTAGATACTTGCATAGAAACTGATTGGTAATCTAGTTGAAAGTCTAAATAGCAGACTAAGCCTTGACATAGAATTTGAAATTATCTACAGTTATTCATTAGGCTTCAAGATGAATATATCTTTGATTATTCACGCATATGAGTAAATATCCACATATTTATCTGATGGAGACAAAAGCAATCGGTAAAAAATATTCTAGACCATGAAGATTCTCTCAAGTTTGTCTTTCGTCTTCTCTTTCAACAGATTCGTTGAAGAACTTTCTTCGTAATTTTTTAATACAGGATAACTCTGATGGAGAGTTAACTCTGCTATCTTCGAGATGTAAATTGTACTAATTTTTTCTGGAAATGTTGCGATTTGGAAATCTTTCTTAGCAAAAGGCCATTTTTCAAGAAAAATGTCTAGCATGAACTTGGATAACTCATAACTCATGTACGCCTACCACCTCCAAAGTTTCCGATTGCAGTTTTCATTTGGAAGTTCTCCTCATTTGTGCGATTGTTGATGTTTACTGATAAGCTGATGATTTACTGATGAGTTGTTGCCGTTCACTGATGGGTTAATGTTGTTTGATGGGTTGACGGGTTACTCATGGGTTGTTGAGAGAGATGTTGATCACTTGTATATTTTCTCTCATATTATATCCTAAGAATAAGCATTTTCAAATATTATAATTTGAAATAGCTCAAACTGTTTTTTTTTTCAATAAAATAAATTTTCCTAGCATTGGAATTCTAATGAGTCAAGTATGTCATTCGATAGAAAATACCAAAATATCTTAAAGATTGTATCCTCGAAATTTCATGAATTTATTTGCTGGTCACTAATTTTGAAATATTTTTAGAGATTTCAACATTAGGTGCTCATAATATATTGAAGAGTAAAAATGATAGAAATGTTTCACCAGGAAGTTCATTTCATCCTAGTACTTAAATATTAAATACAAAAAAATAGTGAACATTTTCCAAAAAGCCTGTTGTAAATTATTAAGGTTCATGCGACTGAAACTACCGTTTGAAGGTGGCCACTTGAAGAGCTGAGTCTTCAAAATATCATCTGCATACTCGGAATTATTGTTATGTTGGATCGGAACCCACCTAGCCTAAAGGCTCTAAAGCTTTGAGAGCATCACTCTCAGTCAAAAATTCACTTTCCGAACGTTACAACTCAGCTGTGCAACAAAGATATACAGTCCAATTAACAGCAATGCTCAAGGAATCTTTGACAACGAAGATCATGGAATCCAAACATGAACTAATAGACGATGAACAGATGAAGACATACGAATAGGCCTAGTGTTGGCACACTTAGCCGTATTATCACATAACTCGCTGCACTCAGTACATAGCACAGTAACGTACATAGGGGTGACGTAAATGAGTGTACCTCTTGTCGTGAATAGAGTCGTGACACTTATTACGTGACTTACACATGCCTGATGTGACTGGGATCAAACACGTGAATTCATATGGCGCCGCCTCAACACACCTGTCATAATTCACATCTCTTGCCAAAAGTCTCCGTGAGAAATGGAGGCGAGACAAAGTGTTGTAAGACAAGTGCACCACTATTGACACCTGTGCCAGTCGGTTATCTTTGCGCTAAAAATGCAGATAGGTCAGGAGCCAGGAGATGGAGCTCTTCATGACTGACAAAACCATGTCTTGTCGTCGGTCTATAAGTGAGAGCTTGCTATCACGGCAAACTGTTTTTGTGGTGCTGCATTCTTGTGAACTGTGGCATACTTGTGGGATTCCGCTTGTTTTTATAGTAGGAACATGTTCAGTTTGTTTCAAGTTGTGGAAAAACGTTACACTACTGATTGTGAATCGTGTTACGTGTAGAAATCGTGATACGAAGAGGAAAGTCAAAGGGACACATTTTGGTGCATCAGATCAACTTCAATGATTAAACGCACGTTCATTTGAAGAAGTTATGCCTTCATAAGAAAATTGAATCAATTGACTCATTATTCAATTTTTGTTATGGATAGTTCATCATATTTCCATTCTTTATTCATTATCGTATTCATTCAAAATAGCCTAATAACCAATTATATCTTCGGAAGGCACAGAAGGATCTTAGCAATCTGCTTCTTTTCCAATTAATATAGAGATCCAAAACTGTCTGACCATCTCATGAGTATACTAAACTACTTAATAAATGAGTTACCTTGTGTGAAAAGTACACATCATTGAGAAAGTTATCAAAATGCATAATAAGTAATGTTTCATTAACGATGTTTGACATTCTTGTTACATGATGAATGGAGTTGCGACAAGTAAATCTCAAGTAAATCATGATTACAGTATTTTCAAGTTGAGTAATGAACAATAAATACATGAAAGAGAATGTGTGAAAGAGAACATGCGGGCAATGTGTTACAAAAGCTCAAAAAGAAGAAAATAATGCCTGGAGATAGAAAATGTCCCGTCCTTTTTTATATAAACTTGTGAATTCATAACACTAACTCAATAACTAATTCATAGTCATTTTGTAATACTGCTCCATTGAAACAAAAAAAAAATCATCTGCTAATTGAAATTGGAGGACCGTTTTGAACTTGTTCACAAGCATAATAACTTATTAGCTTTTTTTGTTCAGTAGGAATTGAAAAAGTACCTAGCGCTGTTCCATAGGAATACTAACTTCCATATTGACATACAGTCACTACGGATTATTCTGTTCTAAATTAGCATGCGAACAATTAAAATTTACGAAGAGTTTCAAAACCAAAATGTAGTCAGGTGTTCAAAGCAAGGTGTATTTGAACTTTGAACTTCACAACACCTTTCGTAAGCTATGTAAAATATTTCTAGGAGCTCTACACATTAAAAGGTACAAGTGAGCATCAAACAAAATTTTGAATAATAATTGTTAAGAATCTTCCAAATTGAAATTGAGCAACTCGTAGTTCAGAGTTCTCTCAATTACCGGCAGTGCGTGTACGTGAATTTCGTATGTGAGTTTCCTAACTTCTATTAGCTCATATTAAGACCAAAATTCCACAACTTGAATCTTCGAATTGGCTAATTTTCAGTTCCAAATCTATGCTCAGAACATGTTCCACGATTTTGCATCTCTTTTCATTTAATGATATGCTCATGAGTTGGGCTACATTAAGGTGTGTTCCGTATTCATCTTGTTCCCATCATCTTTCATAGCATATCTTCGATAGCCAAACAAAAAAATGATGTAAACCGCCCACAAGATAGTAACAGTAACCTTCCTTCAGTTACTGACCCATAAAACTATTAGCACACTACCAAATATCATGTTCTACTACTTTGTCTGATGATTACTGTTACGATCTTCTTGCATTCCATGGCTTTTATAGTCTCGTCACTTACACTTACACATCTAGGAGTTTATTGCTTCAATAAAGTTGGTTACATGAACACTAGATTGCTAGATATAGAATATTATGCTTTCAAGTTTAAATTATTTAAAATACAGCTTCCCAAGCAGAAAGATGATATTTGTGGCGAATCATATGATTCAACTAGCATAGTTTGTTTATCACTTGTAACAGTTTTATTTTCATATTTATCCAGAGTTCAATTTTGTGATTCCAAACATTAAAATTATTTCATCATTCATTTAGTTCCATTTAATAAATTTCAACATAGGAAATCATCAAATTAAACTCCTATATATTCATCTTCTTCGTGGATTCTCAATCAGCCTATTTTACGGTACAAATAAAATAGTACTTGTAGTCGATTTTGTTAGAGTAGTTGATAGTTTTCATTATAAACGCTTTCAATCATTGAATATTGATTTCTCATACATTTAATCTTATGTTAGCGTCATTATGTATATGGGTACGTTTCAATCAAACTCCATCAAATTCAACAGTTCTTCAATTTTTCATAAAATCATTCTAATAGGCTTGTAAATCTATTGATTGTTAAAATGATATCTATTTGAATTCTACTAATCACTCATTGACTCATACGTTTTCTTTCAAAATGAAAATACGGAATTTAAGCTGCGTTATTAACTCCGGTGGTTAATAAACACGAGTTATTAACAAAAAGTTATTAACTTGACTGAAACGTCAAAAATTTCTCTTGACAAAAGTTAATAACTCATGTTTCTAACAGAAAATTCCTTGTTATTAACAAGATCTTGTTATCAGTATAATTGACTTCCATATGATTTCATTTAACGAGACTATTCATATGATATAACAGCCGGAATAAAAAGCAAAAAATTGTCTTCAAATTTGAATTGAAACATGTGTGTGATCATTAAAATAATGATCTTCATCTGATCGAATGTAAATAAATTATAATGCGTTTACACCAGAGTTTAAAACAAAAGTTTTCAACATAAGTTAATAACATTTTCTTTTGGCAGCTAATTTTGTTATCAACAAAAGTTAATAACTTTGTCACCTGTTTTGTCTGCAGCTGTAGTTATTAGGGAACAGCTGTAGTTGTAGGGTAGGGATGCTGGGCGAGGGGAGTTGCGGGGAAGATAGTAACCTGTTATTAACAAGAGTTACCGACTCTCGATGGATAACAGTGATATCACTTGAAAATGGCATAAATGTCCGAAACATGTTGTGATAAAATATTTCAAAAAAAGGGTACTGAGTTTTTTATTTTCTTTATATTTAACATAAATCTTGTTGATAACAAGGAATTTTCTGTTGAAAACACGAGTTATCAACTTTTTTTAAGAGAATTTTTTGTCGATTCAGTCAAGTTGACAACTTTTTATTAATAACTCATGTTATCAACTTCTGTGTAAACGAAACTCAACATGATGTTATTAACTTTTGTAATTAACATCAGTTAATTATAACAAAAATGTTAAAAACTTGTGTTATTAACTCCGGTGTAAACGCAGCTTTACTCTTAAAATGATTTTTGTTTAGTTTATTGATGTTAAGAGCAACTTTTCATGAGAAATCCAATCAATAAGATTAATCGAATTGAGATTACTCTATTCGATTAATCAAATTCCGAAAAAAAACTGGTATTTAACGAGGAAATCACTCCACTCTGCTTCGACCACTACAGACAGTTGAGGTTCATCTGGAACCTCATTCTGATACTAATAATGAATTTTATTCGAACAATAAAATGTACATACTATTCAAAAAATAAAATATATGAAATTCACTTCAATTATAAATAGATTGATTTTTTTCGGAAATTAACCTACTCAACTATGGGAAACCCATGTAATAGAACAGGTGTAGTAGTAATACATTTAGAGTGGGGATGCAAATACAAGTGATATTGTCTTCAATTTTCATACCGCACAGAAGATTAATATAAATCAAGAAGAGTGTTGGTCCAAGGACTGTACCTTGGGATACTTCATATTCAACCATGAGCGTGCTGCTTCTTTGTCCATTGACTCTGACACTCTGGGTCCGGTTTGACTAGTAGCTTTTGATCAGATGCCATTCCACTCCTCTGATTCCATAGTTGTAGAGTCTCTCAAGCAATAATATCATGTGACAGCGTATGAAATGCTTTTTTTGGTCCAGGAATATTGCCAGAGGTTTCTCTTCACAGTTAATTTCTTTCTTACATTAAGCATGGCGATATTGTCTCTTCACAAATTTTGTGAAATAACATTGTGGATTGCATCATTGGTACTACAGTTTGATTTAAAGCCATATTGGTTTGGTGATAAAATATTACTCTTCTCAAGGAAGTTGATGAGTCTCGATTTGATACATCTCTCATAAATTATTGCTAAGATATTTGAAAGTGATATTGGTCTATAACAGTTCAAATCTTTCTTGTTCCCTGCTTTAAAAAGTGGGCATATAATAGCTTCCTTCAAACACTGAGGAAAGGTACAATTCTCCTAGGATTTTGTTGGCAATCAGTATTAAAGTTCTAGAAAGAACTATACTGTTCTGTTTGAAGAGCTCTGGTCTGAAGTTTTCTAGGCCTGGTGCGCTGTCTGATTTGAGGCTTCTGATTAATTTTATCATTTCTTATTCATCTACTGGTGTAAAAAATATTGTCTCACATACTCTAGGATTTGTAACTGTGGGTTCGTCTGCAGGTTGTTGATTACTTAATATGTTTTGTGCCAGTTAAGATCCAATATTTTTGAAGAACTCGTTGAAAACTTTTGCAAGGTCTCCATCATTCTCTCCCAGTTCCAATTCTCTTTTATGTACATCCAGTTGTTTGATTTGTGTTCTTGGTCTATGAACTTCAGCTATTTCACGTATTACCTTCCATGTCTGTTTTGCATCTCTTAAATCTCCAAACATGTGAGAAAAATATTGTTTTTTGCTTCTCCTATAAATAATCTTGTCAATAGGTTTCTGAATTTTCTATACTATCTTCATTTTCAGACTCAAATGCAGACTGGTCCGATTGAAATTTGTGAATAACGGGCAGGTGTTACTTGTGTTCCGCAAGTGTCTTTTAAGAGAACAAATATATTTTATTTATTTTCATGAAATAATTTTATAGGAAAAACTATTTGATTGGGCTTTTATCCTTCGTAAACTCTGCATCACTAGTTGAATATTTTTTTTTTAATTATTAAAATTGAACTCATGCAACAGTCTCTACACTACCCCTGACACAATCACTCATATAAATCCCATTTTTATATCCTATCAATTTTTTGTCATATCAATCACGAGTCCCAACCTATGCTCCAAGTATTTTTCAATTAATTACAGTATGCCTATTTATGTTCAGCTCTGTAATGTGTATTTTGTATTCTATTCCAGATAATAGTTCAAATGCTCTTTTACCTCATATCAATACAAATTTTCTTATTCTTTCTCTTGTTCCCATTCTTATTACTTATTTTTCAAGTGATAATTATTTGTTTTTAGTTTTAATTATTTGTCAATAATAATTGTGTGTTTTGTGTTCTTGCAGAGTGAACCCGCTATACAGCGAAGACGAGTTTGGCGTAGTGAGCGGCCAGGGAGGAAGGGTTGTGATAGGAGGCGGCGGAGACAAGCGAGAGGCGGCTGTCGGAGGCGGCGGCGGAGGTGGCAGTAGCGGCTACTCGAGTCGCCGAAGCAAGAATAGCGGGGGCAGTAGTGGAGGCAGTAAAAATTCGAAAACATTTTTAAAAAAGTTATACTCGGGGGGCAGTGACGGCAGTGGGAGCGGGGGCAGTGGTGAGTGGTCGCTGAGTCCGATTCCCGAGGGGCAGTTGCCGCCTCTCCAAGTACCGCGCCCTGTGTGGCCCCCGCGCCGCCCCCGACTGTTGATCGACAGCAGTGCGCATGCGTACAGCGGAGGCGGCAGCAGTAGTGAAGGCAGCAGCAGCGATGGAGGCGGCAGCAACATGCACGCACTCGCACACGCGCACACACCCGAGCACCTGCTCAGGACTCTCTCCCACACCATCAGTCTGGCCGTCGACCAGAAGGCTATGCCGCCTGAACAGGTTAGTTCATCAAACTCAATCATTTCAACATTTTACTAATTGAAATTCAAATCTTTTGCCACAATCTTATACATCACAAAATGTCTTCCATTATAAATTAATTAATAGAATCAGTAAAATGAGACTAGATTGAATGTGGATACATTCCATCCATTCCAGTTATAATGTGCATGACTCCTCTACATTATGCAGAGGATTATAGCGAGTAATATTGTGAATGAGAGTGAATAGGATAGTTTGAATGAGGCTTGAATACAATGTAGATCCATTGAACTGAGTAGAGCGATTATTTATTGTTCATAGATAGTGTGAACATCTTGGAAGAATCTGGTTTAATTTTACTAGGGTAATCATAGGTTTATTTATTGAAAAATATGGAATCAATAATTGTGATTTATGAACTGCGACTATATAAACATATGAGTACAAGTAGCAAGTAATTCTATGAATCCAGGCTTCAACTATAAAATGAGATGCATCTCTATGAGAATTTCTAGCTTCTCCCTCTCAAGTAGTTTCTGTTCAAGGGAAGGTATTACTTCATATTCAAATTATTATTTGTTCATTGTACAAATTCATTATTTGAATGAAAGTTACATAACAAAAGAACTTGGAGCCCACAAGACTAATGTTTAATTGTAAGCTTGTTTCAAATAAATTTTGATGAATTTTAGTTTTTAGTCAACAATATCTTCCGATTGTCACCATTCAAAAGTATGATTCGAAATCCCTCTGGGCGCAATTCTGTGCTCTACAACCTGAGAACAGGTAGAGAGCTCTATCTCATATAGATTTTCAGGTACACCTGATAACAACGCTCCTTGTATTTCGAAAAAAACACCTTATTGTTAGCTTCAACCATCATCACCACCTTCACTGTTCTCACATTGAAATCTCGCACAATAATATAAGTTTATAAGGTCATTTTATATCAGAATCACCCGTTTGATGCACTTGATTGAGTGGAGAGGCGCGAATAAAGTCACCTCAAGGATCAACAAAAGACATTTTTGCAGGGCTTGCATGGAATTCCAGTCCCGGGTAACACCTTGACTGGGAACATCATGCTCGATTATGCAAATGGCCACTTCCCGGCCTCGTGACGTGATTATGTTATCATATTTCATTTCATTTATTTATCGTCACATAACATCAATTTTTGAGTAACACTCATTCAATACTAGAACAAAATTATATTTAAAAGACTTAGTTCTAACTTCCTGAAAGTAAAATGAATAAATACACTCTATGATGTATCTCATCAAATTCTCATGGAAATTAAAGTCACAAAAAGTTAAGTTACACTCTACATCCCCTTTTCACAAATTAAAATTCGGCAGCAGAGTATAGGACTTTCTCTACTAGCATTTTTCTGACTGTTAGTTTGAATTTTTTGATTGAATCTAGATTTCTGATGGCTGCAGGTAATTTATTAAAATAACGTATTCCATAGTAGAATGGAGTTTTTTCTAGAGCTGTGTGCCTATGTACTGGAAAAGCAATGAGACTACTATTACGTGTATTATACCCGTGATTATCTGTGCAGAATTGAAATTTATCTAAATTCTGTTTAACAAAAACCAACAATTGATAGATAAAAATAGATGGCAGCGTTAGAATTTTTAGGTTTTATATATAAATATATACTCCGATAATGTAATGATGTTTTATCCAATTTGAATCCTGTAATTGCACTTAAATTCCATTCTAATCACAGTTCCACCAATGTGAATTCTACATCAGGTTTAATTTTGAAAACATAACATCCTTATAAATCAGACTCAATAAGGGTTGCAAAATCTTTCATCGACAAAAACAAATTGTAGTTTATGTTTCTGAACTGTTTATGACTGAATGTCTAGCATGATATGTGCACGGAAAAATTCTGGCGTTCCGTATAACATGACATGGATGATAATATTATCATGGATTTTACGTTTGAAAATGCACATTAGTGTGCCGTAGTATATGCACTGGTACTCTAAAGGAGTAGGATGTTTGAACACTTTGTGAAAAGTAGTTGAAATATAAATGAGTGTGCACATGCGATGATGCAACATCGTTTAGAACATTTGTTCACATCCCACAGTCACCACGCTTGACATTTTGTTTGAGTAGAATCAGATATTGGAGTTTCGAGGGGCTCAGCTCAGTAAGCCATGGTCACCACCAATTCCGGATTAAACACCTATAGATTTTTCCTTTTTTTGATGTATATCGCAACCGGGGAGAGATTATAACTTTTTAAACAAAGGAACTAGTCCGTTTCACAATTCACTTAATATTCTTTTTGTCAAAACAAGATATTCACACTAGATGACCTTTTGTTCATCGTTATAAATACACCATGAATTATTTTTTCTCAATACAGATCCGTTTTTCGGAAATCATATTTTATATCTATCATTGATGAAAAAGGAACCTATTGCTATTCAAGTTCTTCATTTTTTATTTTAATTCCCCTATTTGCTACATACAACTATTGTATTGAGTATTACTCGAAGTATACATTATTCATGGTCTCATAGACTCATATATTCAATCTGCAGAGTGATTATGAATTGATATCGCGGTTTAAACTCTCAATGATGTTTTTTACATTGAACTTGAAAATGCAGAATTATTAATGGAAATCAATCCAAGTTCGGATTCAGAATCCGATAAGATGATCTTGTAATCCTATAATAATTTATGTAGATGTTCGGTTGCGAAATATTGGAGGAATTTAAAGCCTGTTTCAATTTATTTCAAAAGGGTTAACTGCTCTTAATTCTACAAGAGACTAAACTGTTAGTAATGTGAATTTTTCGGATCACTTCAAATAATAATTTGGAAACAGTATAAACTTATGTTCCTACTTCATGAATCGACATCTTCATTTATTTATTCGTGATATATTTCCTTTAGGGAGAAACTGTGCTGCAATCTATTGCATTGCTTGGCAACCGAATACTAAAATGGTATTGATTTGTTGCTGTGGCTTGTATGCTACAAAGTCGATCTCAGTATAGTTTAGTCCTGAGAATCATCACCGTACATCAATTCGGCCCACACTCATGAACATACTACAATTGGATTTTTGGTTTGTTAGGTATTGCGCACACTGGGCGAAACAATCAACCGCAGCCTGGAGGCGATTTCGCTTGCCACAGCAGCCGCCTCCGGCTCCGCCCCCGGGGGTGGCAGGGAGCCTCTCTACCACGACTCTAGTTCGGCCTCCAGCAGCGGCTTCTCCGACCTCACCGCCACTCCGCCCTCATCCTCGTCCTCGGCCGGGGGACAAGCCATCTACGACAAGCCACACTCGTCGCTGCGAGGATACGAGAAGCTCATCCGCCCGCCACCGCCGCTCTACGAGGCACCTCCTGCGCCCACAACTAAGCACCACTCAAAAACCAATCCTTTTGTGAGTAGTCTTCTTTCAGTACCATTGGCTTGCATCTCTTGTCATATCAATTGTATATTATTTTTAGTCATGATTTTTAGTAATACCACAGATCTAACCTGTTTGTTTAATCTAGTTAGTCTATGGTAAAACATCTATTGCATTCTCGTATCTTACTCTATTATTCACGTACATTTTTAGTCACATTGATTACTGATTTTTGGTCAAATCCGATTGTGAGTTGTACCACATAATACAAAAATAGTTCGCTTGGTTGTCTGTGATAGTACCGTAGTTACATTTTAGTGCAGTATTTTCATTCCAACAGGAATTGTATCTCTTGAGTAGTCTACTCAACTGAGGATTGAGAATCAGAATGTTGTTTCAATAGTATTGTCTAATTGGTTGTTGGTTTGTGATGAAAATCAATCTATTAAACTCTCACAAGATGTCTGGATTATTTTAAAAATAATATGATTTTTTATTGATCTATATCAACAAGACATCACATACTAGACAAAAATATTAATATAATAAACTGAGACAGGTCCTTAATACATTTTCATTCTCACGTAAATTATTATTTTTTTAGAACAAAACAACTCAAATTGACAAGTTTAAATCGAATATTTTATGTGTTCGATATCTGAATACATTAATTCTAATTCGAAATTTAAATTTCTATCATCAAACAATATTATAAGTTGAAAGTTGTTGAGAGTTTGATTATCGTGATTTACGAGTTACAATTCTAAAAGTTTTATGTTTTTTGAGATGTGTAATCTCAAGATTATTCTATTATTTGTACTAATCCAGTTACTTATAGTTATAGTTCCCAGCTCAGTAGAATTTCCCTCGACCTCCAATTACAAAATCATCTCTGTCCAGTATAAATAAATAGCTCACGTTTCAACCATTATAATCGGATAGAGCAAAGGACACTCTACAAGACATCCAATAATTAAGATCGATAACTATTTCAATATCTCATTGAAAAATCGACACGAAAAAGGTCAAGGTCATTGAAACTAGCTTCCAGATGTGATCTGCGACGATTAGAACTGTAGAATTTGATGCTTCTGGAAACGCTTGTTGTGTCGTCTTTTGATGACAAAATTGAGCAGAATTGTTGTGACTGGGTGAAATTGGCGAAACAGCAGCAGAGAGCCTGAGCCAGCATAGGCGGTGACAAGTGACAACCTTCGGCCAGAAAGCAGGTTAATCCCCGTTGTCACGCCACGGTGATCTCTGTTCAAGGTCCTCCGCAGTCCTCTCATCAATTAATTGACATTTCAAGTTTCAACAAAGCAATATCTATTTGGGAAAACGTGTTGGAAGCTTTTAAAGGTTAGCACAATCTAATATTGCACCTTTCTTCCCATACTTACCACCAATGTTTTCATGAAAAATTCGGACAATCTATACTTACCAATATTTTTACGGAAAATTCGGTTCGTTGTTACCTAGATTTAACAGCTCTCAGTCCAAGGGCTCTCCTATCAGATTCATTTGATCTTTTTTTTAAAATAACTAACGTATTTGAAAAACCTGTTATTTGTTTTCTGAAATTCATGAGACTTTAATATTGGTCATTGTGTCATATTTTAATTTAAACAAAACCCAGGGAAGACGATATGTTAGAAGTTTAGAGAATTTATTATTGGATTTCATGATTCAATATTTAGTTTAATATCAGTTTGGAGAATTTAATATTGGATTTTATAATTTAATATCCAATATTGGAGTCCTTATCTTTTTAAAATGTTCTGTGTTGACCTGGATGAACAATAATGAGAAGCAAAGGCTGGTGAATATTATTAATTGTAAATGGAGCCAATTTTTGTATGATTATTGTTTGTCATGTTTTGAATAGATACTATTTTGACTATTCGCATTCGGAGACAAAAACTTCTTCGCATGGATGAAAACCTACCCTAATACAGTAGTTACAATATCCGAGCTTACACTATTGGGTGTCATTCCTAGTCCTAGTTAAAAAATATTCATCAAGTTTCTTTCTTACAAAAATTCCTCAATGACAATGACCTGTGACTTACCCTGGCCTTGGTGAATAGCCTGGAGCTTCTCGTAGGAATTCATATTTATAAATCAATGAAGGGAACTATTAATAGATTCGACTAGATTGGATTTGACTTTTGAATTCAGATTTGTATAGAATGAGTGTTGATATGGCCTGCAGAACTAAATCTTCTGAAGGAATAACAATACTCTTCCGATTACTACTACCATTAAATCTAAGCTTACAATAAAGTATGAATAAAATGACTCACTATAGTCAAGAGAAAAGAAACTGAATGAGATCTTCTAAGACTATTATTATAATTCACATTCACACTGTATTATTCACAATGAGTGTCTTATTGATTGTTCATTATTGTCATTCTTTACAACACAATCATCGAGAAATCCAACTTTTAGAACTGTCCAATAAACTAAATTCTTACTTTCGTAGAGAAATCCATTATGTGAAGCTCTCCAGAGCGATCAACATTTTTCGGATGGTTAGTGCCGATTGATTTCTTCAGAGAAGAGTGTATCCGTTCTCACTGTATTTGACTTTCTCATCATTTCCTTCCAATTAAACTGCACTTCTACTAATTATTGCGACAAGCCTCTCGAGATTTTCTTATCAAACACGATTAACGCTGTTATCGTGATGATGATCAAATTGGTTCATGATACAGTAAATCCTTCATAATAAATTTTCTATCCATGTAACTTTTCACAAAGGAGGGTTGAAGATTAATTGATCAATGAAGAGCTCAACTTTATTAACTCTATTTCCATGAAAAAACAAAACAAAATGCAATGAAGATGCAAATATGTAAATTCCATATTATGTAATAGTTGATTAACAATCATTCTTGCAAACATAATATTATGCCCATCAAGTGCAAAAGTAGAGTTTGATGTGAGAGAGCATTATATCCATAACAATTATTATACCTATTATAATTGTATAATATATGTGAGTTGAAACACATGCAAAACTTGTGTTTTAAGGCTGTGCAAGGCTAAAAATAAATTCTCTACTGGTGATATTTTTCAAAGTTTTTCGATTTTTTATCATCAAGCTATCAAAACGAAAAAGTTTTCTCAGGAAAACATTTTTTCGATCATTAATTTTTTAGATATGAGTGCCTAATGTTCAAATTCTTAGAAAAGAATATTTCAAATTCGGTAAGAGATAAATCCATGAGATTTTGAGAATAAGTTCTCCATGGTATTGTTGATTGAATAAGATAGTTTTTTTGAAAATATCAATTTTCGAGAAACTTATTCAATCTACCAAAAATAACTAAAAGTTATTATTTGTTATTTTTAGTAAATTGAATAACTTTCTCAAAAATTGATATTTCCAGAAAATTTTTGTTTTATTCAATCAACACAATATCATGAAGAGTTTATCCTCTAAATCTCATGAACAAACTCTTACCGAATTTGAAATGGTCTGTCCCAAAAACAAAAATGTAAACTTTAGGCACTCGTATCTCAAGTAATGATCGGAAAAAATGTTTTCCTGAGAAAACTTTTTCATTTTCATAGCTTGATGATATAAAAATCGAAAAACTTTTAAAAATAGCCTTTGCACAGCCTTAAAGGAAACTGATTCTGGATACAAATCGAACTGATAGAGAAAAAATATAATGAGAGATTGGAACATAGCTATAGTAATCATTTATCATTCTATCTATTTCATCATTCAAAAAGGTACTTAAGTTGTTTAGGAGTCTAGTAATCTTTGAAATTATATACCTCACATATTTCTAAGTAGTTCGAAAAATTAATTTTTCATCTTGAAGTTTCATACCTATTCTCCCAGAATACCTAGAATATATGTTCAACTTTCCTTGCGTCATACTGTGCTACATGCTATGAGTATAATCTTACGAATTTTTCGAGATGATAATATATTCAATAAATTTTAAATGTAAAACAGCGTGCGTGTAAAGCACTGATCACACTTATCATTCAGCTTACCGATCCCACTCCGATCCGATTCGATCATATAATATTATCCATGATGACAACGATCTGGGATGGGTGCATACCACACATCATATCCCTCCACCCCTCCAACCAACAGAAATATCAGACATGAGTAGGATAGGAACGCTGCATGATGCGTGTGGTCCGGGCTTTATAATGTTAATCGTGATTATGCACATTGCTGAACAAAGTGTCATACGAATCAACATTTTTCATCTTCTAATCCATTTCTCAATAGGTTCGAAAACGTTCAGCATACAACAAAACATACGAATCGTGGAAAATTTATAAAGTCATTTTTAAGTCTTTCAAATTCAGAAATATAAATTACTTCTCTAGTTTACCCACCATTATTGTAATTTCTCTCCTTTTTGCTCATTATTTGAACAGTTCATCATTCATTTTTGTTATGGTGTGGCATTTCTCTGTCTCTATCTAAAGCGTTTAATAGAGAGAGATGAATACCGACCATTTCTATTGATAATGTTGCGTGAAGCAACACTATACGGATTCATTAAAAAGAACTGAATAAAGCATCGCTGATAATAATTGCTGGAGTAACCTTGACGCTTCCCAACAATCAAATGAACAGTGCGACAATATCTTTTGCGAAATTAATTCCACTAATCGGTGTCAGTTGAGCTCGAAATAATTGTTTGGCGAGTGTTGGGAAACCGTTAATTTTAGCGTTTTTCTTGTGACAAAAAGCAGAACCTATTGCAAAAAGATGGTTCAATGCTGGCTGGTGGCGTAAGATGGAATGATTCTCGTGCGGGCTTACAGTCGATGTGGGAGGATGTGGATGGACTTCAAAACTTTCTTAACCAATAATTTTCTGCGCAAGTGTGTTTGTCACGAACTTGTCCTCAAATTCAGTCGCTGCTTTGTACACCGTCGTAAGCTTGCATCTTTAATTTTAATTAATGCTTATCGACTTATCGTGCTGTATCTGATTGGGTGAGATAATGTTCTAATGCATACTGTTTTACAGTGCCTTCCTCACCTATCGGAATTTTTACTTTAAACTTGTGTTATTACCCAACTATAGTCTGTGACAAGAGAGATAGCAGTGCATAACACTCAATCTTTCTCGAAACTCCAATTTCTTGCTATCCCTTTTTGTTATCTGGCAAATAAAACTATATGCCGATGATGATACCGATTATATTCCAAGATGATACCAATCAACATTTCTGATTAAATTATCTAGCTTTTATACCCTTGTTTAACACAATAATTTATAAATAAAAGTATAGTTTTTCAAAATAAGCTGGGACTTAGCCCTCTATCCGAGGAAATTACAGCGTTGCCAAATCTTGTAAAATTTCTCGAATTTCAAATTCAACCACAAAATTATTTAAAGGATATAATACATCCTCCATATGATATTATCAACCCTGATATTCCGTTAGTGCTGGAATAGTTACCGGGTTTGAAGATTAAAATGAAATAATTTTTCTCATGGAATTGAGAACCTCGCGAAAATATGTTTTTCTTTTGAATATTGCTTCTCTTAGAATTAGGAATATCGTAATAAGTGAGAATTGTATATCAAAATAACGGTGAGAATGTCCTCTTTCTATTCGAGTCTGAGAAATTTGAATTGAAAAAACTACTTCTGTGTGGTTTCAAAATTCTGATTCGCCATCTTGAATCCAACTTCATTTTTCCAAATAGGAAAGTGGAATTGTGATACATGATTTCGATACAGACTTTCAAGAAAAAATTAATGTCAAAAACTGCTCATCGATATTCCAAACCGTTTGAAAGATAATGGCATTCAAATAGTATTTTTTTCATTAGGGCTACTCTCAAATATAAATTAAAATTAGTAATCTAGGTACCCTTTTAAAATAGTTCAATCACGACATGTTTCGGCTATATAAAGCCATCACATAGCATGTCGCGATTCAACTTGGATTACTAATTTTTATTTAACATTCAAATATACTGATAAATCATACACAAATGAGTACATTGAAAATCTGAAAATAATCCAAACTATTGAATTTTAATTTTTCCAATATTGGATAACACTTAGGCTAGGCACACACCAGTTAGTCAAGACAAGACTAGTCACGTTTAGTCACAATACTTCACATTGTTGCTTATGACGCAACTCACACTGATTACTCATTGCAATTAGACATGTCTTCGTAAGCAACTATGTGAACTATTGTGACTAAACGTGACTAGTCTTGTCTTGACTAACTGGTCTGTGCCTAGCCTTATAGTAGCATCAATTCACATGAATATTGAATTTTTTAAATGATTATTCCATAATATTCAAAAACATGAATAATAATATGGAGTGACCTGGCTGGCTCAGGTATGGTGGCAGAGTCTCAGGTCGCACCTGGTGAAGTTCATGGCCTCAAACATGACCTAACGACTGTTTTCAGGCAACCGGGACCGACAAGTAAACGTTTCCATCAGAAACATGGGAATGGCCCGAGAAAAATGTCTTGCCCGGGCCGGGATTCAAACCCGTGCCTGCCTTTGAATTATAGAGCCAGCATCCAACTCGACTACGGCCCCTCCAAAAACATGAATAATGGGATATTATAAATCATAATACGATTAGAATTATGATATTTATATTTTAGTTAAACCGAATATCTGATATGATAAAAGTAATACACTTCAACATTTGCTGTTTCATATAAGTTTATTGAAAATGAATCAAACCGTATCTTGTTCTCATGAAAGTAAGAGATGATTGATGAATTATATAATTTAATAAACGTTCTTTTGTTACAGCCTTTGTAGCAGTAGAACTTACTCAGTTACATCCAATGTACCTACAATGTTTTTAGGTACATTGGTTACATGTTTAACTATTACAAGAAAATGATGAGTATACACAATACGTTAAACTTTAAACTTCACAATGTTTGCCGGTAAATGCTCAATTAATATACACTTCAACATGGAGATGATGAAAACATGGAGATGCTTTTGAGAAACCTCATGTCCTATTCATCTTTGTTCCTCAAGGACAATGCTCATTGAGGCATCAATAATCACTGTATTTCTTGTACCTCTTGAAAACATTTTATTTCTTATTTTGTTGATAGGGAGCTTTGCAAAACTTATTATTTTGTTTGCATAATTGGAATTCCGGCTATATGGCTCCAGCGCAACGTGAAAATCATTTTCAAAAAATAAATCGTCATGGTTTTCTTGAGCTACTACTCTTAATCTTGATTTCACATTCAAAATTTTAATAAAATTAAAATATTCTATTTTCTCAAATTCAACGTGGAAGCAGATATATGCGTCTATAGTTTTAGTAAAGGTAATTTTTAGAGGAAGATTGGAGAATGTTGCTGATTTGCATTGATTACATGAACTACAGATGTTAGGCCTATCAATCGAAACAATAAATTCATTTTTGAAATTAAATTTTTGTGATATTACAGTAGGAGTATTGAAATTGCGATGCTGCTTCTCTTGAGAGAGATATTTTGGCATTGGTTCTGAGTTCGGCTCTATCAAGTTGTAAATGATAGCATTTTTCTCGTCCTGAGTCAGTAGCAAAGACTTTGCAATGCAAGAAACAAACTCTTTCAAGCTTACAGTTAAGAATCGTATGTACTTTTTCAGATCATTGAAGCTTGATGATAATAAGTCAACACTGAGATTTTTGCAATCAGCTTCAGCAAGAGCCCATCTTTCAAAATGAACAAAAACCTTGCTTTCTGATTCCAATTTCAAGGTTAAAAATTTTAGCAGAAATTCCATTGTTTCAATTTTGCACGACAGAAAAAATTTGCTCTCAACCACTTCATCAGTTTTTTCTTGGATAATATTGCAACATAATTCATCAAATTTTGAAACATAGAAAATCTTGCAATACTCATAGAACTGCAAAATTTCGGATGGCTTGATTTCCTCGTTTATATATTTGCTGCATTTTACTTCGAGTTCGGGAATATCATATTTACGCGCAGCAGTGTATGTCAATAACGCATGGATTGAAGATGTAAAACTCACCTCACCTCTGTAAATGAACCGTTTCATTCCTTCAAATCCTTCCGGGTCCAAATCAACAACTTCAATAGTTGAGGAATGTCTTTCTTTGAAATCGCCGTAGAACATAGCTTTGAACATGTGACTTGCCTTGGAAAACAGTAACTTGTGTCCTTTGACAACCACATTCTTACATCCTACAACAAATTCACAATCACTTTCGATGTCATCATACTCTAGACGAACTTGGTTTGGAGACATTTTCAAGTGATCTATTTCACTATAAACGCCTGTATCGTTACGCAATACGCTCAGTAGTGTTCGTAACAAACTTTGCAGCATACTAAATATTAATAATTATTGGAGAAATCTGACTTCTCTGCATCACTTCATCAACAATGCGTCTAGAATGCAACGAGATAGAATTAAAATGTCGAGTTGACTATACAGCTGTTTAAGAACAGATGTTTTATTAAATTTATTTCATATTTTAAGTGAGCCTTATGCCTATAAATTATTGTTTTCGAGCAGAATGAAATATATAATTTTTGTGAATAAAATTATTTTGATACGTATGGTATCAAACCAATGAATCAAAATTCAATGATAATTATGAAAAGTGATAGTAATCACAATATTTCCAATAGTTGTGTGAACGTACTACGAACAGCTGATTATAATAAAATAATGTTTTCAGTATAATAGGCTTACTCGTTCCATAAGCCCAGACAATGAATGCTCAAAAAGGGTATAGAGGGAAAAGTTTGGAACACAATTTTTACCCACCCCGCAGCTCTTTCAAGGAATAGTAAGGGGGTAAACATATTTATCAAAAGTCCTCACCCCCCTGTGCCAAGGAGGTGGGGGTACTTCAAAGATACCATTTTTTTGGTTTCTCGAATATAGCTCGAAAACTATGTATTTTACAAGCAAGACTGTTCTATTCAAAATTAAAGCGCACTTAATTTCTACAATATTCATTTTAAATTTTTTATAGTGGATTTCGAGATATCCGTTCTTGAAGGTGTCACATTTTTGAAAAAAACGCGTTTCACCTCCAATTTTTTGCTGTTTTTGCTCTTATAACTTTTCAAAAATCGAAGGAAAAAACTACTCTGATAACTCATCTCAATTTTATTTATAGTTTCATACTTTTACGCATTTTCCTACGACTTTTGCAGCAGCTTCAGTATTGAGTGTGGAATCCCCAGTCTTGCTATAGTGAACCAATTGACTTGGGAATCTGAAGGGAATGTTTTGAACACAATTTTTGACTTTGCAGCTTTGTTTGGTCCAGTTGAGAGGATGAAATATCATAGTTCCCATCCCTACCCCATGTGCTAAAGGGATGAGGGTTGTTTAAAAGTTGCATTTTTCAGCTTTTTTCTTCCATGCTTATATCATGGAAACAATGCGTTCAATCAATCGACATGACTAACTATTCAAAAAATGAAGCTTGATAAGTTTTCTGCGATTTCTGTTCTGTGGAGTTTTGTTATATTTTCAACAGTTTTCACATTTCACTCTTGAAATGTGATATTGTTGAAAAAACACGTTTTCATTCAATTGTTTGCTTTTTCTGGGCTTATAACTCTCCAGAAATTATGTGTTGTATGAATTAATGCTTATTGTAGATTAGCAGAGCATCAAATTCTATTAAGTTGGAATTATTATTTCAAGTTTTCTTTTCATTGTCATAGCAGCTTCAATGGAGGGGGTAAACTTGGGATGTTTCAGCAATTGATCATTTGACAATGAATTTTAAGGGTGTGTATGGAACAAAATTTTTGCCTTTTCAACTCAATTGAAACGGTAAACATAGCAAAAGTGTGTATCTTTATTCCCTCTGTTAAAGGTGTGAAACCGCTGGGTTGTCACAAAATTGAAAATTTATCCCCCCTTAAAGCTAATATAACAATGCTACTTCAGTCCAAGTTTTATTATCAAAAGTTGCATAATCCCTCCAATAATGTTTCAATTTGGTGACACCTGACAGTATCAGAAACTATCCCATGATTTTGTGTTCTATTAATCGTCTGTGTCACTAAGGTATGACATCACTCTTGTGTACTCATTTCACACCTAACTTTGTCATAATTTTTTTCATCCATTCTTTTTATTCACATTCGTTTGGGAAATGATACACTTTAAATCATTCTCATTGGGCTACCTACACTAGTTGTTTGACTGGAAAAGATTATTTTTAGCTGTTTGATTGTTTCAAATCCTTTAAGCTCATGTTAAAAAAATTCATTCATGTGAATGGTATGACGCTCGCTTGAATGGATGGTTTTGCAAAGTTCTTTCTTTAGCGTAAGTACTTTCCCTGAAATATAATGGTCTGACAGACAAGCAGCTGAATTTCTCTTTCATGACGCGATGTGGCGCATAAATATTTATGTACTTCTGTACACATTTTTCAATAGTCTGTATACATAACACTGCGTGGCTTTTATTCTTCTTCCATAGTTGATTGTTGATTTTTTCAAGAAAAGTATGATAATGGTAGAGATGAGCAGGCAAAAAATGGGTATTTAGTGAAGTAATGAAGTTTTGAATGAATTAAATCGCTAGAATACAATTTTTAAACTATGATTTCATCCCATATACAGTACAAAATCATTTAATATTAATTTGATGAAACAGACTATAGTCAACTATAGGAAAATAGTACGATTGGAACGGCTGACGAGTACCTCCCCACACCGTAAACTCCCCCCCAACCACCCACAGACGTTGCCAATTCGTCAGGTTTAATTTAAAAATATTAATTAATTCCAATTTCATATTATCTTCTATACTTATAAAATTCTTATCTCACTGACTCACTGATCACGATTTCTGGAAAACTACTGGACGGGTTGCAACAAAACTTGAAATATAGCTTCCTTATAAGTCCTAGGTGCTCACTAAGAAATCTTTTGGCGATATTTTTAAGGGTGGCTTTTAAGGATTTTAAAGTTCGTCTTTTAGCATGTATATTCTTCTCATCCCAATCTCTTAATTATAATTGAAATGTCCATACCATATGTTAATATAGAACTATAATCTAGAGAGAGTACCTCTTCGAAACAGTTGTTAACTTACTCTGTTGTATATCTATACTTTTTCACTGTTAAAATTAAACTTGAATTTTGAAAAACTTTTGAAGTGAAAATGCACTTACTTTTTGTATAGTGACGATGTTCCTGTATGCATGGATCCATTTTCTCCTCTCGGCGTGATTACTCTGTTATATATTTATACTTTTTCACTGTTAAAATTAAACTTGAATTTAAAAAAAAACTTTTGAAGTGAAAATGCAAAATCAATCAATAAAGAATCTTCTTTATTCCACAATACAGCAAGTACAAAAATGATAAATAATATGAAATATAAAATACAAATTATTAAGTACTTAGATTGGGGTTTCATATTATACATTATTATGGAATGAGCCTACATGGGCACTGTGGCCTGTGCGTAGACTCGAGTTGGTATTTCAAGTGATTGGGGTTTCATATTATACATTATTATGGAATGAGCCTACATGGGCACTGTGGCCTGTGCGTAGACTCGAGTTGGTATTTCAAGTAGAGTGAATCTTATGAAGGGGAAGAAGAAGGAGAGCCTAAATGGATTTAATAGATGAGGTTAATTTCATTCAAATGATTGTCATAGTTTCGTATTGTAGAAAGTCATTCTATATTGTTATGTCCGTCTGTAACGTATATAGCCAGTCTGTATGGTAAAGTCAGTCGGTATTGATATAGAGTCAGTAGAAGTCATGTTAATTATGAAGTCAGGTGAGTCCGCCACCTGCCAAGACCAGAGCCACAGCCTCCTCATCACTTATTTCAAACAACCAATATTTCAATCTTTTTTTGAAAATTGCAAGACTTGCAGCTGAAAAAATGTTATTTTGCGGAAATAATTTCTTGAGATTACGATATATTACTTGGGATAAGAAGAAACAATTTGTTGTTGAGAAGGATCTCGTTAGCTGGATAGTTCTGATCCCAACTGTGGCTGCATATCTCGTGTTATAAAAATGTAAGGATGGCAGGAAAATTGAACCAAAATGTTTTTAAACATGAATGAGTAAATCCTTTATGTATAATTTTTTCATAGTTAAAACTCTAATTTCCTGAAATAGTAAAGATGAGGGATATCTTTGACATCTACGAAAGCCAGCTTTAAGGATTGCTTTTTGAATAACTTCTATTCTTCTTAGATGGGTGCGGTAGGCTGCTCCACATGCTAAGATGCCATATGAGAGACGAGACTGTACAAAGGCAGTCAAAATGTTAGTCAAGTTCCGTTAAATCTAATAGAATCCATGAGGATTAAGTTATCAACATTTTGTCAATAACTACTCTGCGTTTAGAGAAAGATTTATTTTCAGGTGTAGTGGATCTATGTATTTGCGCCTTCGGTGTAAACCAGCTTAAGCAATAGGCTTTGCCAGAAATTCCAGAATAAGCAAGAGATCCATGGATACCAGAGTCAACCAATTCCAAATAAACTTGATTTGGAATTTCATTTTCAATTGCATCAAGCAAAAGCAAAAATAACATGATCACTGCTAATTTGATAACTGTCAACGAGAAATTTTAATTGCCAATGGATAAAGTCGAGGTCGACTCTTAAGCCCCACCCAATATTCCACAACATTCGCTGCAATTAGCCTACTATTCTACAGAGCACTTCCAAAACATCAATTTATAATTCAGTGATTAGACTCAATAATTTTCATGCCAACCTGTGGCCTAATTTCTTTATTTATTACCGATAGAGAGCAGATCATATAAGATGCTCCTAGCAAATAACAACAGCTGTAGTTATAACATTGCAATATAATTAGAAAACATTGCATGATTCAATAAAAATATTCCCTGATGTCAAGATGAGTGCATAAAAGCAACTGGGTGACACCATAATGTTTAAATGTTTAATGTTAAATGTTTAAATGTTTAAATGTTTAAATGTTTAAATGTTTAAATGTTTAAATGTTTAAATGTTTAATGTTTAAATGTTTAAATGTTTAAATGTTTAAATGTTTAAATGTTTAAATGTTTAAATGTTTAAAGTTTAAATGTTTAAATGTTTAAATGTTTAAATGTTTAAATGTTTAAATGTTAAATGTTTAAATGTTTAATGTTTAATGTTTAAATGTTTAAATGTTTTAAATGTTTAAATGTTTAAATGTTTAAATGTTTAAATGTTTAATGTTTAAATGTTTAAATGTTTAAATGTTTAAATGTTTAAATGTTTAATGTTAAATGTTTAAATTTTAAATGTTTAAATGTTTAAATGTTTAAATGTTTAAATGTTTAAATGTTTAAATGTTTAAATGTTTAAATGTTTAAATGTTTAAATGTTTAAATGTTTAAATGTTTAAATGTTTAAATGTTTAAATGTTTAAATGTTTAAATCTTCAAATGTTTTAAATGTTTAATGTTTAAATGTTTAAATGTTTAAATGTTTAAATGTTAAATGTTTAAATGTTTAATGTTTAAATGTTTAAATGTTAAATGTTTAAATGTTTAAATGTTTAAATGTTTAAATGTTTAAATGTTTAAATGTTTAAATGTTTAAATGTTAAATGTTTAAAGTTTAAATGTTTAAATGTTTAAATGTTAAATGTTTAAATGTTTAAATGTTTAAATGTTTAAATGTTTAAATGTTTAAATGTTTAAATGTTTTAAATGTTTAAATGTTTAAATGTTTAAATGTTTAATGTTTAAATGTTTAAATGTTTAAATGTTTAAATGTTTAAATGTTTAAATGTTTAAATGTTTAAATGTTAAATGTTTAAATGTTTAAATGTTTAAATGTTTAAATGTTTAAATGTTTAAATGTTTAAAAGTTTGATTGTTTAAATATTTAAATGAGGTCTTCTGTTCACAGAACTACTAGTATTAAACGATTTTGAATTCATTTGTTCCAATTCAAATTCAAATTCAAATTCAAATTGAGTTTATTCACAGAAATCATTACAAATACAGTACACATGTATAAATAATATAAATACTTGTGAATTTTCCCCACATAGACAAGTCTGTGTGTGGGGAAAGAGTTCTAATGAAAAAAAAAATTGATACTAAAAAGAAAATTATAAATATTTACAATACAGTACAATTTGAAAAATAAAAGTTTATGAATAGGTTTGAAACTGGAAAGTTATACTAATTCAGAGAATGCGGTTGGAATATTTCCATAGTGATGTTTTCAAACTTTAATCTCTATCAAATTTAATTTTCATGATGATTCTTTATCATTTGTCATAGCACTACCTGAAATATTAGAGCATGCAGTGAAGGCTTCAATAAAACAACTCAAAGATGGCAAAGCAGCAGTACCTGACAGCATTCAAGCAGAGTTCTTAAAAATTCTAAGTGATAGTAATATTAGACTCTTAACACGAGTGTTCGATAATATCTATAATTCTGGAAACATCCCAGAACACTGGCTGGAGTTGAGTTTATTGCTCTTCCTAAAAAGACAGGAGCAAAGATTTGTGAGGAATACCGCACCATAAGATTTATGAGTCATTTTCTCAAATCATTTCTAAAAATCATTCACAGAAGAATCTATAGAATATGTGAAAAACAGTTATCATCTAACCAATTTGGCTTCATAAATGCTGTAGGGACACGGGAAGCTTTGTTTGCAGTACAAGTGTTGTTTCAGAGATGCAGGGACGTTAACTGTGATGTTTATGCATGTCTTATCGACTATCAAAAAGCTTTTGATAGGGTACAACATGATAAAATGATGATTATTCTGAAAGATGCGGGCATCGATGATATAGATTTGAGGATAATTGGAAATCTTTACTGGAACCAGTCAGCGAATTTAAGAATTGAAAGTGAGCATACAAGGCAAATTGAAATAATGCGAGGAGTGAGACAGGGTTGTATATTATCACCCATCATATTCAATTTGTACTTAGAAAATATTTTCAGTGAGGCTTTGGATGAAATTGAGAAAGGAGTTTTGATTAACGGAATGAGACTCAATAATATCCGTTATGCAGATGACACGATCGTTTTCTCTGATAATTTGGAAGATTTGCAATTCATGATGGACAAAATAACGGCATGTAGTAATGAATATGGTCCAGACATCAATGTGAAGAAGACAAGACTGATGATTATAAGCAAGAATAACACAAATGGAGATCACCTATATATCAATCAAGCACCAGTGGAAAGAGTAAAGAAGTATAGCTACCTGGGAACCATAATAAATGAAGGATGGGATATTACTGAGGAAATAAAATCAAGAATAGGAAAAGCCAGATCAGCTTTCAATAGAATGGTCTCCATCTTCAAGAGCAAGAATTACTCCCTAGAAACGAAGATAAAAATGCTCAGATGTTATGTGTTTACAGTCCTATTATATGGTGCAGAGTCCTGGACTCTGAATGAGGCCATTAGTAAAAGACTTGTTTCATTCGAGATGTGGGCATACAGGAGTATTTTGAGGATACCATGGACTGATCGCGTAACAAACATTGAGGTTCTAAGGAGAATGGGGAAAGACATTGAGATAATCACCACCATCAAATGCAAAAAGATTCAGTATCTGGGACATGTAATGAGAAACGACGTAAGATATTCTCTATTACAGGTGATTCTCCAAGGAAAGATTTTTGGAAAGAGGGGCCCAGGTAGAAGAAGAATTTCTTGGCTAAACAACATCCGATCCTGGTGTGGAAAAAGCTCCATAGAAATATTTAGTATTGCCGTGGATAAAGTGAAAATCGCCATGTTGATCGCCCACCTTCGTAGCGGACAGGCACAATAAGAAGAAGAAGAATAGCACTACAATATTTTAAATTCTTGAATGCTTTCATTCGCTAAGGAATGAATGAACAATATTCCTGAGTCTCTTAGCTGATGCTCTCCAAAAGTTTCCAGTTCTAGCTGGACAATTAATGTAAAACTTCTTGAAAATAATTATATATTTTTGTATTATAAAATTATTTCCTATCACGTACCCCCTCTCTCTGCGAGTATTACATTTGAAAGCGAGCTACCTGAGCTTCCATGCTATATATTCTGGATCATATCAAGAGTCGTCATTGTGAACTGGACAAATTAGGCTTTTCGTTTTCTTTCTAATACATTTACGACCTTATCAAGATTGAGTTTATTATTGAGTTTTGGTTGCAGTGAAACCTTTTACTCCATGCTTGCCGTTACAATCAACTTCCTCATTTTTATCTGATTAGCAAGATGAATAAGAGAGTTGTTCTATGTAGGTCAATAAGATTAGTTGAATCGATTATTGATTGATAGCGACGACTTCAGCCCACTGTAAAGATGAATGATACTGATTAACTGTCAATCAATTCTCATCAGGAGTACTTTATGTGGATAACGTATGTAGATCATCACATAGGTGCTACAAACATCTCATCAATTTATTGTGATATAATTATGTTCCTTACTCAAAATATCCACTCGTGGATTTTTCCGCTATGAAACACTCAATGGAAACCTATCACTAAGGCTCAACTCACACTTACGCGACTCAGGTCGAGAAGAGAAGAGACTCTAGTCGAGAGCATGTGTTTTCAAGGGTTGATAGAAGTGTCTAACTAGGAATTCGCTGACTTCATGTTAAACTGCCGTATGAATCAAAACTGTTCTGATCATATGGTATTGATTGATATGGTGAGTCAGCGAATTCCGAGTAAGCAAATTCTATCAACCCGTTTTCAAATAGTGAGGTCGCGGAGACTAGAATCGACTGGTCTGAGTATCACCATTTGGAAACACAGGCTCTCGACTAGAGTCTCACTATTCTCGACCTGAGTCTCGTAAGTGTGAATTTTGCCTAATTCAATAGAACCTACATTTTGGGCATAATATTACCACATACACTCTTTCACTGTCACTCTGAATCCCTTTTCAAGATTTCTAATAATTAATACATTACGGTATTATCACTGGTTTACTTGGTAACGTTTTGTGTCTAAATTTGTCGTAGATTGGAACGTTTAATGAGGATTTCATATTGCACTCTCATCAAACACAAATTCTGTTCTTTTTCACTCTTCTTTCACAACACTAATTTCGTTTGCCCTAGTTACAAAAGCCTTATCTTCCTGTAAGACTAATTTTCCTTATTTCAATTATATTTGAAAATAAAAAATTCTTATATTTTTTTGAAATATTCGTCAATAACATGCAAGTTTGGTGCAGGTTTCGAGTATTATCATTATTTTCAAGGAAAGAACAGGTAGAGTAATTGAATTAATATTTTTTTAATTTGATTGATTTAATCCTATAAACTATTTGATTTGAATTGAGGTTTCAAATTAGTCATATATTATGCTAAATGCTGTCTTTCAAGAATATAATGCTTCGTTTGATCTGTGATAAGGAGTAGTAATGCAGTTGCATTCAAAACAAGTAGCACTGTGGTTACATTCGGATGATACTTAGTTCACACAGTTAGGCCTGTAATCATCTAAAAAATGTATTGAGCTGATATTTTCTCTATCAATTATCATAAATGTTGAAAAAGAGGTTGAATGACCAAACAGAGACCAAGATGGACTGTTATTAACTGCATGTGAATGATACTGCGAGTTACTAAATTCTCTAATCAATCCACATGAATTCCCAAAAAGTTGGCCCTATTAGGCGATGTCACTAAACTTGTCAACTGATTGCCCCGTGTGCTCACTGACATCCGTCTCAGGCAGTTTTCGGAAATTGCACAACAATCTTACGCCAGATCTTGTTCTAGTTTAAAAAATGGTCTACAACTCTAGGTAGGCTAGTAGCCAACTCTTGGTCACTAGTTCTTCGCCACCTTATTATGGGGACCGCCTCGCCTTATGTAAGAGTGGGCTGCCACGCTTATTGCCGAGCCCTATCCGAATGATAGAGGATTATTTATCAAACGAAATCACATTTTCTACTCCATTCTGCAATTGCCACGCTTATATTGGCATCGATTGTCTGACTGCTATCGACAGCTGGCTCCTGTCTCAACCACCACCCAACAAAAGTCGAATCACCGCTTTTGGAAGCCGGTCTATAGGCCTAGTCAGTGTCTCAAGACGGCTTATTCTAAAAATAGTGTCTGCATTTCGGGAAATCTTGCCCAGTTATTTGCTTGAGTGCCTGTAATCTTGACAGTGGAGTTCCATTAGTTTTTCTGGCGCTTGCTCTGTTATCTACGTTTTTTCATAATATAGAAGCCATATTTACATACTATTTTTAGATCTGCATATTCTAAAAATAGTCACCGGAAATTTAAAAATATTCTGAGAATGTCTTTTTATCAGATCTGCTGTCATAATTTGAGTTTACGAGCTTAATTTCCATAATATTTTTTGGTCTGCATATTTCTGTAATAGACATTCAGAAATATTTGGGGATACTGTTAATCCCACATGGCGTTTGATCTGGTCGTAGTTTGCCTAATATTTTTCATTTTCTTTCTACAGTATTTTCAAATTATTAGAATTTTCGTAAATTGAGTTGTCATTTTAATTGACAGTGGGATTTGGGATACCACAAATTTCTCCCAGGATCAGCTTTTTTGTTTGTTGCCTTCGTTTTTTTACTTTTTCCTACCTGTGTAACCTTTCAATCTCATTAAGAGGATAAACACTGGTTATATGAAAACATCTTCAATTTTGATTCCTAGAAAAACAGAATTTTTTAAATTGTATTCTAACATTTGGCTTTATGATTTTTTATAATTTTTTCATCATAAATAATATAAAACTAGACAAGAGTTGGAACCTGACAAATTTGTTGATTATCCTTTCTCATATTGATTGTTGGTCCTCATATACCATTATAATTTCATCTTATCTCGGAATAGTTTCTTGTCTATTCTATTCAATTGTCACAAATTATTGTAGCTGCGTAATGTGATGATACGGATATTAAAGGATAAAATAGGAAAGAGCTATGTTTAATAACAATGGAAAATCTCTAAAAACAAATTGATTGTTGAAACAATGTATTGATGATTTTTTTAAGATCTATTTATTCTCAAGAATAGTATTACTCCATTACTAGCAGGGATATTATTACATCAAGAGATTTAGCATATCTCGCTTATGATAAACTGTACTTTCCTCCACAATTGGTCTGTATTTTGCTTATATTGTTCTCTATAGTAATTGCATCATGCAATAATTGTCACCATTGATGTTTATCTTGGAAACTTCGAATAAATTTCCAAGATTATTCATTTTTCATATTTTCAAGATTTATATATTATTCCATGTATGAATATGTGACTTTCAAATGAGAACTGGAGAAACTCTTCAGTGTAGCTTGGAACAAGTAGAAAATTGATTCTCCAGTCATCATTGAGTTGGAACTGAGTGCCACACCAAACAACATACTATTATTTACTTTTCTCCAGTTCCACACGTCGCATACTTGAACCTATTAAAACATGCAGTAATTAGAAAGCGTTCGTGTACAAATATTATCTTTTAACAAAAGAGAAGTTTCCAATTCCAAATATCTGGGAGGCAAAGGAATGAGAATCAGGATCAGCTTTCAAAAGTTGATTTCATCATAATTAGAATCTCTTAATTTAATCTCATAATGATTTGATTATTTTTACAAATAATAAATTTCTGAATAGACACTCACAGTTAGTTACGATTAGTAAGTTTTAGGTTATACCAGGAGGTAACCCATTCTCCGTAAGGGTCCAAATGAAACCTTGGCCGAATGACATAATGAAGAATTTAAAATACCTAGGCCTATCCTCGATAAATAAATACAATTATTTATTATTATTTATTTATCAGATAGAGCGAACAATACAATAGTCGGAAAATAAAAAACAGGCTATTGCCCAAAACTTCTTCAATTTCCTGATTTTGTCACAAATCGTCCAAATATTATGTAGGTTATATTCACTTCAATCCTCGATAAATAAAGAAATCTTGACGTACTGAAAACCTGACGAATTGTCAATTTGACAAATTGAAAACTTGACCTACTGAAATCTTGAAGAGTTCAAAATAGGCCTATAACCATCCTCGATACATTTAAGAATGTATATGCAAAATTTAAAGTTAGTCCAGTAGTTCAAACGTGAGTCATTCGTGAATTTCCGATCCCGTACGTGTAGGAACTAATTACTTTTCTCTCTATTATATTACAGATTCCTTTCTTCTAAATGATCAGGATCATTTGAAAGTTAATTTCATTATAATTTGAATGTCATTTAATTCATAATGATTTGAATTGAATAATTAATTTCTGGATAGACTCATCACTCACACGTTCTAGATCACTCTCTGCTCTCACAATATTAGTGAGTTTCAGATAATATCTTCATGTTAAATTTTCAAGTTTATTTTCGGACTATTGGCTACTACATAATACTGATTTTTGTGTAAGTAGGTAGGGGTGGGGACAGCCGCATCAGTGTGAGTGTCAGTGTTGGAGTGCCGGCGGGAGTGTCGCTCGCCTCAACAGCACACGCGTTCGCGTTCCTAGTGAAAGAACGGGCACAGTGACTCAGTGAGTCAAACACTTTCACTGCGAGAATCCAAACTCCAAACGCAGCCGCGGCCCTAGAAGGACACCCGGCCTCCAATCGACCGGCTAAACACAGCGCGAATCCGAGTCCTTGTTTGTTCATTACTCGAATTAGAGGTATCAGGTTTCAAGTGCTAGGAGTGTGTGTACAATGTGTGAGGTCCAAGATGCACTTATGTAATTCAATTTTGAAGGTATTGGTAGGTGTGCTAACATAAATAGACATGTGTATCTCGTGGACATGAAGCTGTATAAGCTAGATGTGAGGATGAGTTCCTTGTATTGTCTGATTATATCTCTTATCTCTATATCTCATCTCACGCAAATACTATAACAATATTCAATTTTTTACTGCGGATGATGCCTAAATGAGCTTCTAGCATGTACCTGGGTGATGAAAAGAGCGTGAACCAGCCCGATTTGGAATAAATCTTATTGTAATTATATATTGTTTATAATTATCAAAATGTTATTTTAAAGACCGGAACATGCAGTCATGCCTATACCGTGGAAGTCAAAAGAAGATAAATATTGTTTACGGGTATTGTGAAAAATGTTCCAATTATTCCGGTAGTGTTGAATGACAAGGATTAGTAATTGAGAAAATAATGTTGATATAATTCTATGTTAGAAAATAAGACTGATTGGAATAATGATGCAGACTGCAGCAGTAGGTAGTTGATAATATAAGTAAGAAGAGTGTGGAATGCTGATTGTGAAGTGTTGATCGACAAATCCTTAATGATTGATAGATCAAAACAGAAAATCTAATTTTCAACAATAGAAAGTTTTCTTTAGCTGGCAGGACTAAATATTGCAAATTCATGGCAAATATAAACAAAAAAGTGCAAAGGAATAAGGGAAATATCTCTTCCAAAAGTAATTTACAATGAACAAATATTCTTCAGGGGAGAAGCATTTGTTAGATGTGTGTGCATTAGCTTGAATGATAACTAATGACCGGGGTCCAACTATCAACTATGGAATTCGATGCGAGAGTGAAATCTGATTGACAAGAAAGAGCTAAAGGCTTGTATGACCTTGGCCTCCTGAACGATCCCTTACTTCCTACAGTCTTTCCCTCGGTCTCCATCTCTTTCAAATCCTTAACCCTAAGGCTGACCAATAACGACAGGACATGCATGATGAACATGTGTATACACATAACCATCATGCATACAAAACATAGCCTATAACATACAACATACAAGCAAGAAGCCTATAACATAAAATGAACAACAGCCAATAATACTACCAATAACAATAAATTAGCCACTAAAAAAATTACAAATTTTGATGAAGCAAAATTTAATACTCAGAGTATTGAAGAAAAAAAACAAAATTCGAAGATACAAAACCTTTTTTTTTATTCAACGACACATTGCTATCTAGTCTAGGGGCTAATGAGCAACTTTTTTTCTGTCTTATAATACTAATAAATACTTCATACAAGAGAATCCTCCATAGGGTCTCCTATTCAAATTCTAATATCATCAGTACACTGCTTATGACTGTACTACACAGGTGGGTTTCACTCATTTCCACTGCTCTGCTTTTCACTGGACACAAGACACTTGAATCAGCACTAGACCAGTTCAAATGGCTTCTTCATTTTCAGCCTCCTCACCAATCCTTCATTTTCCAGCAGCTGGATTGCTTCGATGTTGTCGTGTTGGTGGAGTCGAGCCTCGTGTTTCTCTGCATTCCTCTGGATTTCGCTGCATACCAGGTCGACTTGCAGGTCTCTGTGAAGGTCGCTGTTTTTGATGTACCAAGGAGCATCAGCAATGTTTGTCAGCACCTTGTTTTGAAAGCGTTGTACGACTTTGATGTTACTGTCTTTGGTACACCCCCAAAGTAGATACAAAACCTAAAAAATATTGTTCGAAGCCTTCCACTGTGATGATACGACAATTTATAACGACATGTATGTACACACATGTTCATCATGCATGTCCTGTGGTCACCCTGAGATTCTCGTTGCTGTGAAGCTCGTCAGATCTTCTTCCATATCCCGTAAACAGCATGTTTCAGAATGACCTCTTTTCCTCCCATTTTCCCATCAATCATCTGCCACTGAATTCTGTCCATTCTGTGTACAGTATGGGTTTTGATGTTGTTCGTAAGGGTGTTGCCTATACATAAGCGTCAGGCTCTTGCAATGGAAAGGTTGAGGATTGTTATTTGTTATTTATACGGATGTTGAAGGCTAATTATAAATTGAGAGAAGAATTAGTGGATTACGTCAGTGTAGTGTTAAAGAAAATATTGATTAAGGATAAATTATTAAATGAAGCCATTGTGGTATTAGATAACTAGCACCCTCACAAGACCCTTGAGTACTTAAAGTGGATCTATATAATCCAATTCAAGTCGACAAAGAAGCCTCTTAACATCAAAATTATGTAGTTTCACACAATCCTATCTCATTTCATGTTTATTTATTCATCTTCCAACGATACAACACCAATTTCACAGGAGTATGACAGAGAAAAGCAAATACAAACAAAAATAGACTTTCATGTTGTCATGAATGCGCAATCATCCTCAAAGTATACTTACCTCAATATTATAAAATATTGTACTAAGCACCTTGGAGTATTTACCACTATCAGAAAGGTTACCCATCCACAAAGTGATCTTCTTAATTAAACTCAATTAAGCGCCAAGGCTCATACTAGTTTAATAGTATGCACTTCGAAACTATAACTATTCAGTCTTGAAAAGTTGTATCTGCTGCAGCTTATTAGTGAACCGCATGTAATCCGTGGCGGTTTATTCCCTGGAGAAGGCGACTAATTGGCCTGCAGGCGACGGGAGACTCAATCTCGATTTCATTTGGCCCAGTTATGATGTTTAATTACATTAGCCAGGCAGCCAGCCCGGCCTCCACACCGTCGCAGCCAACCAACGCCAACGAACCTTCGACGGCTTCGACGGTGGTGAGATGTCTTTGCGCTCATTGAAAGACCGGTTGTAGGTTAATTGATTTCATCATTGGACGTAACTGTTCAATTTTTTCTATCCTCCACCGGCATCAAAGTTATTGGAACTACCGAAGGATATATCTAGCTCTCATCTACATCTATGTATCCCTGTTGAACTTATTCAGAACTACCAAAGAATATAATTTTCTCTCTATATCTATATTTCCCTGGCTGTATATATGGTTTGTTATCCTCAACAAAAGACAAGAAAAGAATCTCAGTCATTGACCTACATTGATTGCAATGTAACTGGTAGAATACTGTGTGTGTATTGGCAGTAATATCAAGAAAACGTGACATAGTCGCTGATAGGTTGGGAGTCTTGTTGTATATACTGAGTTAACTATTGTGCCAGTGCTATTGTGATAGTTACCTTTCCTATGGCAACCTATATGTTGGTTGTAAGTAATCATGTCGTCAAGGAAAAATGTGGCTGGAGAGTAAAAAACTCATCAACATTACTTGAAATGAACTCACTACCGTAATTTTGTCTTATTGAATTCAATTATAGAATTGATGGGAGGAATGAATGAGATGGAGGAAATGGTTGATGGAATAAAGAGTGACTCAAAAGTGCGTTGTTCAGAGTGCACTCAGAAGACCTGAATGATCATTCACATTATGATTATTTGAATTGAATTATCGGAGCTGAATGACGCAATTTAAAAATATATTTAGTGAGTACAGTGGATAGTTAATATAATATATCAAATACTGAATTGTTTTCATTAAAATAATTGTATTATCAGGCCACCCTAAAAGATTGTTCTGGAGCGTTGCAAATGCAGTACGGTATGCTATCGCTGTGCCTGATTGTGGGTTCGAATTCTGCCAAGGCCAAGGACATGGTTGTTTTATCGTCATTTCATCTTATCCTACTACCCTCGCACGAGTAAAGGTGTATGAGGTCATCATTCTGTTATAAAAAATCTGGTACTTGTCAATTTTTTCATCTGATATTGCCGAGATGCAAGTGTACTACCATGATTATTCAACACTACTTCCAGATGGAATATTTTCAATATTTTTCCATGATGCCCCGTGTTATGTCCTATGGACATGCTTTGTACCTCAGTGGCGAAAGCATTTTGTACAGCTCTGTTCTCGGAGATATTGTTGAATATATTGTTCCATTATGAAATAAAACATCACTGTTCTCTATGACACTAATATTAATAACATTATTTATACAAACCACAAGTTTCAATGACTCATGAGTTTTTTCCCTAGTAAAACTATTCAAGTCTCAAGTAGAACAAATGATATGTCTGAGAGCATCTTTAGGAGGTTCTCTATCCAAGAACATGTTGTCTGATACTAGGCCTACCTGGACATCTTTGCTCTTATACAAAAATTATATCTCAAGCTTATAAGTGCTTATAACTTTTATGTAGATGGAACCATCCAATAAGGTTGATTTGGGAATCCATTTCTAGAGGTTTCTATATCCGCAAGAGGTTGCCAAATTGTCTTTACCGCTTGAATAGTTTCATCTAAATAGAAATGATTTGATAAAACTACTGTTTCTAAATACATAACTTACTATAGTGAGGTCCACCTTATAATGGCAGTGTTTGATTAGCAAACACTGAAATAGCGTCGGGAATAGGAATTGAAATAGCGTCGAAACCCTGGGTTTTGTGTATATAGAACAGTAGAGAAGACAACATGTCTTCCTATTTCAATCTAGATAAGTTTATTTAAAAACAAAACTCATCTCTCAACAGCTCATAACTCTTATTTGAATAAAAATATCCAGCTAGAACACGACTCCGTATTGAGTAGGTACTATTATTTGTGTTGACGTAATTGTGTCGTGTCAGAGTCAGAGCCAGAGGGAATCGAGCCTGGAGCCTCCTATCGAGTGGTCACAGCCGCAGCAATTTGCCATCTAATCGGACAGATCTGGGCAGTCAGCTGAGCAGAGTACACTTCCGCCGGCCGGGGCAAAGGCAAACCCCCGTGTCCCATGCCACGGATGACTCGTCCATCGTCCTTGCTGTCATTATGTAAGTGAGTCTCCCCGGAACTAAACAGCGTCTCTCCGGTCAAAAGACAACAGGACAACAATAGGATAACAACAGTGCGTGTGACAACAAAGAAAAACGCTGATCGAACGCCATCTTTGTCACTCTTGCGTTGGTCGCGTGGTACGAGGGTATTGTTGGGCGGTAAACATGTGTGTTATTGTTCCATCATTGTTCACCAAATATTCGTGTTTCAGTGTATGATGACTTGGAAAACTGTAGAATCTTGCCTCAATCTTGCCTCTTGATTCAAGTATAATATGTCATGTAGTTTTTATATCACTCAATATACTATACGGCCACTCCTATATTATTCAATATAGCTCATTGTAGTCTGTCCAACAGATTTCTTATTTTTGAATCCTATAAAAATATGTTCCATTCCAATAGAAAACTTGATAGATTTGAAGGAATGAGAAGGGATTTCAACCAAACCTATAAATATATATTTTTTGAGGTAATAATCGTTGCTGATTATTGGAGGAGCATAGTAGTTGTTTCTACTTTCTAGGGTCTCATTAGTCGACGTTGTGGGGGTTCTCATCATGAAATAAAACATTATCTGATTCAAAGGAAATTTACTTTTGAAACCTGTTTGAAATGATTAAATTTTTCTCATATTAAGTCAGCTTTCACACTGAATTTGTGAGTTAGTGGAGTGTAAATCTCATTTAAGTTGTAATCTATCATAACTCTTACAGTAAGACAGTGATGTATTGGAAAAATAACTGTAATTCTGAAAAAAATAAATGTAGGTGATCTTTGTCTGTTGTCAAATCCTATTATATTAAGCGAGCAATTTCTGTATATATTTATTTATTTATTCATGTATTTGGGTATTTATTTATTTATTCATGTATTTGGGTATTTATTTATTCATGTCTAACGTATCTCGAAAACAGCTCTAACGATTTTCACGATATCTATATAATAAGAGAGAGTAGGGTTGTGTTTGTTCGTGTGTTCGTTTGTTCACTTCAAAACATGTCAACTTGTGGATTGCATACCGGAAAAACCGGAATGATTTAGATCTCCAAATTTTGAACATAGATTCTAGAAACATCAATCTCGTGCACCTGGAAGCCCAAATTTCAATTTTCCTTCTAGATTTTTCAGAATTAATGTTCAAATTCATCTATGCTACTGTACATGAAGTTCCATAGCCCAAAGTGTGTTTTTTATGAGGAGGTTATGATGTAATGCTGTTACAAGACTAACATTTTCGAACTTCTGTGTAGTGCAACGGTAAAATGCTAGCTTATGGAGTGATGGTTCCTCGGTTCGAATCTTGATGGTTCCCAATTTTTTTGTTCTTAATTTTTTCCCTCGAAACGTATTATTATCAATTATTTTTTGAAGGAATTTGTTTTCATTACAATTGAACTTGGATTTTATCAAATAATTATTTTTAATGTGTATTTTTTCCACCAGTACAAATGAAATGGACATAGTCTTCATGCTGTAGGCCTATCATTGAATTTCATAAGAAAAACATGAATAGATCACAATAAAATAAGTAATAATTCATATTCTTCAGTTATAATGTTCTATCAGACACGAATTCCCAGTGAAACGAGTATTTTAGGTATTTTGTTTGGAATTGGGAAAACAAAAGGCTGTCTGATTCAAATTGAGGAGGATCCTAATCGAACTAAAATTTATTGATGTATTGGAAAAATCAATATGATTCTGTGAGGTTTTCAAGTATTATGTATTCTTCAGTTTTCTATACTATAATAAAGGAAAGAGCTGGCTTATACACGTAAGGAATAGGGAATTATGTTTGACGCATCATCACGTCTGAAATATACTAAACTGATTAATTTGAAGCTTTGCATATAGATTCTTAATTAACCGAGGATGGTTATTTATGCCTATTCTCAGTTCTTCAAGATTTCATTACGTCAAGTTTTCAATTTGTCATGCTTCCAGTTGTTGTATAGAAACAGCTGAACATTTCTTTTAAAAGGGACACTAGATGAGAGGTATGATTGGGGATCCTATTCGAATAAAAATAACTGATTTTCTGTCGCATCAAAACAGCACCGATTTCTCAAACCGTTCAAAAGTTATTCTCATTCAAAGATAATGATAAATCATGCATCTATTCATCATCTTAACTATAATAATGGAAAGAGCTGTCTCATACACGTACGTGATGTAGGAAAATTATGTTTGACACATCATCACGTCTGAACTACTGGACTGATTGATTTGAAATTTAGCATGAAGATTCTTCATTAACCGAGGATGGTTATAGGCCTATTTTCAAATTTCGAATTTTTTATCACGTCAAGTTTTCATTTTGCAGTTTTCAAATAGACCCTTGCGAAGCACGGGTTACCTACTAGTTTGGAATATTTTGATATTTATTTATTTAGTGTATGGCAGATACACAACTTTTATAAAGTTCATGAGTCTCAAATGCCTACATATATATATACACTGTATATTTCCAAATTCTTTGAGGTCTTGTGTAGTTTTCGGTCAGTATAAATATTTGGAACATAGTAGGTTTATGATAAAAATTCGTTTGCACTATGTCACATCTCTGGGAGAACTCGCTGAAGGACATGAAAAGGATAATAATTATTATTCATCCTTGGAAAAATAGCTGCTAACTCCGTCGTCTGTCGATAATGGAGAATGCGAGTGCGTGTCTGGGAGTGAGACAGAACTATGTTGAACTATTGCAATCAATCAGCTTATCTCACGAGAAATACTATCTAGAATTATTATCTAGAAATATTATCGATTTGATAAGAATATCTGTTTTTTTGACATGACCAACGATATGATTTTATTCAAGATCCATAATTTTTTTATTTATATTAACAAATTTTGTAGCAAACATAGCATATCATTCTAAATTAAATATATCTAAATTTTCAAAGTTATTCATTATTTTACAGTTTTAAGTGATAAGTGAGTGTTATTATGTTATTCAATTTGGGTTTTGAACAATCTAGATTCGAACTTTCCTGTTTTAAAATGTTTGGACTGAAAATTGGACCTGAATTCAAGTTTATGGAACATAACCTACTTTTTAGACTATTAGACTATATTTATAGTGTACTAGCCGTCAGGCTCGCTTCGCTCGCCATATCCGTCTAGCCAGGGGGCTCCGCCCCCTGGACCCCCGACTGGATCGTCCGAGAGTAAGATCAGCAGGCTCGCTTCGCCCGCCTGCATTTTTCATTTGAGCATTTTTATCATAAGTTAGAACAATCCAGTCGGGGGTCCAGACTAAACGTCTGGCTAAACGGATATGGCGAGCGAAGCGAGCCTGACGGCTAGTAATATAATATTCCCAGGATTGAAGTAGCAGTGCCCAATCAATTTTTCCGCGATAAATGCATTTACTCGTAAATCTTCAACTTGGTGCCAACCTAACAAAGTCAACTCAACTTAATGCCAACCTGACAAAATTATTAATTTAGTTGCCAGTTAACAACTGTTTCGAAGAGGTACTCTATCTAGATTATAGTTCTATAGTAACATATGATATGGAAATTTCAATCATAATTATGAGATTTGGAGAAGAAGAATATACATGCTAAAAGACGAACTTTAAACCCTTAAAAACAACCCTTAGAGTTAGAATATTGCCAAAAGATTTCTTAGTGCGCCTCTAAAGGGCCAACTGAACATACCTACAAAATTTGAACGTTCTTGGTCCGGTAGATTTTTAGTTATGCGAGTGAGTGAGTGAGTGAGTGAGTGAGTGAGTGAGTGAGTGAGTGAGTGAGTCGAGCGAAGCGACTGCTTACAACACTAAGTCAGTCAGTGAGTGAGTGCCATTTCGCTTTTATATATATAGATAAATCAAAATTCGGGAAATACACAGTTTTGGGATGTGCCTGTTAGTCCTGCCCCAATCATTTTGAAGAATTGTGTTCTGTTTATCAATAAATATAAACTATTCTTTTGTACTCCGGAGCGAAGCTCGGTGTCCGGATATTAATCATTGATTAGTGACATCGTATGACTTCAAATTTACGTGCTTTGCATGCAACGATGCAAGCCATGTCTTTTACCTTGCACATCAGTTCCATTCGTATGAATGAGCAATTCATGACTTTCATCAGTATTCAAATTTAGCATAGTAAAATCGATAACGATGACCGTTCTCAATAAAGTTGAAGTTGTGTCATCATTGTGTCAAGTTCATTCTTGTGTGTGATTGAATCCAAGTTCATATGATTTAACCTTCTCTCCTCTCAAAGGGAATAAAGTCAAACATTCTACAGTGCGTCAATAATATAATCCCAGTCATGATGATCATAACTTTCCTCTTGAAAATCGATAGTGGGAAATACGCGACTGATCCTCAGAATTATCCTTGACAATTTGCCACTGATAGGTAACCTTTGCATTCCAAAAATGTCCCGCACCTAAAAGGGCTCCCAATGCTGTCCACACTGTGACCTCAACTATTATTATTGGGCCTCTTGAAAAACAAAAACAAGTGAGGAAGCGCTGCTATACAACATTAAGTTCATACCATTCAACGTCCCACGTTCATTAGCTGAAGTAGGCTGTTTGTTTACACACGTAGGCCACTGAGTTCAGTGAAGAGCACTTTCAAGTGTGAGCTTCTTCCTCTTCACTTTGCTTGCTTTTTAGAAATTATTATAATTAGCTGTGACTTTGACAAATATAGGCGCCGTGATAACATGCTTTTATATTTATGTTTGATCACTCCATATAGTATGGTACTAATAGTTTTCAATTCGAATTATGATAGTGAATTGAAATCGGCTATGGTAGAACACAAACCGTACAAACCATAATTTATTATTATTTGTTATATCATTATGCATAATTGATAGAATCCACATAAATACTAACTAGCTTTCTTCCTTATAACTTAGTATCCTTCTTCTTCTTCTTCTTCTTCTTCTTCTTCTTCTTCTTCTTCTTTCTTCTTCTTCTTCTTCTCTTCTTCTTCTTCTTCTTCTTCTTCTATTGGAGGTTGGAAATCATCAATGCGATTCTCACCCCAATGATTGCAGCCCGGAATAGCTATTTATGTATTAAGAGCGTAATGCGCGACTTAATCGCCCGCGCAAATCAGTTATCACGCGACGTGAAGCGGAGTTTATAGCGGAGTTTACGCGAAGCGAACTGTTATAAACAGTTATTACGCGCGAATTACATACAAAATTTTTTCTACAACTGCCCAAACCTGTTAAATTACTTATATCGGCGGAGTTACAATTACCGACTTTTTAGGTTAAGATCTGACCTTTTGGCGAGCTGCTTACCATCAGCTGATTGGCGAGCGTAGAGAAACTCTTCTGCGCATGCGCGAATGATTTGCGAGCTTAAAGAAAATTTACTGCGAATGCGCGGATGGTTTGCGAGCGAAAAAGTAGATTCTCCTCAGAAATAAGCTGTTTTACGAGGAGAATTGAGTATGTAAATTCTTTTTTTACGCGCAGTTATAGAAAAAAGTTCTTTTGAGTAGCAGCCATACCAATCTCTCAAATTACATAGCCAGGAAAATCTTCTACGTCCTACACTTCTCTTTCCCCTGATCTTGTCCTGCATGATAAGCCTCAACAGTTCATACTTCTCACCCCTCATCACATGTCCCAAATATTATAATTTTCTTCTTTTTATCGTTGAAATGACTTGACATTCATTTGCCATCAGTAAGAGTACATTTCTTTTTGTCACCTTTGCCGTCCATGGTATCCGGCACATTCTCCTGTAGCACCATAATTTCAAATGCCTCGATGCTTTTGAGGTTTGACCATTTCAAAGTCAATGATTCCATGCCATAGAGTAACGTGGAGAAAACATAACATCGCAACTGTTACAACCAGTTTAATAATAAACTAATTGCAAACAAGAGGAAGAATGCAATGAACCCTAGAGTCGGCGGATCATGCCAGCAGCTCAACATCATGAAAGAAGTAAGGTTAAGGAAATCAAAATTTGAGAGAGCTAACAGAATAAAATATATTCCACGTAACAAATATGAAAATTGAGAAGAAACTAAGATAGTATTACAAAGTACAGAATTACAAAAGATTGATATAGTTTTAGATTTAGAGTTCATGAATTTTGGAAATAGCGCTACCCCTTTTATATTTCACTCGACATTATGAAAAATTTCCAAGTTATTAATTTGCGAAGTGAAGAGAATATGTAGTTGAAGAGAATGTAGAAATCTGATGATGCAGCTTACGGAATTCAGTAGAAAAATAAGTCATAAGTACTTTACTGTGTTGTATCTTCATGATGTTTAGTCCAGTTTACTCAAATTCCATGGTCCAGTAGTTAGATATTTTGTACAAGCCGGTAGTGTTTCACAACATCTTTAATATAATCATATTTAAAATTAATCGAAAAACCTGTATGGACAAATAGCAATCTGATAATTCTACATACAAACTTATTACTTGTTAAAACAAGATAGCTATGTTGAGATTGTAAAATCAGTAGGTAACAATTACAGAAAAGATACATATTAAATTGAGAGCGAGTTTTTCAGAAAATAAAATAAATTTAGAGACATTTTAAAGGTAAGAAAGAACAGAAGTAAAATATTAAAAAAATTAAATAACTGAGAATTAGGTCATTGGACAGTAGAACAGGTTAGGTCCAGTCATAAAGCAGAAAAACTATAACGTTTTGTAAATTTGACTTTAGATAATGAGAATTAAATATATTAAATGAATTCGGTATAAGGATCAGAATGTAAAGAAATATAACAAAATATTAAAATTAATATAAATGACATTACAAGTACATGAGAAAGTGATAAAAATCTACAAGCTAATTCAGGATCTACAAATTTAGAAAAAGGTTTTAAACTTACCCATCTGGGTTTAAAAACAAGACTCAATCAAAACATAAAGTAAAGAAGGCCTAAGCCTATTTTGGCATAATTAATTCATATTGGGAGATAATTAAATACAGAACGATATGAGTCAGAACAAGCCAAAATCCAAAAGATTAGTAGTGACGAAGCATCTCGTCAAGAATACAGTGTAACAGACCAGCTGTTCAACCGCAGTTTTGCCAACTTGCAAAACAAAATACAAAAGTATAAATCTTTTCTGAATTATAAACAGACAAAATTCGATAATAATTATTCAAATTATGGAATTAAAATTATAGTTAACTAATAAGAATTCAATTTTGGTACACAACTTGCATATTCTAAGTTGCAAATCAATATCTCGGCTGCACAAAAGTATCCTGTATCATGTTTTCCTTCAATTAAGAGATCTAACTATGACGCTTGTATTTGACCGCGTCCATTTTGTCCATAGAAGGAACATGAAACACGGAACTTAGGACACTGACCACTCTCTGTTTGCACACACTTAACTATTAAGGCTGATCTCTGATGTTATCAGTTATGAATATTCATTGATGATGGATGATATTGAATATCAGAGTATTCAAATAAATCCTTTTTACACTTTTTATTTGTATTACTCTAAAAACATCTTTTTATCAGTGTATGGTTCTTGTGATAATCAATTTCTTGTTATATAATTTATAAAGAATAACTATTAATCTTGATTCATTGATATGATATCTTCATTTTATACCGGTCAGTTCAAAAATAATTTCTCAGAACTAAAAGTCTATTCGAGAATAAAACTCAGGTTAAATCATCCATTTATCAGTTAGCTAGAAAGTGTTGAACACAAATGTTAACTCTTTATCTGGCTGAAAGTTGAGTAATACATTGAGCTTTGCTGATAGCCACTTGGTGAGTGTAGGAAACAGCGGTCAAATTCATGACAACAGGTTGTAACAATAGAACTGGCAAGTTTATAGGTTGTCATCCACACTTCCTTCTCTTCACTGTGTCGTCTCATCTTCTCTTACCCTTTCTTTCTCCTTCATGCTAAATTATCACAATTCATGTATCGATTTATTCTGTTTATGTAATGAAATTTATCGAATAAATATTCTTAATAATTGATGATTTTACTGACAATATTAATTTTCTGTTTTAGGTAAGTTGCTGTTGATGAGTATTTCATGTGAGTACATGGTAAAGAAAACCTTCATCTTTTGCAATTAAGTTGTAAATTAAGGTGTAATTCGACAATATTAAGTAATATAATCGATAAGTCGGAAACATTGTTACTAATCTATTCTGCTATTTACTATTCACTCATTCATAAAAATATGTGCTAAATTCTACCAACGTCTCCGATTTCTCAATTTCAGAAACATCGTTTTTGTATGTCTAGTTTTTCTGGAGAACAGCAATTTTACTCTTCATTGTTTTAGCAATAATTATTGTGAATCCATTCAGTGCTTCTCATGTGGATAACTAACTGAACTGAGTTCATCATGATTTCTTTTCTGTTTGATGAGATATTATCGGTGGAGAATCACTATAATATATAATAGTTCTTGGCTATTTGTGCAAGCTCTAGACATACTCGCACATCATAATTTCTCCACAATTCCCTTTCCATTTCAACAATAATTATTATTACTAATAATACTGTTTTTCTAATTAACTGACCGATTGAATAATCTGTTCCTATTCACTTCATTCAATATTATCAGTTAAGTAAGTACTTAGTGGCACCGTTTTTGTTTTTTTTATGGTGGGAGGTGGTGAGGGAGGCAAGACACTTTTTGAACCCCCTTCTCAATAATCGCTCTGTGGTGGCGGAGGGGATTGAGCAAAGCATGCATTTTGATAAAGTAGCAGAGTACACAATTTTACAGTTTCATTTTCTAAACTATTCCAATGACCTGGAATTCAAAACTTAGCTCCCCCCCTTTAATAATTCTATAAAGTCAGCGCCGCTAAAAGTACTTCTCGTTTTCCAATCATTTTCCACTAAAGTCTAGTTTTGTTTACAGACAGAAACAGACTAACGTTGCAGAATACTCCCACAATCATACGTAATAATCCTCCTTCAATAATTAATCTCCTTCAATCAGTCACTAAGCCTCCTGTAGAATATTCCGATTGTTAATATTATATCATAATCCTTCTTCCATGATAATCAATGTATTGTGATTGCGCCTAAATAATTTGCCTACTTTTAAGATCCATAACGCACTGTCCCACAAATGTCACTCGGCAATGCGCACATAAAAATGATTCATGCACTAATAAATCAACAGAACGTGCACTATAAAGTTCCATATATTCAAATTCCTAACAAAGGACTGGCTCAAGAAGTCATTATAAGAGGCACAGTTTCATTGTGAATGTGTAATTAATCTTGTTCCGTGGGAAGGAAGTAGCCAGAATTATATATTATGCAACTGGGAGATTGAGGAGATAACGGTTTTGTTGTTGGAATCATCCAGAGGTAAAAGAAAGAAAGACAAATTGAAAGAGAAAGACGGGAGAATGAGTGAGTACGTTTGAGTACATGAACGAAAAGTACGTGAAGCGTAAACTGAGCTGTAATTGGATAACTCTGAGGTTTGTGTTGCTTGAAATTGCTACCCATATTAATGTAAACAGCAAACTTTTGGTCCTGATATTCTGTAGATTGATTTTTTCTCCTAATAATCTGGAAATTGTCGGAATTGGTTAGTGGTTCGTGTGAAAAGAAAATACTTCACCAAGTTATCTCTTCTGGGTAATTCTATTAGATGAAAGGGAATGAGGACTATGAGCTGTTGGAATGCTATCAAAGAAGTATGACAGACGTAAAGATACTACAATATATTCTCAGAAGGCCTATACTACATTAGAACTACATAATATAATATATGCTACTCAAATATTTTGATAACAAGCATAAGAAATTAACTTGAGAGGCTGCTAGTATTGCATTTTTTCGTAGGAGGAAACTTGAATTACAGTAGAAGCTCCAATATACTGTGTCCTTATAGTTATAGGAGAAGAGCACTCTATTATCATTTCAGATGGAATAATAAAATAATATTTGAGATAGATTGATTAATTTAGAATTCAAAAGCTTAAAACACGCAGGCCTCTATATCCGCAATTTATATTATGATTGAACCTCAATAGCATGATATCCACTTTATCAATTCTATTTGAATTGAAAATATAATCCAGAAGTTGAACACAGTTCTATGATTCAGAACTCAGTTCTACAAGAGCCCATCATTTTTAATCTATATGAGTTTAACCGGTGATATCCTTGTCTCATGACTTAAATAATCTTCTAAAATATTAAATCTTCTATGTGAAATATTCGAAAACAAAGGGTTCGATAGTCATTCTTGCAGACTATACCACCGCGCACCAATGTAATCGGAGGGGGGTGTTTCTACTCTTCTATAATATTTACTAAAATTATACTGCTATCAAATCTCTATTTTTATCCTTGATTGGTTGGGAGCTTCTAGTGGATTGTTCATTTAATCGCTCAGATTATCATCATTATCATCAATTGTCACCTATTCTAGCAACTATAGTTACTACGAGCCAGGAACTTCATTGAAATACTTTTAAAATTTAACGTCAGGTTTATTGAATTCTAAATCAACGAATCAATAAAAGGCATTAACATTAAAATTTTTAAACAAATTTATCCAGTAATCGATTCAGGACAGAAGGCATATTCAATTTTTAATTTCTACACTTGGGAAGTTGCTAACTTGCTGGAACTAAATTCAGGCCGCGGTCATTCTATGTAACTAAATTTTGAGCTAAATGAAAACAACAGTTTGGCACTAACCATTTCCACAATTTAAACTTCGACTCTTTAGAAACACACACATACGATTTAAGAAAACTCTCTATACTGGAACTCACACGCACAAATAATGTCATAGCCTCCTGTAGAATATTCCGATTGTTAATATTATATCATAATCCTTCTTCCATGATAATCAATGTATTGTGATTGCGCCTAAATAATTTGCCTACTTTTAAGATCCATAACGCACTGTCCCACAAATGTCACTCGGCAATGCGCACATAAAAATGATTCATGCACTAATAAATCAACAGAACGTGCACTATAAAGTTCCATATATTCAAATTCCTAACAAAGGACTGGCTCAAGAAGTCATTATAAGAGGCACAGTTTCATTGTGAATGTGTAATTAATCTTGTTCCGTGGGAAGGAAGTAGCCAGAATTATATATTATGCAACTGGGAGATTGAGGAGATAACGGTTTTGTTGTTGGAATCATCCAGAGGTAAAAGAAAGAAAGACAAATTGAAAGAGAGAGACGGGAGAATGAGTGAGTACGTTTGAGTACATGAACGAAAAGTACGTGAAGCATAAACTGAGCTGTAATTGGATAACTCTGAGGTTTGTGTTGCTTGAAATTGCTACCCATATTAATGTAAACAGCAAACTTTTGGTCCTGATATTCTGTAGATTGTTTTTCTCCTAATAATCTGGAAATTGTCGGAATTGGTTAGTGATTCGCGTCTTATATGTGATTCGTGTGAAAAGAAAATACTTCTGGGTAATTATATTAGATGAAAGGAAATGAGGACTATGAGCTGTTGGAATGCTATCAAAGAAGTATGACAGACGTAAAGATACTACAGTATAATCTCAGAAAGCCTATACTACAGTAGAACTACATAATATAATATATGCTACTCAAATATTTTGATAACAAGCATGAGAAATTAACTTGAGAGGCTGCTAGTATTGTATTTTTTCGTAGGAGGAAACTTGAATTACAGTAGAAGCTCTAATATACTGTGTCCTTATAGTTATAGGAGAAGAGCAATCTATTATCATTTCAGAGGGAATAATAAAATAATATTTGAGATAGATTGATTGATTTAAAATTCAAAAGCTTAAAACACGCAGGCCTCTATATCCGCAATTCATATTATGAATGAACCTCAATAGCATGATATCCACTTTATCAATTCTATTTGAATTGAAAATATAATCCAGAAGTTGAACACAGTTCTATGATTCAGAACTCAGTTCTACAAGAGCCCATCATTTTTAATCTATATGAGTGTAACCGGTGATATCCTTGTCTCATGACTTAGTTAATCTTCCAAAATATTAAATCTTCTATGTGAAATATTCGAAAACAAAGGGTTCGATAGTCATTGTTGCAGACTATACCACCGCTGCGCACCAATGTAATCGGAGGGGGTGTTTCTACTCTTCTATTATATTTACTAAAATTATACTGCTATCAAATCTCTATTTTAATCCTTGATTGGTTGGGAGCTTCTAGTAGATTCGTTCATTCAAATGCACAGATTATCATCATTATCATCAATTATTGTCACCTATTCTAGCAACTATAGTAACTACGAGCCAGGATCTTCATTGAAAATACTTTTAACATTTAACGTCAGGTTTATTGAATTCTAAATCGAACGAATTAATAAAAGTCATGTAACATTCAAATTTTTAAACAAATTTATCCAGTAATTGATTCAGGACAGAAGGCATATTCAATTTTTAATTTCTACACTTGGGAAGTTGCTAACTTGCTGGAACTAAATTCGGGCCTCGGTCATTCTATGTAACTAAATTTTAAGCTAAATAAAAACAACAGTTTCGCACTAACCATTTCCACAATTTAAACTTCGACTCTTTAGAAACACACACATACGATTTAAGAAAACTCACTATACTGGAACTCACACGCACAAATAATGTCATAGCCACCTTTAATGTATTAGAGGTGGCTATGATAATGTCCTGATTCTACTACTACTAACTCTATTAAATTTTGGTTCCTATTTAACTACATAAAAATTACTGATAACTAAAAACTTTTCAATTTGTCCCTCTGGATGGGCAACAGACCCATTCAGAGGACCGAGGCTCGCGCACCGTTACATGATTTTTAATTGTTGCGCGTCTGTGTTTGAAATCGAACTGTGGCTTTTTCACTAAAAATTATTCCCTCTCCACGAGCGTTGAAAAAGGTCCAGTGGAAGAGACAAAGCTGCAAAAAGGTCAATGCTCGTATAATTTTCAAATATAGTGGCTTTTCGACATGAAATTGAAACTGTACTTGAAAAATGCACGAAAATTGCTTTAATTTTGACAACTAAGCAACAAGTTAGCAAATTCAATGAAAACATGGTCAATTATTCTCACACAAAAATTCAAGGTCCGAATCAAAGTTCATTCCCGTTCAAAAACCTGAAAAATAATATAAAATACACAAAAACAACTACAATAATACCCACTCAATATTCACTCTATTACCTGAGAAACATTTTATTGTGCCTACAACCCAAGGCAGGAAATACCAATGTATCTGGTCCATTCCATTACTTTTCAAATAAAATATTTTTTCTAGCTTCTCCCCAAATTCCCAATTTGAAATCACTTATAATTAATTCAAATGAATATACTTCAGACAGTCGGGCAGACTCATGACATTTATCATCTGAGTTGGTCAGTTCCAAAACTCACCAACTCCATCTTTGGAAATTTTTCAGGAAAAAAAAACAGTGATTTCATCTGAACTCTCAGGATACAATCGCATCAAATTCTTCAATGAGATCCAACAACTTTCGACAGGAAAAAATAATTAAATATAGACTTGGTGAGTTTTGGAACAGGATAGGGTTTTTAAATGGTTTTGTTGCAGTAATGAATGGATCAAGACAGTTTTGTTGCAGTTTACAATAATCAAGTTTCAATACACTTTCAATGTAAGTCATATAGGCCTAGAATAAAAACTATCGTTTCATAATACATTTTCAAAATAAGAACAAAATTCAAGAAAAGTATAAAATTGATTTTTATAGGTATAGGATAAAAATTAGGTATTACATTTCAATAGTCTACAGTCATTATCTTTCAAAATTAAAGTGAAATATGAAAGGGATTTTTATGAGTATCATCAAAAAAGTTATTTTTTATATAACGAAGTCTCCTTCTAGTGTCAAAATTTCATCTTCCATTGGTTCCTCTTCATCTTCTTCCTGCTCACGTCTTCCCATTCTCTCATTGAAGATTTCCGAATAAAATTTGAGGCACTCAAGCTTCGACTATTCTTCCCCATAGTGCTTTCTGAGAAGCTTCTTTACATCCATCACCTTCATTGGGTTGACAGCAGCATCATTTTCTTCTACTTGAGCAACGATTCTATTGACTCTGCAGCCTCTTTTAGAAATTCCTTGTGGCTTCCCCAAATCAGTCAGGTAGGTTGTCTCCCCTTGAACTTTACCATTATTTTGTTGACCTCTTGTTAAAATAAATCTCTTGCAAACGGAGAACTTGAAATGCCAGTCAGCTGGCTTTTTTATATTTCTCATTGATGCCTCCTTCCAGTCCTTGACTTCAATGTCAGTTCCTAGCCTTGAAACATTGGCTGACTCTCCAAATAATTCAAAATATTCATTTGGATGCACAATCGTTTCCAATTTTCGAATTTTCCTTTCAATGACACCAAACACCCTATCTGGCGGGATGTAGGAATGTCCTGGGACTGGAAAATGCATAAAAATCTTTCCAATATGTGGCGGTGCTTCAACAGTCAGCCAGTTTAGAACAGCAGTGATCACTATCGTGTTTTTATTCTGACCTCCAGCTCCGTCAGCAAAGAGTCTTATTGTGTCCACTTGCTCTGGAAAGGTGGTATTTGATAGGCGATGTACAATGCATGTGGCTATTTCACTTGAACCCTTTTTAGCTTCAAGTTCACTCCAGTCATAAATGAACGTATTTTCTCGAGTTTGACAAGCTTTTGAAGTGCCTAAGCACATTGTAAAATTATAAACATAGAACTGTCTCAAAAAAAAGGCAGATTGATCAGTTAGCTTTGGAAAGATTAAATTTTTTTGACAAACAAATGAGTATGTTAGCTCATTCTCCTTTTCCTCTTTCAATAGAGCAAAAAACGTTTCTACTCGTTTTTTGTGGATGGCTAATTCGGTTTTCAGTGTAGATCTCTCCACTTCACTGATTGAAGTGCATTTGATTCTTTCTTTGAGTTCTAGACACTTTGAGCACTGATCTGTAGCAGGTGAACCAAACCCCACATTATAATTCTCAACAAAAACTTTCCTAAAATATTCATATTTAACTTTCAGTCCTTCATCATCATTCACCTTTTCTTTGTAAGCATTGCAAAGATGTTGAATACTCAAGTGACTGGGAAGATATTGACGTTTAGACTTTCCTCGACAGTAATGGGACTCCACTGTATGAAGGGATTCAATGAATTTTTTCACTTCAGTGAGTTTCAGCTCAGAATGTTTTGAACGATGATCTCCCCCCCCCCTTTAGCTCCTGAGGTGACTCCCCAGTCATAAGTTCTTTTCTGCATAGTCTTTGAACACAAAATTTGGAAATTTTAAGGACATCTAGAAAACATTTCTGACAGACTTTCACTAAATCTCTACCTTGTTCAACGCGGAATGTTGGAATATAATAATCAATAGCCATACCTCGTGCTGCAGAGTCTTCATGTTGAAGTCGATGGCGTTTTGGTGCTTTCCCCTTGGCATACCTGATTATGAAGTGATCTTGCTCAATCTTATTTGTTGTTTTTGATGGAATCTTCTAATGTCCTGCATATTGATTTTGAAACACATTATTAGAAATTTTGATGGAATCTTCTAATGTCCTGCATATTGATTTTGAAACACTTGAAGTCACTCTTGTTGCCTTCTCTTATTCCATGGCCACAATTTGGAAGAGTTGGGAATCCATGTGCTGCATGTCTGGAATCAGAATAAAAATTTGGTATAAGTCATCTTGTTATTACTGTAGACATCCTTTTGTATGACAGAAAGTTCAATTTATATTTATGTCATAAGAAATCTATTCAAAGTTGATTACTCAAACAGGAACAGAGAAAAAAAATAGTAAGATATACACCAAGACTGTGTTCAAATACAAGTCTACTCTTAACTTGATTTGTTAGATAACAAGCTAATTTGATAAAATAGAATTCAAACATAAATTTTGTAATATTATTGAAAATATGAACAGTAATCAGATGATGGGAACTTACAATAATAAAAAAATATAAGGTATGATCAGCTACCTTTGTATTGATTTTTGAGGTTATGCTGCTTTTAGTATTAATAAGTTCCAAATAAATAATTATTATTCTATTAAGCAGTAACTTACCTTTTTTCCTTATCTTTAGTTTTCTGCCAGTTCTTCACATTCCGTTTTCTTTTTCGTGTAGTGCCCTCAACAATTCGTACTACGTTTTCACCTTGTTGAACAATCACTTCGGGAGCTTCCATTTCAATCGTTTTGGCGGAATGGAGTGAACAACAATGAACAATATCCTAGTATGTGCAGCCAAGATACATTGCCTACAGTTTAGCCAACATCATACTATTAAATAAAACTTTTATTAGGTGGTAATAATGTTATAGAATCAAATTACAGCAAAATTGTATCAGTAAGCTAGTTTTGTTGCAGTATAGTTTACAGCTGACTAAGCAATCAGAGGAGTTAGCGACTTCAGAAGTAGGAATGGAATAAGTGAGTTTTGGAGCAGTAAGATAGTTGAAATTGGAGAGTTTTGTTGCAGTCATCATTTTTCAACACAGCTTTTAAAGGGGAATTGGAGAGTTTTGGAACAAACCGATAGTATCATTGGATGTGGTATGGAATTGTCTATCAGATGATGTGAAAAAAAATTGAAAATTTTAGAGTTAGTGAGTTTTGGAACTGACCAACTCATCTATAATAAATACATGATTTCTGCACGTACCTTTCTTATCACACTGATCCACAAATTCCGAATTCTAGAAGTTTATCTTTTTTATTCATATTTGATTATTTCAAACCTGTCACATTCCATGATTCCAACTACAATCTCTTCCATTATGTTAGTACATTACAAGCATAGCTCTCGCGCATTCACTCATTCTTGAAAAATACTTTTTCTATATCGTAGTGGAAAAATACAATCTAGAACGGCATTCCATCTCATAAAAACAGATACACTATCCTAGTATCCTAGTTTTGAGAAGGTGGTGCTGATAGTTCTGACATGTTTTGTGACCACTGATTAAACACAGTTATGTCATAAAATGTCTCACTTTCGTTTTCTGTTGGCATATCCAAGAAATACCGGTCCACTCTGTGTGTGTAAAGCTGCGGTCAGTATGGTGGCTCAAGAAATTCCACAGGTGCACAAAACTTGAAAGCTCATTCAACTTTTCAGTCTGATCTAAAAGTTTTGCTTCGATACCAGAAGTCGAAATTCGATAGAAACTACTCGTAGTCCAATTTTTGATGTAATTAATACACATGATAAATCTGCGGATGATGATTTTTGGACTAGAAAGGAGTTCGGCTCCAGTGAGTAATTCAAATGCAGTAGGCCCACTATAATACTTTTGTAAAAATAGTCACCATCATGCATCAGCGAGTTCTTTCCAACTTCTGAATGATGATACACTTATCATTATTTTTGTATATCAACCTCCTTTCTTTCTTGATTGAATGAATGAAACAATGAGGCTCTAATATTCTGCGTAGATGATAACTTAGGTATAAGGTAATAAGTATAAGTATAAGTATTGTATTAGTATAAGTATAAATATAGGTATAAGGTATATATTATTCTTCTTCTTCTTCTTCTTCTTCTTCTTCTTTTCTTCTTCTTCTTCTTCTTCTTCTTCTTCTTCTTCTTCTTCTTCTTCTTCTTCTTCTTCTTCTTCTTCTTCTTCTTCTTCTTCTTCTTCTTCCTTTCAGGGTCATTACTGCCTGTACAGAACCATTAACTTTATATATTTCCATGATATACTTCATATCCATTGGGAAAATCAGATACAGCGTCTTCCATAACCAGAGATTGTTAGATCCTTAGAGAATCAATAAGTTTGCGAATCCATGAAGATTGAAAATATAGTTTTAACCCTCCAAGTAGCTAATTCTAAAAACCACTTCATACTTCAGTGTAGGTCCCACATATACGCCTCATAGATAATTTGTAGCAGTTACACAAGTCAAAAATTCATGTTTTCAATTGTCTGAATCAGATAATTGATTCTTGCTCTAGTTTTTTACATCAATTAACGAGTGACTTTTCCAGTCTAATGAAACATTAATAATGGCATTCAGCTTGCAATCCTGTAGCTCACCTATACTATCACATTGCCCATTGACCTACAGTTCGTAGCCTATCTACTCTAGATACCTGGACAGTCTTTTGAATAATATGAATATTGAACAGTCAACTCGATCAAGAAACAAAGTAAATTCACTTTCACTTGATACTTTTTGTCTTTTAAAGGTACGCTACGTGTATTATAGCAGTGTTCTATCCTTAACAGTGTTATTGTAGCTAAAATCTTGCATCATGTTGTGTAGAATGCAGCCTACCAGTCTGGGCCCGTAGTATATGTTTGAACTTGCTTAATACGCCTGACCTGGATGGAGTAGGTCTGCAATAGGGCAAACATCTAAATAAGATATGCAAAATGGCTGGAGTTCATTTGATTTGTGATCGAATTCAATTAATACTGTTTTCCCTATGCGTACAATTGATTCCTATGATGAATAAAATTATTGTGCAGACAGTACAAGAGAGTTGTCCGGTGTATACCCTTTTAAAGATAGATTCATATAAGGCTACACACAAAACGGATATGATAATATTAATGGTTGCATTTCTCCAATGTGTTCATACCTGAAGTACTTGGGATTGATTATCCAAGTACTTCAGGTATGAACACATTGGAGAAATTCAGAAAAACTAGAAAATTAAAAAACTATCTTTTTGTTGTATCACTTGTTATTTGTATCATTTTACTCGTTTTGTTTGTTGAAGAGCTCTTTCTTAGACCTCATTAGAATTAAATAGAACCCCAAAGAATCATAATCTCCGGAGTAATATATTATGATTTAGATTCTAATTATTCTGACCTTTCGATTTAAGTCGGACAAGTTTTTTTCTTTTCTTGATCTATGGAAAAAATCATCTAGATTTACAAAGAAAATCAACTTTTCAAATGACATGGTAACCGTTTTAAAATTACAAAAATAAATGTATTCGCCAATCAACTTTTTGCATCTTCATCACACATCCAAGCAACTCATTGGGGATATCAGAATAACTGTTACTCAATTTCATGCAACAAAAAATGCACTGATAAATATAGACTGAAAATCTCATGTCATTTTCTTTCAGTAACCAATTATTTTTGAACAGCTTTAAGAATTTCAGAACTAGATCTTGAGTTCTATCTGTGTCATTTATAATAAAAAAATGTGGGCTAATGCCTTATTAAGTTGACTAACTTAACATTTTCACCATGATTCTTTAAAATAAACGTTGAAACGAATTAATCAAAGAAATTAGATAAATAAGTACACAATAATGAGCTATGTTGAAGGAGGCCAAGGAACATAGAACTAAAATGGAATTTGACCTGGGAAAATCTCTTAACCTATGCCACGAGAAGATTGACGACTGTGTGAAAGCTTCAGAAGCTCAATCTAAGAAGATTCAGGAGTGTCTTGACATAATAGCCGGTTTGAAAGTTGAAAATAACATCTTACAGAAAAAGGTGAAAGAGCTGGAGGACAAACTTGATGAAGCCGAGCAGTATTCACGGAGGAGCACAGTTGAAATTTTTGGGATACCGCAGGAAAAAGATGAAATCTTGGAAGATGTAGTTAGCAGGTTGGGAGCAGCTCTGGATATGAACATCGATGAATCGATGATTGATGCGTGTCACCGACTCGGAAAGCGACAAGGAGTTGAAAGCCCCCCTGGAATAGTCCTCAGATTCGTCAGTCGGCGTTCGAAACAACTACTGTTGAAGAAAAGGAGGGAGAAGAGGAATTTGACAACGGCGTCCATGGGTCTCTCTGTAAGTAATCCAATTTACATAAACGATAGTCTCACGATTCGTAGAAGAAAACTTCTCATTGCTGCGCGAGAAGAAAAGAAAAAGAAGAAATATGCTTTTGTTTGGGTCCAGGATGGAAGGATATTGATGAGAAGGGAATCGACTGGCCCTATCATTCCAATAAACTGTCTAGAAGATATAGTAAAAAAATAGAGGTAGCCTGGGATTACTAGATCTTTTCTTGTCTTTATCATGTAGCCTTATTCTCAGATGTGAAAAATTATTGAACTTTATTATGTTTGCGAAAAAGTTAAAGAATTTAGTTATTAATATTTATTTAAATTTCTTCTACTTCTATTATGGGGGATAATCATTATATTAATTCGTTTCTAAATCTATGTGAAGTAAATATGGATAATCTGATTATTGTTCATCAAAATATACGTAGTATGCGAGAGAACTTCCAATCTTTCATGAGTGAGTTTCTTGATGAGAATGTTCGTCCGCATATTTTTATTTTCTCAGAAGTATGGATAAAGGAACATGAAATTGATTTTTATAAATTGGATGGTTATAATGCTTACTATAAATGTAATGAAAATCACAGGGCAGGCGGAGTAATTGTTTTCATTACCAATAAATTCAAAAGTGAGTTAACTCAAGCAGATACAAGTACATTTGATGTGTTAAATATTAGTGTAGAATTAACTCCTAGGATTAAGTTTGCTCTGTTAGCTGTATATAGATTACAATCTTATAGTGTCACTGCTTTCACAAATGAATTACAAACATTCATGGAAAATATAAACGATAAAAATTTAATTATTTGTGGAGATCTGAATATATGTGTTAAGGAAGTAACTCGTGAAAATTATGAATATCTAACACTTATGGCTAGTTTTGGTCTTGAACAGCTGATAAATGCACCAACCAGAGTTAATAGAATGAGCTCCTCATCAATTGATCACGTTTTCTATAGAACTCGAGATAACATGACATGTTCTGCTGGTATCGTTAAGATTGATGTGACCGACCATTACCTAATTTACTGTCTCCTGGATATAGGTGACATAATAAATCCTAGCTCCCAAAACTCTTCTACCTAGTCAATTCTATTTCTAAATTTAGCTATGAAATTTTTTATGAACATGTGAAATGTATTGATTGGATTGATGTGTATGATACTAATGATGTGGATGTTGCTTATCAATTATTTCTCAACAAATTAATAACGGCTGCAGGAAGATCAAAGGTAGAGGCTCCCAAAAAACGCAGTTATAAACCACTACAACCGTGGATAACATATAATTTGTATCGACGCATAACTAAACGAAATCAACTATATAAAAAGACAATAAAGCATCCAAATAATAATGACCTTCTTAGTTACTATAAAGCTTACAAATCAAGTCTGGCTGCAGATTTAAAGTTTACGAAAAATTCTTACTATTATTCTTTATTTGAGAATAAAGCAAAGAACACAGCTGCACAATGGAAGTTAATAAATGATTTAACCGGTTGCCAGAAAAATAAAAATAAAGATATTGTTTTAGCCGAAGAAAATAATGTTGTATCAGATCCTTGTATAGTTGCTGATAAATTTAATAATTATTTTGTGAATATAGTAGATAAATTGAAAAATAATTCCGATAACTGTATAACAGAACGAAATGAATATAAAAATTGGTTTCCAGAAGGAAATTATTCAAATTCTTTTTTTTAAACCCTGTTTGTACAGATGAAATAGTTAGAGTTCTGAAAAGTTTTGATGATTGTAAGTCGTCTGGAATTGATGGAATTTCGGTGAAAGCAATAAAATTGGTCAGCGTATTAATAGCTCCCGTTTTAGCATATATAATAAATCTTAGTTTTGAGTTGGGTGTTGTCCCTGAACAATTAAAACAGGCAGTGGTCGTCCCGATATTTAAGAGGGGAGATAGCAAACAAATGGGTAATTATAGGCCAATATCTTTATTGCCTATTTTTGCTAAACTCATTGAAAAAATTTACAAAAGCAGACTGATTTTGTATTATAAGTTCACTTCTTATTTTAGTTCTAACCAGTATGGCTTTATGGAAGGTAAGAGCACTGAAGACGCGCTTTTGGCGGTTTGCAATGCATTACATGAGGGAACTAACACTAGCAATGGTGTTGCTGGATTATTTATAGATATTTGTAAGGCATTTGACTGTGTTTCTCACGAGATAATTCTGAATAAGTTGTGGTTATCAGGAGTGAGAGGTGTCACACATAAATGGTTCCAGAGTTACTTATCAAACAGGAGTCAGAGGGTTAGAATAGCTGATAAAATAAGTGAGCCTTTGGTTTTATCTTGTGGAGTCCCACAAGGCTCTGTTCTGGGTTCTATTCTTTTTTTGGTATATGTGAACGACCTCTGTAATGGAAAATTCATTGGAAAACTAACAGCATTTGCGGACGATACTGCCCTGACATATAACTTGCCCAGAGAGATTGACATTAGTCAGTGCATTTGCGATGATCTGATAAAATTGAAGTATTGGTTTGAATTAAATGACATGACTATCAGCAACAAAACAAAAGTCATATCGTTCAATTCGAGAGGGGGAGATCAGGCAATTCTTGATATATTATATAAGTGTAATGAATGTGTAGCCTCACCCATTCAGCAGTCATGTAACAGGTGCATGCAAATTGAACAGTGTGATTCTATTAAGTATCTTGGCGTTGTTATTGATAAAAATTTGAATTGGAAAGAACATATTAAAAAAATAAAAGGTGAACTAATATCTACCCTGAGAAAATTCTATTTTCTACGCTATATGTGCCCAATTAACGTCTTAAGAATGCTGTATTTTTCTCTGGTGGAGTCCAGACTTCAATACGGGCTGGTATGCTGGGGAGGTACCTATATAACTACAGTGAAACCGTTAATAATATCACAGAAAAAGCTTTTAAGAGTGATAATGCATAAAGGGAGAAGATTTCCATCTCGAACACTATTCTTGACTTTGAAAATTATGCCATTGAGACATTTATATGTTTTTAGAGTTCTCCGAATATTTTATATGAGAAGTGGTAATATTGGTGTGGAAGCGAATATCTATAGCCAATCCCTGAGAACAACGAACCGATTTAAAGTACCAAGACCTTACAAGGAGTCCTTCCGTAGATCTTTTCCATATTTGGCACCAAAACTGTTCAATTTGTTACCACCTTATTGTCTTTTATCCCACTCATTATACATATTGCAGAGAAAAGTGAAAGAGTGGCTTCAATCATTGGATAGTGTGGAGGTTATGCTTTGTTAGAAAAATATTATTATTATTATTTTACTATTTTTGTAAATGTATAAAGAATTCCTTCTTGTTTTATCGAGGTATATATTGCCTATTTATATCATTTGTAAAACTCTTGCAATATCTAATGTTAAAGTGAACAAAATAGTGCCCGCCAATCGGACCTTTTTTTTGCTTCCAAAAAATTTAAGAAAAGTATCAAATGAAGCCAATTTCAATCTTTCAAATTTACACCATATTTACAACACAGTAATCAAGTTATTATTTTAATGTTTCATTACTTTTTTTCTTTTTTGTATAAGTTGTTATTGGTATTAATAGATGGAATTTACAAAATTTACTTGTTCAGATGATATCTTTATTCCATTATTCCAAAAACCAAATCATTTAATGATACATTTTGTTAGAATTTTGTTATTTACTCTTTCAAATTACATTACGTACTGTAAAAGTAAATACAACCAACCTACAAGACAACATCAGTAACAACCTGTTCCAAATTTATGATAATTTAGAAAGGCAAAGCCTACTTTACTCACCTTTTAATATCCTATTAAAATATTTGTCATGTAGCTTTTCCTGATGTAATGTAACTTAGTACTTTGATAAACATGTACTGGTATGCAAAGTTTTCTGAAATTAAAGTGCCAAACTTCGGGAATAGGTTCTATTGGTCAAAACAAAGAGAAAATGTAGAATAATTTTTCTCCTAAAACGCTTCAATGTTTCCCAACTGATCGCTATAAAAATCGTTAAATATCTTCAAATAAGAGAGATGAACTGTAGAAAAAAATTCTACTTTGTTCAATTCGAAAATTCAAAATGGTGGCCATTTTAAACTGTCAATCCAAAATTGCGGGAGAACGGCGATAGATAGAGAAATTTACCAAGCACAATTTTTTTAGGAAATTTTATTAACAATCAGTTAACACCAAAAAACTGAGAATCGGACAAAGCATTACAGAGATACAATTAAATGTGTGTTTCGAGGCAGCAAAACATGAGTACATCATAGTAAGCTATTAGACATTTTTTTATGAAGAACTAAATTAAATTCTAACACAAAACAGCTTTTCGAAAGTTACAAGAAATGTTCCACATGTGTTAGAATTCAATTTTGTTTTTATATATTTTTTTTCTAATAGCTTACTGTGATATACTCATGTTTTGCTGCCTCACATTTCATTGTATCTCTGTAATGCTATGTCCGATTCTCAGTTTTTTGTTGTTGACTGATTGTAAATAAAATTTCCTTAAAAAAAATTGTTCTTGGTAAATTTCTCTATTTATTGCCGTTCTCCCGCAATTTTGGATTGAGAGTTTAAAATGGCCGCCATTTTGAATTTTCGAATTGAACAAAAATGAATTTTTTTCTACAGTTCATCTCTCTTATTTGAACATATTTACCGATTTTTATAGCGATCAGTTGGAAAACTTTGAAGCGTTTTAGGAAAAAAATTCTACATTTATTTTCTCTCCGTTTTGACCAATAGAACCTATTTCCGAAGTTTCGCACTTAAATTTTGGATCACTCTGTATAAATATTAAAAACTATAATAACTGTTCACTACTTTTTAGTCCTCCCGTACAAAGAACGGGTGCACTGCTAGTCTCAAAAATAATATAAAAACATACTTTATTTCTATTCTGAAAAAGATAAGAAATGGTGGTATGTATTTTTTACAATAAATTATTATGAAAACAGAAAGAATTCATCACCAAAAGACCAAAGGTAAATAATGTCCTTTGGAACATTAGCATGTAAGATGTGAATTGTCATACACTGACTAATGCTAAAAACTGAAGGGTTGGGTATTGGGTTGATTTGGGAGGCATTACACTTGGATTGGGGGCATGCGATATTGCCCTTGGGGGGCTGGGCACCCCTGACCAGGTAGGAAAAACTCAACCATCAGCGGGTTTTGTTTTTAGAGTAGGATAGCCACGTTTTGACTACTGGGCTAGGTAGCCAACGAGCAACCAAAATGCGGCTAGCGAGTGGCTGCTCTGGTTTAACACTAACAACAGTGCTCGGTGATAATAATTATTAGTGTGAAAAAAATTAGACATTTTCTCTTCTCATTGGTTTAAAGACTTTTCATTTTGGATAAGTACTCTTATAAATTATTGATTTGACTCATTACTAAATTGAGTAATAAGCTATCATGCGTCCTCTCAAATCTTTTTATGATTTCTATTCAGCCCTTAATCATTGTAATGGTAATAATAATAAAATTACTACTCTATGTTGTCGATAGAACCCTCCCCAAGACATTCTACTTCATTAACCTTTCTAATATGGATGTTATCATCAATGAAACATTGATTCAAATCATGAAATAGAATTAATTTCCACGGTGGAAGGAATTGGTCTAAATTAGCTCACTGGTCCAATAGCATACAAACATAAAACTTTTGGAATGTCATCTTTTCCAATATTGAAAATGACTACATTTTCAAAAAGTAACATTCACTTACAGTTTCAGAAGCATCCAACACTTAGCTGCGTTCTCACTTCATAACCAGCCAAAACTCGAATTTTCAACAGCATTTTTATGGGATTAAAATCAATGTCATTGAACGGTGAGCCAGTTGTGTTATATAATAGGCATAAAAGCTGCTGCAGAAGTTCATAGTTCAATGTTTAGTATCTGACTTCAGATTCCTGTAATAAATTTAAATCTTGGTGCATTCAGAAACGGAAGGAAGCTGTTCACTCTCAGAATCCGGTTCCAACAAAGAACCAACACCTTGGTTCAACTCCTAATTGATTGAGTTATAGTAGATCTCCTATCTTATCTCATCCATTCTCATGAATATTCAGTCACTTGGTTCTATTTGATGTTAAGAATCCAGTTCGAAGTCTATATTGCGACTGATTGAGTTATAGATCACCTTTACTACTCTTTCCAGTTCATTCATAAATAGCTAACTTTGAATCTCCCTTCAACGAAGAATGACGTAAAGCGTTTTAAAAATAATCTCTACATATTTATGTCTGTATTTGCATGTATACAACACTAATGTTGTATGAGACTTCTTTTCACATTACTGCTGACATCAATTCTACTAATCTCTAATGAAAAATGATCAATAGCATATTAACATAAGTGAAAGTTTATTCTATCGATATTAGCTATTATTACACACACCCATACTCTCAGCATTTATATTACAGTCCCGGTATTGTGAAGTGGTACTCATACTATTTCAAGTCTACAATAGAATCTGATCATAATCAATTCATTAATATTGGGTACTCATTACCCTTTATAGATAGTTATTGAAATATAATTGAGTAAGTATTTAAATTAATTCGTGGATTGCTAACACTTCCAGCTTTCTTCTTTGAAACTAAATCTGCAATATTTATAAATCACTATCCAATACGTTATATTATAACAAGTGATATCTTACCATCGTACACAAAATTTCAATTATTATTGAACTCTAAAAAATTCACACATTACTCTCAGAAACTTTCTTGAACACTAAACTGGAATATTGTGGAATCAGCTTCTGGTAATAGGAAGCGAATGGTTCTGTGCTCTGTGGTCAAGCTGTCAAGCTATCGATAATTTAACTACTAGCTAGGCCTAGTCCCAAGAATCAAAATACTTCTGATTTGAAGATCTGAATCCTTTAAAAATATAATTGACCGAGCGAAGTGAGGTCTAAGATTCAAGTCGACGGTTTGGCATTTCTCTTAATGTTAAAATGTTTATATGTTGCGCTTTTACGGCGAATCGCTGTAATAGATTTTCATGAAATTTGACAGGTATGTTCCTTTTTAAATTGAGCGTCGACGTATTTACAAGGTTTGTGCCGGGCACTCTTTTTAATTCAGGCCTTTTCCCAAGTTATAAAAGTAAATTCAATACGCAATAGACTAGAGCCATTATTGTAAGTGAGTTAGCGAAATAAATTATTTTCTCTCTCTATTATGAACGGCCATGACTTCGAGTTTCCCATGATAGATATTTAAAAATTGTGGCTCCGAGTCGTCGAGGAATGTAGATTATGGAATTATCTCTAAAACTTAGCCTTCCTTTCGCGACATAAAGTGCGATAAGTTGGAAAACAGCAAGCATTGAAATTATAACAAACTACCGATTTTGCAGTTACTATTTGGTCCAAAGGCTCTAGAAGCCACGCGACGATTGGTCAAATTGATTCCCTTCGCCAAATAGGAGACCTGTTTCTAAATACAGTAGTGGGGGGATTCCCCAGCCGCGAGACCAGATTACGTTTTGGAGGACACTTTGCTAGGAGCACTACGAGAGTAAAGATGTAGTCACTATGTTTCCCCCTTTTTGGGCAAGTTTATAAGTTTATATAATTAGTTAATGTAGGAGCTAGTTTTATTTTTATTAAAGTTTAAATTTTCTAGTAGTGCCATGTCCTGAAAGATTTAATTGTGTTTCTTCTTCATGTACGAATAATTGTTTCTTCAAATAACCGCTAAGCGGTTCATGTGTGTCCCCAAACCAACTTCATGTACCACCCCTTTGGTTCCGCAACTTTATGTAACACCGCTTCAAGACACCCGTTCAGACGACAGGTCTAGGGACGTAAGAGGACGTCGCCGTCAAGCCAAATCAACCGGTAAAAGTTCACCGCCAAAAACAAGGTACTGTAACCCCGACGATAAAGCAACGTACAGACCAACGAAAGTGCAGTGTAGTGAAACAAAGGTTCATTCGAGAATGTCAATCAAAAGTGGGGATTCAAAATTATTATGAAATGGGTTATATGGGTTACTATCGACGAAATTTGGGTTCAACGGGCTTTTCTTTCTTGAGTAATTCCATGTTGAAATTAACTTGTTATTTGATGACTGATATTGTTTGGTTTTGTGACGTAATGCTATCTAATCGGGGATAGTAATGCGCCCCCGAATCAGATGAAGAATGTCACCAAAGTAACATAAAATTGTTGTTTCTGTTGTTCGATTTTAGTTGCCAATGTTTATTGAAGCTGTTTGTATTTTTCAATTATTTCAAATTGTAGTGTTATTCTATAGTTTAAACCTATTAAATCAGGCATGGCAAGATTAATTGAAGTTTTCTTGACTCTAGCCCGTTCACCTGCATGAATTAGGTATAGACTCAGGTATTTTCTAGATGTGTCGGCCTATTTCTAAATTCTAAATTTTATTCAAAATTATCTTCTTTATCATCTTTTAAAAGGTCAGGCACAGGTTTTTGGAAATTTTGCATTTCAAGGATAATATAAAAGGTAAAAGGAGCCTCCTTCATACGCCAATATTAGAGTGAAAATCAGACTATAGAATTATTCATCATAAATCAGCTGTCTAGTGGACTATAATAGTACCCGTTCAAAAACTTCGAACATCTTGAAAAAAACCCACCTCAATCTGTAGGTCCACTCATATCTCATCATCATCCGTCACATTACTCACGCGAATACCTAATATATTTCATGTAGACATCACTTCCTGAAACAAAAAAGCTTTATTCCCACAACCATGACAGAATTTTCAAATAATTCTATATTGAAAAGATCTTACTGTACTCTGTTATGGAGGATTCAGTCATCTGCTAGGACGATTGGTTTAGTCAACTGAATATGAAAAATAGCAGAAATAATCAATCCAAACATCCTAGAAGAATTTTTCTAAATTGATCAGAAAGATGTACTCAACATAGCTTATGGATAATGGGTTCGTCTTGATCTAAATAAATGGCAAAAGGTTAGTCAGAATTCTGAGTTTCAAAATTGATTCAATATAATTACATCAAAATTTCAATCAATACAGAATTAACTGAGAATTCAAATCGGTTGCAAATATCATTTAGAAGGCTCATTTCTATCACATACCATTGTAATTAAACTCATGCAGTCATTCAAAGTTATATCACAACTGCATAGCTATAGCTACAGCACTTGCATATCACTTCCAAAAACAATACATTTGTCAAGAACATAAAAAATACTGGCAACATTAATGTAGACCACTTTATATAAGATATGGAACGTGAACTGAATTAGGTACCTACAAACAACAAATCATCACATAACAACGTCAATTGGGGAGTTTTATTATGCACCACCACAATGTGCAAAAGGAGCGTAGGCTTTAATGGCAAAACAATTGTACCAGGAGAGAGGGACCCACAGAGATAGAAACCGATAGAGATAGAGTGAGAGGATGTGGCAAAGAGAGCGAGTGAAAGAGAAAAGCAGAGTAGTATGGGGATTAGTGTTAAAACAATTGTTTGAAAAGAGAGTAAGAGAGATGAATAAGGAGGAAAGTAGAATAAGCTCTTGATGAAATGGAGCGACTGTGTGTGAGTATTAAGCATCCAACAAGCCGATTTAAATTATGGTATCGGTTATATAAGAGGCCTACAGACCTAAATGAGTGGGGCGGTTGAGCCTGCAATCTGTGAATGAAAGGCCGTAGGACCCACAGACCTAGATGCGGTGACAGGCCACGTCAATCACGTGATAAGGCACTCAGGGCAAAACGCCAGCCAGCGACTTCGGCTTGAGTGAGAATATAGTCTGTGTAGCCTAGAAACCTTTTTAATTTTTATTGACTGATTTTGGTTCATAGACGTTTCAGTTTTGACTCTATAGAATTCAATTTTCACCCGTCGCTAAGTGGCAGAAGGGTTTGGAAAAGAAGAAAAATTCAATTTTCAATTTAAACTCATTTCTAAACTGATGAACTATTTTTTTCCAAGCTGTGAAAAAATATAGTTGTAAGAACCTAAGAGGAGCATGAATGTGTAATTTTTGATTAGATGGGAGGATTGAATCTTTGAAGGTGGCTTTTAATTGGATGTTTGTAGATAGTTTCAATGTTGGTAGTTGGTAGACTGTTCAATGTTGATTTCATTTTCTAATTGAGGAGATGAGGAAATAATTGAACTCTAGGGACGCTGGCAACTATTATTTGAGTGGAAATATGTAGTAGTGTGTATAGTGTGCCAGTGTATTTAACGATCGTTTCATCCTTGTCTTTGTATTTTCAATTTCAATCACTCATTCAGTAGACGAACTAAGTATGAAAATAGTGATACTTCCTGATCATGTAAGCAACCTCTATTTAGGAGGATAAGGAATTAATAGAGATCGTTCAAATGTTGATTTTGAACTCTAAGACCCGGTTGCACAAAAGCCGATTAAATTTTAAGCATGATTAATTCCATGAGAGCCAATCAGAGAAGGCTTTTTTGAAAAGGCGGCTTCTCTGATTGGTTCTCGTGGAATTAATCACGATTAAAATTCAACCGGCTTTTTTGCAACCGGCACTGATCTTATTAATATTATTGAGAAGATACCTGAATGGTAAGTAAAAAAATGGCGGAAACTCTGTATAATAGTTTTAAACTCTTATGAAGATGGGTATGGATGGTAGGTGGAAAAATGGCGGAAATTCTGTTTAAAACTCACTCAAAACTTTAAATTGGGTACACAATTCTAGACTATTCTATCATACTTACTCTGTATTGCTGGAAGATCGGAGACAGCCTCTATTGTGTAGGAACCACTATAATGAGCATTGCAATACTTATTATTGTGTGATTGTTGTTAATTATTATAGATAATTGATATGATAATCAGATTATAATATGAATTGAACTTGTCGAGTAAAAGTTTTACTTCTAGGATAAAAAGTACAATACCTACTGTGGATTTGTATGTAAAATAGTAATTGTGGAACACAGGGTGAACACTATTGTGTAAGTATTGTTTGTTCAAATTAATGAAAAACAGGAATGCAATTGAATTGCTGCAATTATTTAGCAACTCAATTACTGATTTTCAGATCAATCTTTGAAAAATGTGTTACAAATCATTCTTTCTGAGTGAACCTCTGTGATAGCATGTAGCGGAAAAGAAGCTTATGATGTCCAAATGATTAAATTAGATAATTTTCTGCATTCACCTCACAACAAAAGATGTGAATGCATTCTCAACAATTATCATGGGTTAATTAGAAATGACGACATTGAAATATTCCACCCACTGTACTGTTGTGAGAGGATAATTCGTGAGACTGTGTCTTGTGTGCATTGTCTGTCTGAACGTATCACAAATGCAATAAATTGACAATAATCCTCACTTATTGTTTGATAACGGATCATGGGAATTAGAACTGTGCGAATTAGCATGTTTCCATTATGAAGTGTATGGTACCGTACTTTCATCAGATTAGATGTTCAAAGGAATGCTTAGATTGCAGTTTCATTCTCATTTACAAAATAATCCCCACCAAAATACCAAAAGCCGAGGTCGAATTATTAGTTGAAACTTTAACTAACTAACTTTAGTTACTTTAACTAACGAAACTTGAACTATGAAAGTCTTAGATTAAGTTGTAAGTTGATGTGGAGTAGCCTAGAAAAAAATCAAAAGTCTAATGAAGTATATTGGAAATTGGATTGAGGAATTACAATACCATATTTTACGCTAGAACCAAGTGATATATATACAAAACTGAAATAAATGAGTTCATTGAAAATATGACAAATAGAATTTTTTCGTTCTGTGTTAAATATGGGAGTGAATGTTTTCCGGAAAAAATGTATTATTTGTTTGATATTAGGTTGAGATGTTTCAGGTTTAGTTTCCACAAGTGTTCACAAAATTAGTGAAATTTAATAGTTTTGATTTTTTTACTTTCCTTGCCCTATTACCATAGGTAAGGAAAGTATTGCTTTCCGAAAAAAATTAAAGTACCCCAATTTCTAAATTTCTATACGTTTCAAGGTGTCCTGAGTCCAAAAAAAAGGTTTTTGGGTATTGGTCTGTATGTGTGTGTGTGGGTGTGTGTGTGTGTATGTGTGTATGTGCGTCTGTGTACACGATCTCATCTCCCAATTAACGGAATGACTTGAAATTTGGAACTTAAGGTCCTTACAATATAAGGATCCGACACGAACAATTTTGATAAAATGCGATTCAAGATGGCGGCTAAAATGGCGAAAATCTTGTCAAAAACAGGGTTTTTCGCGATTTTCTCGAAAACGGCTCCAACGATTTTGATCAAATTTATACCTAAAATAGTCATTGGTAAGCTCTATCAACTGCCACAAGTCCCATATCTGTAAAAATTCCAGGAGCTCCGCCCCATCTATGCAAAGTTTTATTTTAGATTCCCAATTATGAGGCTTTAGGTACAATTTAAACAAAAAATTCCAATTGGAAAAGATTGATCATGGAAATCTCTACAATTAATGTTCAGTAACATTTCCACCTGAAATTCAAGATAAGCTTGAAATCCTAGAAAATGTTATTATTTAACTGTTGATTCTATTAAATCATTCACTATGAAGAGATAGCAAACTTCGTGTTTCTCCAGCGTTATTTTCCTGTCACCAGCTGGCTTGGATCTTTGAATAGTATACTTGAGATGCGCGGGAACACTAGTGTCAGGTGATAAATTTTCATAACGGCAAGGAAAGTTGAGTGAGTGCGCCACACCTGATTTTTTAGATTTTCAATGAACCAATTTATTTCATTCGGGTATGATTTATTACTATCTTTATGAAACCGTTTTGGTTTTGGTGTACGGTTTACGCCATTCATGTTCTCCTGAAATTCTGTATCGGAATCAGGTATCACATGACCACCTCCCCATTCAATAAAATGAATTTGGATTTGAGAACAAATGTTTTGAAACGTCAGAAAAGTAGATTTAAATAGGATATTAAATGAAACCTTCTATCAAATTATCATTTTAAAACAAATATCAAGCTGTTTCCATAATTTTCACCAATCCTGTATATTTACATTTCAATATGTTTGCATGCACCTATCTGCCATTCAACGGTAGGGATCACCATAACTGGTTAGCAGAATCAGGTACCATGCATAAACGTTTCGAAATGCACAGTATTTGTTTTAAGGTATATCTAAACTAACAATAGAATAACATTTAGTTTTGCTAATCAATAACCTATCACGACTCCATTCACACAGCTCCATTACAGTTTACTGGTATTGTGTTAATTGTATAACTGATTAAGTTTGATGAACTCAATGTTGCTAAACACTTCTGCATAAACAAAGATTCCATTGCGTCAAATGCAAAGAAAGTAATATTAAATCAATTCCTCTTTCCCATTCTTCTAATCAGTAGCGTAACCAGGATTTCGAAATGGGGGGTCTCCTTATACTCCTCCACCTATGGGAATTTGATGGGGTGGGTGCTATCTAGATTTTTTGGACCTTTCTCGGGCTCATGGGTGGGGGTTGAAACCTGGACCCCCCCCTTCGTTACGCCACTGCTTCTAATAACTTATTGACCTTTCTATATGAGAAATGTTGAGTCATTTTTACGTCCTTTGATTCTGGATCGTATTATATTTTTATTTTCTGATTTTTTGCGGATGATGCTCACATGAGCTTTTTTTTTCTGTGGAAGTGCGAGGGTGACGTCCATGCCTATTCGATGGGATTGCGACCAGGTAGCACTAGCAGACTGAAGGATGCAACGCCCAAGTCGATTCGGCTATCCTGGCCCACAAAGATATTGGCTTCAATGCCATTGCCTTGGATATTTCATTTTGGATTTGAGAGAGCGCAAATAAACCATAAATTTTGATAGCTTAACTGTTTTAAAAAATGCAAAGGCTAATTTTTATATCACCCATCAAATTGAAGTAGAAGCTAGAAATTATGACAACAATGAATCGTAAATGATTCTCATTAAGAATTTGAAAGCTCTATGAAATCAAAACCGATATCAAGTGTGAGCTGACTTCTTTTACATGGCTGTTGTAATTTCTCAGGACTCTTGTTAATTTTCATTGAATATTACTCGATTCAAGCTATAAGTTATCTGATAATACGGGCTATGTGAGTTGTGATATTGAATATGAGTCAATAAATTAATCCAATTATATTCACATTTTGGATTAATAAAAACAATATAAAAATCTTGAAGTAACCTTTATTTTTAAAAACTTTGAAATAGTTCAACAACTAGTTTCGACACTCAGGTCATTTTCAACAATTTTTATTGAAGTAAAAATTGTAGGACTACGCAACAAATCTATATATCTGCACTTTCTCCTCACAGAATATAATATCTATTTTCGAAAATTTATATATATCCTGTAGATTCTTATCTTCAAGAATAGGTAATTCATAATCCTGAAACCATAATTGAGAGCGAGTCTTGTAGGAGCAGGTGCTGCACTTTAAACACTTCTGGAGCTCTGTACATTAGAATGTCATTAAAGTTGCTTATAAAGTTTGTTCGTCAATTACTGCACCATCAAATTCGTCAGCATGATTGTTGGGGACTACAATGACTTCGGTAGCTAATAATTCTCCCACCTATTCAATTCCTTCAGGACCTTTTTCAATTATTTTTCTTTCACTCGAAACTGGTCGAGTGAATCGTGCTCAATGGGCTGTGCTGTATAACAGGTGTAAATAAAGCACAGAGAGTACCAACTCTTCATGGATCGTGTAAGGTTACTCTGTGGAGAGTTCGGCTTGGACTTTGTCTCTCTGTTCAAGGCTAAACGACCAAGTGGATAATGGACTTTCTTTTTATGTAACAGGTAGTAGTCGTAGTGGAAGAGTCGGCCAAAGAAAGAGGAGACTACTAAGTGTTGGCTGTGTGTGTGTGTTATGTAATGATCGCTGCTTTGCTTTGCTTTAGTAGGTTCAGACTGTTGACCGACCAGGTAAGCCCGCTTCATGCCAGACTGAGGAAAGTGGTAGCCTTGAATACAGCACGAATAGGAGGCAATAATCAAATAGAAGAGGATTCAATTTTTTGAATAAACATTAATTGAGCATTATCTATTGAAAATATTTGGGTAACAAACCACATCAAAACGTAATAATAAAGCGTTTTAGAGGATTTTTATAAATTCATTCATATTGGTGATAATTTTGGAGAATTTAAAGATACTGTGATAGAAATAAGATCATAATAGAAATAAGATCATAATAGAAATATAATAAGAATTATAGAGAATATAATTATTTCAGTAGGTCAGTAAGGATAATAAGTAGGAGAATGACAGTAGGGATGATGATCATCATCCAGTTTCTATCAATAAAATTACCAAGATCCATTCAGTACTATATCAGTACTACTAGAGTAGTACTGATATATTCAATTATTGTCAATATTATGATAATAGTTCTTCTGACTTAGAGCCTACATTACTTTCATTCATTTAGAGATTTGAATTGTATAGAATAATATATCGTGTTACCCGAATAAGTCTTGGTAATTTTATTGATAAGAACTGTTCCATTCGAACAAAATAGGCAAGGTGTATGAATATATATGAATATTCCGTCGAACACTTATATTGAAATATAATATTTCTATTGATCTGAATGGCCAACTATTATACGGTAACCAGTTACATCTTGAACTATACAATAGGCTAGTCTATTCTTTTTATTGGGACATGACTCTTGATAATGTACATGATATTTCATTCTATCCATTATTTTGAATAATTATTTTCATTGTTCTAATCAACAAAACGTGTCAGTAAGATTTGTCTACATTGCACATAATTAATTGTTACAACTGCTTAAGTGTGTAAGTATATCTACATACTCAGTACACATTGGTACAAAATACATTTGGTTATTGGGAGATTGATTTTTTCCTCTTTATCACCTGCTGTATTCTGTATAACATTGGCCGATTTACTCTTACCTATTATCGGCCTATATTGAACTTATCGGCCAACACTCAGAAATCTGCGTAGCATTCAAGGATACTCGAGACAAAATCACATAGATAATGAAACAATCCGAAATGAGTGCAATGTGCAACCACTAGCTAAAATTATAAAACAATATAGATCGAAGAAGACATGTCACCTGTGTCGTATGTCACCAACGCGTCTTCCACTACAAGCATGGAAGTTGCAGTTGGATGTAAGAGACATCAGAAGACCGAGGAAGCGGTGGACACCGGAACAGGCTTTACCAGCCCTTTTCCATGATGCATGATGATGATGATGATGATGATGATGATGATGATGATGATGATGATGATGATAAGATCATAATAGAAATAAGATCATAATAGAAATATAATAAGAATTATAGAGAATATAATTATTTCAGTAGGTCAGTAAGGATAATAAGTAGGAGAATGACAGTAGGGATGATGATCATCATCCAGTTTCTATCAATAAAATTACCAAGATCCATTCAGTACTATATCAGTACTATATCAGTACTATATCAGTACTATATCAGTACTATATCAGTACTATATCAGTACTATATCAGTACTATATCAGTACTATATCAGTACTATATCAGTACTATATCAGTACTATATCAGTACTATATCAGTACTATATCAGTACTATATCAGTACTATATCAGTACTATATCAGTACTATATCAGTACTATATCAGTACTATATCAGTACTATATCAGTACTATATCAGTACTATATCAGTACTATATCAGTACTATATCAGTACTATATCAGTACTATATCAGTACTATATCAGTACTATATCAGTACTATATCAGTACTATATCAGTACTATATCAGTACTATATCAGTACTATATCAGTACTATATCAGTACTATATCAGTACTATATCAGTACTATATCAGTACTATATCAGTACTATATCAGTACTATATCAGTACTATATCAGTACTATATCAGTACTATATCAGTACTATATCAGTACTATATCAGTACTATATCAGTACTATATCAGTACTATATCAGTACTATATCAGTACTATATCAGTACTATATCAGTACTATATCAGTACTATATCAGTACTATATCAGTACTATATCAGTACTATATCAGTACTATATCAGTACTATATCAGTACTATATCAGTACTATATCAGTACTATATCAGTACTACTAGAGTAGTACTGATATATTCAATTATTGTCAATATTATGATAATAGTTCTTCTGACTTAGAGCCTACATTACTTTCATTCATTTAGAGATTTGAATTGTATAGAATAATATATCGTGTTACCCGAATAAGTCTTGGTAATTTTATCGATAAGAACTGTTCCATTCGAACAAAATAGGCAAGGTGTATGAATATATATGAATATTCCGTCGAACACTTATATTGAAATATAATATTTCTATTGATCTAAATAGCCAACTATTATACGGTACCCAGTTACATCTTGAACCATACAATATAGGCTAGTCTATTCTTCTTATTGGGACTCTTGATAATGTACATGATATTTCATTCTATCCATTATTTTGAATAATTATGTTCATTGTTCTAATCAACAAAACGTGTCAGTAAGATTTGTCTACATTGCACATAATTAATTGTTACAACTGCTTAAGTGTGTAAGTATATCTACATTCTCAGTACACATTGGTACAAAATACATTTGATTATTGGGAGATTGATTTTTCCCTCTCCATCACCTGCTGTATTCAGTATAACATTGGTCGATTTACTCTTACCTATTATCGGCCCATATTGAACTTATCGGCCAACACTCAGAAATCTGCGTAGCATTCAAGGATACTCGAGACAAAATCACATAGATAATGAAACAATCCGAAATGAGTGCAATGTGCAATCACTAGCTAAATTATAAAACAATATAGATTGAAGTAGACATATCACCTGTGTCGTATGTCACCAACGCGTCTTCCACTACAAGCATGGAAGTTGCAGTTGGATGGAAAAAGAAACATCAGAAGACCGAGGAAGCGGTGGACACCGGAACAGGCTTTACCAGCCCTATTCCCTGATGTATGATGATGATGATGATAGTGATGACACTCAGAATAATTTATTGTCCTCTGATTGGCTGATAGTCAGATGTTGGTAACAATTAGCCAATCGAAGGACGCATTATTCAGAGTGTTGACCGATAAATATAAATGTTGGCCGACAATCGGTAAGTCAGTGTGAAAACGGCCAATCTCCTAAACGTAGGCCTACACGTTCTTAAAGCTACACGTGGTGGACCCAGATCGCCAGCTGTAAACGGTTACGTAGTGGTTGAGAGATGATGGCGGTTCTGATAACGTTGATTATGGTTGCACTCTCACGAACTTGGCCGTCTGCAGGTCTGACTGTGGAGGTCATCCCAGCACACGGCACTCAGTCAGCCATGCTGATAACATGCTTCACCTGCTGCCACAGCCATCAGCCATCATCCAATCGCAAATTGGAAGTCTGGTTCCATTCTACGGAACTGAATAGCCTATAACTTGCCGGAATCGTCCAAATGTCAAACTTTCAAAAATGTCTAAAACACTGTTTTTTAGGATTATATTCAAGTATTATCGTAAGAATTTCAGTTGCTTTCAGTCTGTAGTTATAATAGTACCGTATTCATAATTCATTTTTTCCTACAAGTTTTTTTTAATGAGAATAATTCAATTTTATTTGAAGTAATCTCGCTTTTATAGTGAAGTCCACGTTATAATGGCAGTGAAGAAAGTTAGGAGAACAGCGTTGCCAATTCTCTGCCTTGCTACTGCCTTCCATAGAATAGCTGATAATGGTATAGAATATCTGATGTAATATTAACTGTTAATTTTTGCTTGAAATAGTAAATTATATTTTATTCATCAAGAAAATAGTATATTGTTCAATGATTAAATAATGAATTTCAATAATTGATATTGATTATTTTGTTAATTAATTATATTTCTCTATTGTTGAAGAAGCTTTGTGGAATGATAGACAAGGATAAGAACACCAATGTTAAACAATACAGTACTGGCATCATAATGTGGCCCCCTACTATAGTACTACCCGATCTACCTACTTTTACTATTATTTCTCATGATACAGTAAATTACTATTTCTTTTAAAAATCTTGCTTAAAATCTCTTGCTTTGGTGGCATCATCTTCTCATCTGATTATCTAGCTCATAGTGTATGATATACGTTACCACTATGTGAATGAATCTTTTTATAGTAACTGTATAATTATAGTCCATCATTTTGTACTGATGTACATATTTTTCATTTCCTTGCCCTATTACCATAGGTAAGGAAAGTATTGCTTTCCGAAAAAATTAAGGTACCCCAATTTGTAAATTTCTATACGTTTTAAGGTCCCCTGAGTCCAAAAAAGTGGTTTTTGGTATTGGTGTGTGTGTGTGTGTGTGTGTGTGTTGTGTGTGTGTGTGTGGTGTGTGTGTGTGTGTGTGTGTGGTGTGTGTGTGTGTGTGTGGTGTGTGTGTGTGTGTGTGTGTGTGTGTGTGCGTGCGTGCGTGTGCGTGTGTGTGTGTGTGTGTGTGTGTGGTGTGTGTGTGTGTGTGTGTGTGTGTGTGTGTTGTGTGTGTGTGTGTATGTGCGTCTGTGTACACGATATCTCATCTCCCAATTAACGGAATGACTTGAAATTTGGAACTTAAGGTACTTACACTATAAGTATCCGACACGAACAATTTCAATCAAATGCAATTCAAGATGGCGACTAAAATGGCAAAAATGTTGTCAAGAACAGGGTTTTTCGCGATTTTCTCGAAAACGGCTCCAACGATTTTGATCAAATTTATACCTAGAATAGTCATTGATAAGCTCTATCAACTGCACCAAGTCCCATATCTGTAAAAATATCAGGAGCTGCGCCTCATCTATGCAAAGTTTGATTTAAGATTCCCAATAATTATTATTAGGCTTCAGATACAATTTAAACAAAAATTTCAAGTGGAAAAGATTGAGCATGAAAATCTCTACAATTAATGTTCAGTAACATTTTCACCTAAAATTGAAAATAAGCTTTAAGTTCGAGAAAATGTGATTAATCAATTGCAAACTGTTGATTCTATTAAATCATTCACTATGAAGAGATAGCAGACCTCGTGTGTCTCCAGCGTTATTGTCCTGTCACCAGCTGGCTCAGATTTTTGAATAGTAGACTTGAGATGCGCGTGAACACTAGCGTCAGGTGATCAATTTTTATAACGGCAAGGAAAGTTGTGTGAGTGCGCCACACCAGATTTTTGTATCCATAGCTCCATCAATTTTTTATAATAAAAAGGCGAGGTGGAGGAACCTCAAGGTCTCTGCACCGAAAGAAGCATAAAAATAGATGAGATTACGAAATAGTTATTTTATTCGCGGGAAGAAAAGTAGTGTGTGATTCTTACCAGATTTGTATTATTAAAACAAAACTCTTCAATCAATTAAATTGTAATAAAATTAAGAATAGATTATTTTTCTTATAGAATCAGATATCATTGATATCTCATCAAAGCTATTTTGATAATACATCGAATTTCTCAATTTTGTTTATAGGCTGGGTGAAGTCCTTTCTTAAAAGTAGGACTGGTTGCCTAAAGTAGCCTGGGTGAATTCTAAAGTAGGGTATCAAGTTTCTAGGAAAAGACGTCTTGTCGGTTTTTCAGCTAGTCAGGTGGAGAGAATTGGAAACCTGCTTGTAATGAAATTACACTCATAAAATTAATTTGATTTCATGAATGAAAAATGCGAATTTTCTCAGATAGCTTTTTAATTTGATACTCAGCATTCTTATGAAGTTATGCCTGAGCCTGATAATCGCCTATTGTGTAAGGATAATGGAGCTCAGACAGTTAGACTTCATTTCCAAAGTAAAATTTGAACCATTAGCACATAAATTGTCTTAAAGTGTGAATACTGTCAAGCGAAGTGTGCATTACACCAATAAAACTGGTCGTTTCAAAAATGATTGGGCTGGTTTTAGTTTAGAATTTGAAAATGAGGGCTTTAGTGAATCAATTTCACAGATCGTTGAAATAATGACTTGAACAACCTACTTTAATAAATTGCTGTGTAAATTATGTTTATTCGGCTACTCTACTATTTTCTTGAGTATCGAACCATATCCAATTCAAGTTTGCATTATCACTGATCACATAATCAGGCAATCATCAAAGATAAATTTAGGCTACTGCTACTGTATAAGAGTGGATTTTTTGTAATATTATTCTTTTGTTCCATGTTGTATGAAGATAGAGTATTTTTCAATTCTGATTGAATATTTTGTGAACGAAATCACTATGAGTTGGAAAATTATTTTCTGGAACTGAACTGAAAATATAATGTTAGTATTGAATAAGTACTTCTATTGTAAAAAATATATATGATGGAACCTGAAACAGAAGTTTCTCTCGAATACAATAGGTGGTTCTGTATTTGACACACCGGTACTGAACTATATTGGCGTGCTACCAATTTTATCCTAATAGGTTGGATAGCTTTCACCTATCAGGTGGGAAAGTCATCGGCTCCAATAATGCTAAAATCTTGATAAATCATGAATGGATCTAATGCCTATGAATAAGAAATCCAGTTCAGAGCAAATCAAATTATAGTTTTTAAAAATGATTCGAAAATTTCAGTTTACACCAGAGCAAATAATCATACATGGACCGAACATAGATTGAACATGATTGAGGTTAAAAATATGTTTGATCTGTTCAAAAGCTTTCACAAAAACTCAGAAATTATTGTTTCAAATCAAGATCAAAATATATAACTTATAAATTAAGAATACTTATCTATCGTTTACAGGTAACAAAACAGGCTTATGGCTTTCAACATTAAACGAGAAAATGAAAAGAAAATTTGAAATCTACATTTCACGTATGTTCAATAACATCAATAAACTTTACAAAAACATTCAGATCACAAATAAAACATCTTAACTGTCAATTATTATTTGGGAAAATTTCAACAGCAGCCAAAAACTCCTAACATAAGCCAGCCATTAAAAATTTGAGAGAAATGCCTGAGACACATAATGTCTAGAGCTTCAAAGTGGGGAACCACCATAGCATTGATTGCCAAGTAATAAAAAATACGAATTTACCAGTTTCACTTATTATACTCAATAAAACTTCATTTTAAAACTGTTTTGAAATTTTATTCACCCTTTATGTTGTTTAAAATTATTTTTTAATTCAAAAATAGAACTTTGTTACAGTAGTCAACACAAATGTATCTGATAAATTCCCAGTTAAAAGTTAAGTCCGCATATCGATTAGTACACCGATATTTGCTATCAAGTTTTAAATATTTTGAAATATCGAATTGAACATTCGATTTTAATCGAGAAAATGTAATATTACAATATATACTGTTCTGTTTCAACTAAGAAATATGAATAATACAATGATTATAAGCTAGGCCTAGACTTACTCGTACTCGTACAAGCCTATATACTCTTATGTCCTGTGGGAATAATTTTGTTCTAGACCCATTTTTAGAAAGTATTCCTACACAAATGGAAGATAATATAAAATAATATAAACTGTACTCATTTAAAGTGTGTTATCGTGAATGTTTCTTGGTAGTAATTCAAAAAATGCAAGTTTCCAATAATATTTTTATCAAGTTACCATTTTCAATTTACTAATCTCTTAAAATGAATTATTAATTTTTTGTATTATTAGTTTTTCATTTGATATTGTCTGGAAGTGATGTTCAACCTCATTTTGGAGCATGCTATTTTATTTGAAATGTATGAATTCAGGGCTACTTACTTTTATTTATAAAATAGAATTATAGTACCCTTTAAAATTGAAAAAATATTAAAAAACAAGAATACAAATTGTAATGTAACTACTAGTTTCGGTGATCACACCATCGTCAGGTTATAAAAATAAATGTTTACTAATTTTATTTGTATTTAGAAGAAAAATATTTAGGAATATTCATTCATCTGAATTAAAGAAAGAAATTGTTAAGGTTCGATAATTTTCCTCCCAGTTACTCAGCCAGAATAAGGTGATTACACTTTAAAATTCAATTTGCATTTTATGTGTGTTTCAGATGTGCCGTGGTCCAGACTTCACCCTGGACGCCCATCAAGCCGAGCTGCTCATGCGCAAACTGAAGCAAAGCAAACGTCAGCGCTGCTGGTGTCGCGCTGTGACGTCACTCATGGCTCTCTTCTTCTTCCTCTTCTCTGTGATGCTTGTTAGCATGCTGCTGACACGTGGAAAACGCTTCTTCGGCTCTTTATAACAACTCTGCTGTCGGCCTGTCACCTGTTGCAGGCCACTGAGCTAAATAAGAACTGGAGGTAGCACTGGAAAGGCTACAATATCAGACAATAGTCGTGTCTAATTTTGCTTGGTTTGCTAGAAGTTGAGGATGATTTCCGAACGAGCTTTAGGCGGTATCTTAGGTCCATAAGCATAACCTGTGTGTAACATTAATCTAAGTTTACATGAGGATATAGTAACATCATAATTATGTGTTTTATTCCTGGTTTAAACCAACAGGTGATCGATATCCTCTTGAACTGAGAAGGTGTATATGGCCCTAAGTATTTTAGGTTGGAAATAATGTGAGGACAGGTAGAAACAATTGGATACAATTTAATGGTATTGGAAAACCATTTTTAAAAATTAGATGGGACGCTACTTTCTTAATCAGTGCTACCTCTAGAGCTCTGTGGTCGCAGTCTACTAAACTAGCTCCACTTGATGCAGCACTGTGTCCAATCTAATATCATCGAGTGTTTTTTGTCAAACTCATTTTCTCTATTCAAAAGTTTCAAATAGTACCTAAGGAGCGTTTGGGAATCTTCCTTAACTTCTTGCCGACTGAACAAGATGAGACAGAACAGAGAACACTTCTGGAATATTATCAGCCCCCAGTTAGCTTTGTGGTATTTAGCTCAGTGTTGCAGTCAGCACTGCAGTCTTATTGGGTCGCGCTTAGTTACCACTATAATGATGACAATAAATGAAATGATTCCATAGAATGTTGGAGTGTCTCAACCGGTTATTATGAAGGAATGCGATAATTGGGTTTCTTCTTGATGTGTGAAATTTTTAATTTTTTTATCAATTGAGAACAATTTTCATTTGAATTTACTAATCTGTAAATCCGACTAAAACCCTAAAAAATTGAGTTTTTTCAACTGCTGATGTGGTACCAAGTACGCAAATACTCTCTAATATGGAAAGATTGATGCTGCTGTCTTCTATAATTCATTCAAAAATGAAACATCAATTTTGATCAGCCTTATTCATATGATTTAGATTTAAAGACAAATTCATTCATAAAAATCCATTTCGGCATATAATTATAATAGTTTGTAGAAAATTTGATGAGATTTAATATTTTTATGAAAAATGATAATAATTTTCCTTTAATTATAACTATTTGTGGAATTGAATTTCAATTCAATCATGCTTTAATAAGTTAATTATCCTTACATTCTGATTTGCAAGATGCAAATTTAATCATCACCACTCAATTCCACTTTATGTAAGCTTTGTCCACATGCCCGTAATACATTAGAACACCAGGCTGGATGCCGGACATAAAGTGTCCGAGCGAATTGCGTTCCCATCGCTTTCATTACACCAGGGACAGCAGCGGTTCTAGTGGGCAGTCACCAGTAGGTCTATAGTATCCGGCTGGTATCTCAATCGGATCGACAGCCAAGCCACCGCTGAGACACCATTAGTGTCTCACTGGCGTATTGGTGTCCCAACACATCAAATTTCTATGGCTGATGAATAATGATTATTGGAAATTTTGGATGTAGCCTATAAGATACGCTAGTAGATTTGATAGGGAATGAAACTTTTAAATTCAATTAAAAATGTACATATAAGATGAACTATAACAAGGGGCCTTAGATAAGAAAGATATGCTCAGATTGTTATAGTATGCTATAGTTTTCAAAAGTCACCCTAATTTCTTGCTTTGCTTCACTCGTGTATTTATCCTAAAATACACCATAATATTCAAATCGATTCAGATGAAAATAACCAAGCCAGAATGAATGGCGCAGAAAAACCATTACATGCATAAATGAATATATTAGCGATAACAATAAACCCGTTAATCTAGTAAACAGGTTCATTCTGTTTTTTTATAAGCACAATAATTTTTTAATTAAGACCAAAATGTTGGAATTTTCCAAAACGTAGAAATATTGTTGAGACACTCTCCATGTTCCATGGAAATCGAAGTTCATAGAACTTATTTAGAATCTAAACTATTAATAATAACTCACTCAGCAGTGTTTTTGAAAGATTTATATACTTTAAAATACTCTTTAGTGCCTTCTCACAATGACATCAAAATCTATTGTGAATGACAAGAATCTTTTCCATCTATGGTCAAATGCTAAAACGATACTATAAATAGGATACCTAGAACATGAGGATTAAATATGAACACTTTTTGCAGTGAAGTAATAAGTTTCCCTAACCATAAATTTCCACTCTTTCTTCATATTTTGAGCTTCGTTTTATTAAACACATAATATTACTATTAACAAATTCAAACGTTCTCTCTGTTGGGATACGGATTAAATCCAGTATTTCTGTCTGTGGAGGTCATTCAATTCCATAGAAAATGTAATTCAATAAAATTATCTTATTGACTATAATATATATTATTATTATTATTATTATTATTATTATTATTATTATTATTATTATTGAGGAAACACACAAAGTATTCACAGTGCATTGATAATAACCATGGAAATTTCCCAGTTTTTTAAATGAAAATATATGAAACCATAGTGTACTATAATATCATAAATTTATGAAGTTTTATGAAAATGTCTAATTACTATCCTATAGCCATGAATTTATTCATCAACTGCTTCTTTGCTTTTCTGTTTAAATAATCGGAGTCAAAATCATATTACCCTAAAAAGGATGATCACATCTAATAATAGAATAATGAACACACCACATAATAATATACAACAAGTTTTCGTTCAGTGGACTTAACACATTGACTCTAGTCAAAACAATTTGATAAAATATAAATTTCTTCATATTTGATTGGAAATTCTTCAACTTTTTTTCCTTGACAAAATTCGGTCCATTAATTAGCCTATTAAAATTCTTTCATCCTAGTGATTAGTTGATAGCTGAATGATTATTCAAAATAAAGTTGTGATTTCCAAATATCTTATGCAACACTGGATAGGAATATAATTATATGCAATGGATTTGATTACTCAACGTTATTAATTATTCATTCATAATCAAATTCACTACCTACACACATTTTGAAATTTAATTCGACAAATAATGCAATATAAATTATGTTATGTAAACATAACGTAATTATTAATAATCAAAGTAAGCAATAATGTTTTATTAAAAACAAAGTGAGATGAGTAAATATGAAGAATTATTAATACTATTCACAGAGATTATCAAGAAAAACTCTGTAGACCTGTTGTCTAGAATCTGTTTTTTAAAATACTTCCGAGTTTATAAACCCTGACAAAAATTCTATCTACTGCATAACTCACTGAAATTCTCACTCTCCGAAAAATGATTATCATGTTAGTACTTATCAATATTTTAATAATAAATGATAGGCTAGTACTATCTACATGATTTGAACATTGAACAATCAATAGTTATATATTTTCTCAGTTTATTTGACATATTCGTTTAAGTAGGACCTAGTTTTAACAGTTTTTTTTTTTTTGCAAATGGAGTTAGCTCAAATTTATTTGCTCAGTATACCCTGTTATTCTGGTAAGATTCCCTGCTATTTAATAGCCTACTGGCTTTGAAAATTATTATTTGTATTTTTGTAATAAAGTCTTGAATATAATGAGAAGATATTCTATGTATCTATCATGCCTAGGTCTACATGATTTTTCGAACTTCAATCTAAGATTTGTTCAAAATTAAATAGCTTTTTTTAGAATAGGTGCGTAAGTTACTTTTTATTATATATCAAAACAAGTATTCAAATTTGCTTCACATAGTTTATGAAAATTTCAAACGTGAATTTATTCTTGATATATTTGACGAAAATAATTTGTACGTTGTACTATTGGGTCGAATGTATTGAAATTGTATTTCAAATACCTCGTATTATAAAAAATATGTGATTATTTCTCATGCTTCTAGTACCCATACAAGACGATTAAAATTAGGTATCATGTTAGATGTAAGATGAGTGAGATACTGCTGAGTGTTTTAGCTAATAAGTGCATTTCAAATTTTATTGAAAATGTGATGTATCTATCAAATAGGATTATTTTAAGAGTGATATTGAAATGATCGGATCAAATTATTTGTGGAAGAGTGTGGACATGAACGTGTAATCTGCATATTTTTGGAATAGAATTCAGTGAGAATGAAATTTAATAGATTGTAAGAAATCAAAGTGTCATGTTTTTGTAACATACAATTATTATTATTATTAAGTTTAATTAATTATTGTACAGTTGTATTTATGTGTATAATCCTCAATTTAAATTATATAGGCTACCCACTTAAAATTGTATCATCAACTAATAAAATGTTTCATTGAAAATTAGTTGAATTTGCATTTTTCGATCTGGTATAATTTTTGGTGCGAATCATGGCCTTCACACGGGTAGACCGTTAATTATTTAAAATTATAAATTGTAAATTGTCCCTCACACGGGATAGCGACGATTTTAGCACTGGAGTGAGCGAGATGACCCAAAATATTGATAAAATTATCTTTAAATTCACCAGAATGAAAAAATAGATTCAACTACCAATAGCAGCTGCTTTATAGTTCATCATAACGTACTAATATAGTATTACTAGCCGTCAGGCTCGCTTCGCTCGCCATATCCGTCTAGCCAGGGGGCTCCGCCCCCTGGACCCCGGACTGGGTCATCCAGAAATGAGATCAGCGGGCTCGCTTCGCTCGCCTGCATTTTTCATTTGGGCATGCTTCATTCCATCAGAGAGTCAAAGTACTGAGAAAACGCAGAAAAGCTGAGAAAAACGCTGATTTTGGGCGTATCTTTGATGAAATATTAAAGTCACCTCATCAAAACATTTTTAGACCCTACCTAAACCTCTGTCTAAAATTTGGACATTTTCTGTCTATTACTTGATGAAAGAACTGAGAAAACGCAAAAAACGCTAATTTTGGGCGTATCTTTAGCGTTATTTCAAATTCCTTCTAACACAACATTATTACACCCTAGCTTAGCTTCTGTACTAAATTTGAACAATTTCTGTTCATTTGTTCTCGATAAATCTGAGAAAAACCAAAAAGACGCTGGAGAAATGCAGATTTTGGGCGTATCTTTGGAAATTTTTCCAAATCCGTTCTTAGTGCGCCTCTAAAGGGCCAACTGAACATACCTTCCAAATTTTAGTTCTGCGAGTGAGTGAGTGAGTGAGTCAGTCAGTCAGTGAGTGAGTGCCATTTCGCTTTTATATATATAGAATATAGACTAGTATAGTAATTCATTAGAACATTTTGTGACAGAAATTCATGACCAAATAATAATAACTTACGTTCATTAAAAATCCAATCAGTTTCTGTTTTTGTACATTCTTTGCAATTTTTCAGGCCGTTGCCTCTAGTGCGGTCCACGTTATAGGTTTCGCAATAGGAAAAGATGAGAGAACAGTGTTGCCTATTCTCTGCCTTACCAGTGCTTTCTATAAACTATATTTGATACCGGTATATCTGATGAAATATATTATTAACTGTTCATTCTTGTTAAGAATACTAAATTATATTCTTGAATAATTATGTAGTAATGGATTTTTAAAATTGAGATTAGATAATATTCTGTTGAATATATATTTCATTGTTAAAAAATTATCTGGCAACGTTACGGAGTTGGAAAAGGGTAGCGCTATCTGCTTTGTCGAAAGATAGACAAGGATAGCAACACCAATGTTAGGTAGTTAAACAAAATAATACTGTCATTATATAAATATGAATAAATAAATAAATATGAATACTATGACGTGGTCCTCACTATCTTCTATAATATTATAAAAAGAAGAATACGGTTTTTTTTTTTTTTTTTTTTTTTTAAGATGACGGTATGGCTTAAGCTGCGTTTACACCAAAGTTATTAACAAAATGTTTATTTTTCCGTCCTTATAGATTCTATTAGATTGAACTTACCTTATCATACACATGATGAGCATAAATATGTGTTTGTCAAGTTCCGTTCAATCTAATAGAGTCTATAAAGACGGAGAAATAAACATTTTGTTAATACATTTGGTGTAAACGCAGCTTTATTGTACGGTACGGGATAGGAGATACACAAATGACGCATTATTACTAATGAACTGATCAACTTGCATTTTACATGAACATTCCGAACTTACCGAAGATTGCTTATTTTTATTTTCATTGATCAATTCATTGTAATTAATTCATAAATATGATTTAGTTCAATTTGGAATTCAAGGTTCACGTAGCACTATAGAAGGCCAATGAAACTGAGTTCTCCTCAAGTGATTCCGTAGCTTAATACATAAATTAGTAGCGCAAGTGACTTATGACTCAAGGCTGCGAGTTTGAAATCAATCTAACTTACTTTTTAAAACTTTGAACTCTGATGAAGATTCACTACGTAATTATGACAAATAATAAATAGTTGTTCTATCTTTTTGTTTCCTGGCCTGGACAAAAGAATGCATTTTACTACCCAAAATTTTCCACAGTGCTAAAAGCACGGATATAAAACCTGCTAGTCCAACTTTTAATTTGTTGATGTCTTTTAACGATTTAAGTCTGAGTTCATTCTACCTTATGCCTGGTTCGGTAAGGTAAGGTACTATAGTGAGGTCCACGCTATAATGACAGTATTTGATCAACTTTGGTTTTGCTATCCTTGTCTATCATTCGACATAGCCGGTGATACTATCCTTTTCTAGGTCCACAACGATGCCAATTATGTTTTTGACAGTGTAGAAATATAATTATTTAATGCAGAGAATCGGCATCGCTATTCTTCTATCTTTATCCACTGTCATTATAACGTGGACCTTACTATAGATGATTTTATTTTCAGTCCTATTCTCATTTGCCGGTTTGGAAAAAATATTACAACTACTATAATCTAGCTTACCATCGATTTTTAGTGAATGCTATGATTCTTTATTATAATAATAATGTAATTATATTTTTGAATATTGTCACTGTAGATAATATGGAGCAAAAACTTACCATTATTTTGCTTGATATTTTAACGATTTTAAATAGTCCGCCGTTTTTACTCGATATAATGATCAACCTTTTCGAACGATAGTTGGTAGTTGATAGTTGTAGTTGATAGTTGGTCTTGGTCGATATATTAAGCTTGATTAACGATTTTCGAGTTCGAGTTGTTTGTTTATTTTTGTTGTAAAGACATAACTTTTAGGTTAAGAACTAAATTGATTACTGTATTATGTTTTTCCACAGTATTATTAAATATTTGTTAATCAATTCTTTTTAAGATTCAAGTGTTATCATTATCAATTTTTTTTTATCTGCAAATTTAATGTTTTTTTCTAATAACTTAACATGCTTTCAACTTTAACCTACTCAATTCAACATCAACATTGAACATTATTCAAGTGCCGCCTACTATTCCATGAAAGAGTTCTGGGAGGACGTCTGACCTCAGGTTGAATCGGACAAACGACGACCACGGCTGCAAAGCTTCCAGTGGGATCATCACAAGTATGCAAGTAAGTATTCAGTGCCAGTTTATTTTGGGTTTTCTATTTTAGAATTTGGAGAGTAAGTGAAATATCTTTGCTCATACCATACCGCATACCTTCTTTATTTGCTTCTGTAACAAACTAATTAATGTTGAATTATTAACTACGGTACCGTATACCTATAGACTTAATTTTATTTATTTCCTCTAAAAAAATGTCGCTGGGCCGGTAAATAGCATATAAATCTTTAATAAATTACAGTAGGATCTTTCCATTCATGGTATATTGTAAGATTGAATTTTAATAATAGTATTTTCATTTTCTTGTGGTTTGTACAGTCAAGAACAATCTGGAGTTATTACTAGATTAAGCTTTTGATCTGTTTCTTCTATTGGGATGTCGGGTCTGATTTGCTGCTGGAATGCCAAACCTACTGTAAATAGATTGTGTCCAGTTTTCTTAGCATATTCAGTCAAGTACCGATCGTAATATCCTTTTCCTCTTCCAAGTCTTATTCCGTCCTTTGAAAACGCTAATCCAGGTGTGATCATCAAGTCAATTCCCTCTGTAAAGTAATAAAACGCGGTTAGTTCTAAGATGTTCTACATTATTAAGTTTTTATAACATTTAATTTGTTTTTAAAATTTAGAATTAAATATGTTATGTTCAAGTTAATTTTTAAAATAAATCAAATCTAAGTTTGGTAGTCCAAGGCTAGCATTATACAGAGTGACCACGAGAAACATTTACATTTTAGAAATGAAAAACAATATTAATTTTTCAAGATACTATTCATTTAATAAGATTGAAATAGTTGTGAGTATATGCCATTCACTTTTCATAGATAAAATTTTGTCAGTAAAGTGAAGTCCTTCTTCCCTGAGGTAATTTTCAGGGAGCTTTTCCACACTTATTTCAGTGATCAACACCACCTCAGTACGTATCAGTATCTTTCAAGTCATCTAAAGTAATTTTATGTGTGGGGACATTTGAAAGAGCAAGTTTATCGACATAAACCCCATACTTTAGATGACTTAGAAGTGGCGAGACGTAGCCTACTGTGGTGGTGTTGATCACTGAGAATACACTGGAATGAGTGTGGAAAAGCTTCCTGAACAAAATTGAAAATTGCCTTAGGTAAGAAGGACGTCACCTTCCTGACAAAATTGAATCAGTGAATGGCATATATTCGCAACCATTTTACTCAGGTGGAATAAATAATATCTCTAAAATTTAATATTGTTTTTTTATTTCCAAAATGTAAATATTTCTCGTTCTCACCCTCTGTACTATCATTTAGTAATTCAGTATCGTATAATCCGTCCACCGTACCGGCAGTCGCCAGACAGACCTCGTTAAAATTCCTTGAAAATGGCTTAGGTTTTCAAGAAAGAAATCAAGTTAACTTGACTAAATTCATAACTTTTTAATTCGAATACTGCAATTAAATCACACATTTTTTAATAATATTCAGGAATAAAGCAATTCGTACTAACTTTACTCAAGTAAAATGTAATTTTAATCAACTGTCACTTACCGTTATTTATCCCTGATTGTAATATTATTATCGTTTTGTAAACGGTTTCATGTTTGCACTTTGTACTATTTTCTCCTAAATCAATTTAGGTGAAATTAATTTTCTATAGTGTTTGCTACAGAAACCTTTCATTGATTTATTATAATTTTACTGTTGGCTATTTATATATTCTGCTACTACGGTAAATGATTACACGTACACCATAATCACAAGATCATGAAAAACATCAAAAAATCCAACCGTTTACACTTGACTAGAATATGTTATCAAATAGCATGCATGTTGAAAGTTTGTATGATATTTTGGTAAATAATGTTATTAGTATATGAGTACAGTATTTACTTAATTTTACTCAAGAATGGATAAAACACAGTGATGGTTGGTCAAGATTTACTATACTTGGTACTGTACTAATAGAGGGGAATAAATTATTTATTTCTTCTTATTGTCTTTAGAAAGCCTTTAAAAATAATTGTCTTTGGTAAGCCTATAATCATGAAAATGTTATTGGGGTTTCATAGTTGATATTGAAACAATGGATGAACGGATACTCTCCTGGTATGGACATCTCCTGAGAATGGACGAAAACAGAAAGCCTCGCCAATACATGGAGGCCAGGGCACAAGGCAGACGACCGATAGGAAGACCACGGGTGACATGGGAGGCAACTATTTCACGGATAGCAGCAGAAAGAGGCAAGACCGTGAATCAGTTGAAGAGAATGGCTACGGACAGAGAGCAGTGGAGAAGATGGATCCGAGGCGACCACCCAACGCTGTGAAAACGGCACATTGGGATAGATAAAAAAGAAGATAGTTGATATTTCTCTAGCATTGGTTTTCTATATCAAATACTTGTGCACTTGTGCTTCATATTCGTAATATTGCTTTTTGTTCATTTTCTAGGCTGACATTATCATATTATGATGTCAATAAGAGCTTCTAAAATTTCTTCGGAATCATTACCAAGGCAAATTATTCTTAAAAAGGGCAAAAACTGAAAAATGGCATGATAATTTTTATGGGAATGGGGCCCATGAAGAGTCCCACTTCAAGTCCAAAGACTGATTGGGAACAGAAGAATCTATTATTTTTGATAAGGTAAGATTTGGACCGACCCAGTTTTCATGATAAAAAGGGCAAAAGTTGAAAAATTTGCATGATCCGTTTTTTTATTTTTGGGTGTTGATCTCTCTCTCTCTCTCTCTCTGTGTGTGTGTGTGTGTGTGTGTGTGTGTGTGTGTGTGTGTGTGTGTTGTGTGTGTGTGTGTGTGTGTGTGTGTGTATGTCTGTGAACACGATAACTCCCTTCCTAATCAACCGATTGACTTGAAATTTTAAACTTGAGGTCCTTATACCATGAGGATCCGACAATGAGAAATTCAATAAAATTCAATTAAAATGGCGGATGATTACTAAAAAAAACATTTTTTCACGTTTTCCTCGAAAACGGCTTTAACGATTTTCTTCAAATTTATACCATGAATAGCTATTTATAAGCACTATCAATTGACATGAGTCTCATTACTGAGAAAATTGCAGGAGTTCCGTAATATTCTTGAGAAAAATGGCAGATAATTACTAAAAAGCATGTTTTTCACGATTTTCTCAAAAATGACTTGACCGATTTTTTTCAAATTCATACCCTGTATAGTTATTTATCAGCTCTATCAACTGGCATGAGTCTTTTTCCTGGGAAACTAATGGTGGGTCCACCCCATCCTTGAGAAATGGACTTTGTAGCCTCCTCGTGCATGAGGTAGGTAGAGCAGTTTATAAAAAGAACACTCATAGTCGAGATATTTCGTCTGTAGAACAGCTGTTTTGACGACTTTAAAAAAAACATCGAATTTCCCATTCTACACAAAGGAAAAATTACTCTAAAAACAATTTAATATTGTACACATATACAGTAGTCTGATCGTAATTTCAAATATGTTGCCGCCAATCGTCATTATGTTATTCCTCTAAATTATTCTCCCCTTTAAGAACGAGGCTTAGTGCCGGTTGCACAACAGCCGGTTAAATTTTAACCTTGATTAATTCCACAAGAACCAATCAGAGAAGCCGTATTTTCAAAAACGCCTTCTCTGATTGGTTCTCGTGAAATTAATCACGATTAAAATTTAACCGGCTGTTGTGCAACCGGGCCTTACAGTTCAATGAGCAAGGAAAGTTGTGTGAGTGTACCACACCTGATTTTTTATTTTACTAATCAGATTTGGCCCGACTCACTTTTCATGACTGGTGATTTTTCTCTCATCGCTATGTGCTCTTTTCTGATCTGATCTTGAATTACTTTACTTACGAAAAAATCGGAACAAAATGAATGTTTGTTATGTGGGTAGGCCTACTCACTTTCACTTGCTTCCTCTCTAGCATCCGTTTCCAATGGTTGTCTTATGTTCCATTTCGTTTTTGGCAGACTCTTCAAGTCCTCCATAGAGTTCAGCTTCACCATAGACATACTTGTCTTTGTATACCTATGATTGATTCAACAAAAAATTCTTAGGTTAAATTGAGGTTTTATGTTTGGAGAAATTTAACTGAGAGTGGATAATGAGTTACAAATTCCAACAAACCATCAGAAATAACATTCACTTTTGTGTGAGAATTTACCGCATTTCTATGAATAATATACAATAATTATTCTCCTCTGTCAGTTTTACAATCTGATAAATATTACATTATAGAATTCTTCTCACTGAAAATTAATTATGTGCATCATTTCATGCAAGCACAGTAAGCCTATGCACTTGAATTTATACTATTTCATCCAGGAAAATAGTATGATATGCAGTATGATTTGATTGCAATACAATGGAGTAATCATTAGATAGTAAATATATATTCAAAGTATATAAGTGCAGTAGCTTTAAGGGTTGAGTGGTAGAGAAAACTATAGTCACGCGTAATGAAGAGGATTTTCATTTTCATATAGAGATGACCTAGGCCTACATAATTTGTGTTAGATGGCATAGTTTGTGGTCTCTATTAGATAAGATAATTTAAAATACTGGGTGTAGTGAAAATAAAAAATTTACTTACAATGGAATGAAGCAAGTTTTTCCAGAAGATAATATATCTTCAACTATTTTGTCTGTTTGTACTTCATCTTTCATGCTAAGATAAACTGAGACCCGATTGCTTTCCTTGTATTTTTGAAGATTCAAGAGCTGCAAAAAACAATATATTATGAATAATAATAATAATAATAATATCGAGTGACCTGGCTGGCTCAGGTCTGGTGTCAGAGTTTTCAGGTCGCAACTGATCAATTTCAGGGCCTCTGACATGACCTAACGACTGCTTATATTATGAAAATCATCTAATACATTATAAAATTCTTCTAATATACAAACAAATTCTTCGAAAAAATGTTTTTTCATTTTCTATACAATTAATCGTGGTTTAAAAAATAAAAATATAATCTTTGAATTTGTGTCATTTAGTTTTCAGTCACGAACATTTCTTAAAATAGATTTTCAAATGTAGTTCAGCAGAAATATTCTTAAAAATCCCTTATTATTAGTACTGCAAAATCTTTTCAAATGAGAAGTATTAGAATGAGACCTACCATCTTTAAACTGGTGTATTATAATTTTGCAGCCACTTACTGATTTTTTAAACTATTAAGTCAATTTTAAACTTTTAATATTCCAATTATTATTTAAATTTATAGAATATAGAGTATTTTTAAAATTTACCAAGATTTGTTCTTGGATCAGCATTAATGAACATTGATAGAGTATTACTTAATATTGTAATTATTGACAAATTGATTTGCTTTCATCGGGTTTTCTAAATGATTGTTCTTTCAATGTTCGACATAATTTTCCAATTAAAAAACTTCTTATCTTGAGATTGATTAGGAAATAATATTGTCAGTTTTGTAGTGAAATGTTGTGTTTGTGCTGTTGAAAAGTGGAACATCGGCCAATAACCTTCATGTTTTTCTCTAGGCCTAAGCACCAGGAAACAAAATATTATTAAAAAAAAAATCATATTTGGAGTTTTTGTTTGCTACTTCTGAGAACTAGAAAACAGGATATAATGCTCTTGATATTAAATGTACCGTAGGCTACATTGGCTTATTTCTAATATTGCAGATGAATTGAATGATTTTAATTTGTAACTGTAACTTACATGTTTTTTTTTTGAGTATTTTTATTGATGTTGGTAATTAAGAAGACGGTCAGCATATATTACCAAACACTCTTCACCATGGGGCAAAAATGTGAGGAGTCAAAAAAGCCTTTGGATTATGACAGTATTCATTATACAAATTATACATTATTTAGAATTTTAGATTAAGGTCCGAACCCACTAGAACGTATCATACCATGACCGTGCCCGTACTGACACATGCAAAAAAATATTCTTTGCATCATTTGATATGTAATGCACCCATTAGACCGTTCCGTCACCGGCCAAGCACGGAGCGTGCCATGCACGTCCAGGTCAACATTTGTCGGCCAGTATATTTTGTCTGTGACGGAACGGTCCTTGCATGGCACGTGACGCCTGCAAACCCCGTTGTAACCGCGTATGCACCGCGTTGGTAACCAGTTCACCGCTACATTCTCTTGCTAACTGACGCGTTCCCAACAACTTCTGACCGGGCATCATACGCGTATCATACGCGTATCATACCCGTATCATACGCGTACCATACGCGTAATGTACTGGCATAGACCGCTGTTGATCCGGTGTAGTGGGCATAGTTGTTATTTTACGTGCCTGGCATGGTCTGACACGGTCCGTGTCTGATACGTTCTAGTGGGTTCGAACCTAAAGGTTACAGTATGATTAAAGGTTATACAGTATGATCTAGTTTTTACAAGTTTGTGTTTCTTCAATGGTTTTAAATTTTCTTAAATAACTCGTTGCAAGTAATAATAATATTGAGAGTAATATTTCTAATCAATTTACTAATTCAAGCCATCTAAATCAAAATTTATAGTTTTCATGATTATTTGGGACTAAAATTTTGTAAAAAATTGTACACATGAAATTCTAACCTTATTTTGGACTTTGTCATCTATAAATTTGGAAGAAAAATAGCACAAGGACTACCCTATTATTTTATCTACCAATGTTATTACATTAGTGTCATTTGCATTTTAAATAAATGACAATACAAATTATATAATTTGTGAATTTATGTGTGATAGGTACTGAGATAACATCCAACTTTCAACTTATTCTTGAAATGCTAGATTATAAATAATAATTTAATTAGAATAAGGTCACTTTGAAGTTTGTACTATTAGTATTGTTAGTGGATAAAATCCTCTAAGATTTTATCGAACTTACCAGCTTCTGGAAACTGATGCACTAATAAAGCATTAATCTTTGATATACTATGTGTGTTGTAAAAACTTTAAATTGTCTTATTTTCTGTCCATATCTAGTATGGGACTATTGAATTCACTTGTAAATTGAATAGTTCAACAATATTTGAATTCTAATAAAATGCTCTGGAATTAAAAATATTTTTATAAAAAGTTGACTCATAAAAAATGACTGATTCCAGGTGATACCTACTTCAGTTAAATTTACTGCATCAATCAATCTTGATGGAACTTGCTGTATTTTTTTTTTTAATTCCTCAAGACTATTCAATAATTAACCAATTTATATAATTTCAAGTGAATTTCCAAGCCTTAGAAGATTAGTTAACAATTGAGGTAAATTTGATCATATGGATTATTTTCCAGAAAATGACGTTGAAATTGTTGCGGATTCTCAGAAGGCGAGTCACCGGATGGAGGTCCTTTGAGATGTTTCATCAGAGTGTTGCCATTGAAGCTCAATGCTTCATCCGGTCATTGGAATTTTCAAGTATTTTTTACTCGATAAGCAAACAAATCTCGAGTGCACTCTAATTGAAAATGGAGAGGTCTGTGTATAAATATGTGAAAAATCGAAGGGACTTCATTCAGTCAATCGTTGAGCTGTTTATAGTAACGAGAATAGTGTTCCAATCTATCGATTCAAACCTGATATAGTATCTCATCTGACTAAAGGTTAGTACTAAAGGTTAGTACTAAAGGTTAGTACTAAAGTGACCTGAATGGGTTTTTTTATTGTCAGAAATAGTTTAGGCTATTAGTAATTTGGTTATCCTATCTTCTTCACATCTTTCTTACTAATTTAATGGGAGCGCATAAAGGATAGTCAACAGTCATGATCATAATTCTCATAACCATGTTAGCGATTCTAGATTCTACGGTAGCACTACTACGTTATTAGACATTGGATTGTAGCCTATATCGATGCCTGAGAGTTATTAATTATTGCTTATTTATTGAAAAATTCATTCATCTACTGTAATAACTAAAGTTCGTGTTCTGTCTAGTTTTTTCTTATTTCTAAAGTTTAGTTGATCATGAAATAATTCTCATACTTTCATTCAATGTAAATACTTTTAATGCATCCCCGGTTCTGTTTTGGGGAAATCGGAAAATCGTATATAGAAAGGTACTGGAATTTTCAAGTGATGGAAATATTTATTGCAATCAAATGGGGTTACTGAAACATTACTATTTATTGCAAACAAATCGGTACATTAGTAAAATGTTACTTGTGTTGTATTTTTATCATTTATTATTTTATAACTAAATCGTAATAAATCTCCTCCATTAAAAAAGCTTTTCATTTCATATTTGTCCTCAAGTTTTCAAGATGTATTTTCCTATTATCAATTATTATTGCTTGGCGGATCTCTGGACGCAAACAAGCCAATCTACTGAACTATCAATTAAAGTTTCGACTTTAACAAAGACAATTGACTTCGTATTTCAATTTCTCACAATTCACTAGATTCAGCTAGAACAAACATACAATTCAATCTCATCTTCAGTTTTATTGTTTCAATTGAAAAAATGAAAGTCTATTAAAAATAGAGTTTCAGAAATGTTATTTGTTTTTCATAATCTTGTCTGATGCAGACTTCGTAGGCTGCAAAAGTTCAATTACATTTTTCTTCTTCACGAAGCCTGCTGCTCCTCCTTCGGCTATATCACCTTTTTATATTAAATAATTTTTCTGTCAAATTTTTTCCCATAATGTTTTAATTTCATCAATATTATCTTTCATCGACAACCATTCAGACCTATCAACAATGAATAATATTCATTTATTAGAGGCTTACTCATTTATTTGTATTAAAATATTTCACTCATTCATGGTACGATCGTTTTTACTATCCACATATTGTTACGACAATTATTTTAGAAATAGGGCAAGTGATATTGTGCTTGATTGATTCCTAGTTATTCCTTATTTCTCCTATGTAATAAATACAACACAAATATTCATTATATTTGATAAGGTTGTTATTAGAATATGATTTTCATAGTTTGTCTTGAGATATGTAATGAAACTAATTACAGAATTGTTTTGTTTACAGTAGATAAGATGATCGGAAATCCAGCTTATATTTTTGGTGCTGCCGCAATTTTGTTAGCGGTGTGCGACTGCGCTGTGCTCCCCGGAGTTCTGCCCGACCACGACATACAGTGTGACTGCTACAGTAATGCTGCCACGGCTAGGGTGAACCCTGTATGCGGCACAGATGGCCGAACTTATCACAATATGTGTGTCTTCGTATGCTACCAAAAGGAGTTTGAAGGTAGGTTATCATTTTACATCTATTTCTGCTTTTGAATTTCCAAGTTTTAGGCCCCAAAATCATGCCAAATGAGTTTGGAGATTAAAGTTAGAAATTCTAATTCATACTACTAAAAACTACCCTACTATTACTTGAAATGTTTTTTCCGCATGTTTTGCAATTTGAAGTCGCTTCTCGCACCCCCTCCGCCATCACTCCTTATCTCTCCAGTCTTCCTCTCGCAAAATTCTTCATTCAATCTCTTTTCGAACATTGGCCATCAATATTTTCCTTAGCCTACCCCGCTTTTTATGCTGGTTTGGAGTCCATTCAAAGACTCAATGGTAATCTCTCCGTATTCATTCGGCGAAGGTGGCCATACCATTTTATTTGGTTCTTATCAATGCTACTCAGTATAGTATCTTTTACATTCATCCGCACTCATATTATTTCATTCCTTACTTTGTCTTATAGTGATAGGCCTGCACATCTTCTCCATTACATAATTTCCGCGGCAAGCAATTTTGCAGAATGTCCTTGATCCATGACTCACACCTCATATCCAATATTGGGTCTATCATAGCCTGATATATGTTTGTTTTTGTATTTTTTGTTAAAGTTTTATTCCACAGAATTGTTTTACTTGGAAATAATCATCCCATCCAACTTGGAAAGATCAAACTATCGGATAAAATATGGGAGGGATAATGAGAAAACACAATGTTTTGATTTCAAATAAATTCAACTATTTAGTACCATGAACATCTCTTCGCATTTTATTACTGTACCGAAAATGTTGACTTTGAAATTCAATATCGGATAGATGTTATGAAAAATGTCATGCTCAATACCAATTCTCCATCTTGCTGAACCATATTTCAATTGTTTAGTGCTATAAATGTTGAAATAAATGTTGATATTGGATGTATTATTAGTTCAATGCTAAGCTCATTGTAGAGCGTATCTGAAACTGCACGGTATTCTTTGATGAATCTTTATCTTGCGATTGTCAATATTAACGATTGTATTCGGCATGGAAAATTGAACAAATTTAATTAATATATTATACATTACCGTACAGCATTTCTAATTAGTTTAGTTCGGAAAACTAAGTCTGTCCATGTTTAATCAAATAGTCATTTGCTCCTTTGCATTGTGAACAGTGATAATCATATTAACGATTTGCAGATTTGGACGTGAAACATGAAGGAGAATGCCTGGGAAATGTTGGAGCTTTTGACGATTCCGAAGACAGTGCAGAAGATTGCTTCTGTTCTAAAGATATCAACCTTGTATGCGGCACTGATAATGAAACTTACAAGAATGGATGTTATTTGAATTGTAGAGCCAGTGATATCAAAGGTAAATATGTGAATTTCTTTATCAATTTCCAACTGCAATTTGTAATTAACACTTACAAATTACTGCAATACTTGTAATTTTCATTTAATTAAAATTAAAACTTCAATTTAATTTACAGCCATATCGTCCTTTTTTGTAATAAAAGTAATTTCACTACCTGATAGGTGCGATTTCAAGTAAAATTGGATTAATTTTCTAGACAGTGAGTGAAAAAAATTTTGTTGGTTATACAGAATTATAAATAACTTAATTATTCACTTGAAAATCTTAAGAGTCACACTAAAGTATTACTTGTCTATTAAATTCAAAATAGTGTGACTTTGACAAGTGTGACTCAAGACAAGAATTATTTATGCTTTTTTAATAGTGTTTCGATGTTTTTATAATACCATCATTCTGAAAGTTCACTGGTATTACACAACAGATTTTATTCTGCTCAAAAATATTCTCAATTTTTCATCTTAACAAGACAGACCTACATACGGAGATGATTATTATTATTGATTCAGTTCTAAGACGTTCAGCTGAACAATTCTAAGACGAATACTATCTTACAAAATAAATCAGTGAAATGAATTGAAATATCTCGCCAAATTTAAGAACACCAATACAATTTTCTTGGACTATATTAGAAACTAGCTGGCTCGGCGAACTTCTCACCGCCAAATAGTTTAATGCATCTCATGACAAACTTTAGCTGGATGCACACCTGAGGAGGCGCGATGCGGCATTTTATTAATATAGATAATTTTCCAACTGCAAAATAAAATTTACAAAAATCAATTAATTCTGAACACCTAAGACAGCACAACTATTCAAAACAAAGCAATGTCTTTAGAGCTTATAAGTCTTCAACCTGAGGCCGCACTGGTGGATGGTTACACAAAGAGCAGTCATTTTGTTTTTAGTCGGGGCGTTTAGAATAAAATACATGGGCGGTTATGGAGCAGCACACACTCTTCTTATCTAGTATCTACCGACGGCTGTTGTATGACGCAATGATTTATAACAGCTGATTTTTATTTCTGTGTGTGGCCAGCTCACAAATCTTCTCCCATAAGGATTACATTTAAACTTTGAAGGACAGTAGGAAAGAGTCCTGAAGTCGGATTATAAATTTGATAGGCCATAAACCCGGTCCTGAACATAACGAACACAACTAAAAAAATCATCAAGTTTGGTGCACACATAAAAAAGTTATTGAATGTCAAAATTTGAGGCTCGATTTTTATTTATATAGATAATATTCCTTCGTATCATAACTCTGTAATCGTTTTCTCCGAGCTGATTTTATTTATTATTAAACTTCTTATTCTGTCAAATCTTTGAGATTTTAAGTCACTAATTATTAGTATCTATGTGAATTTCGATCAATTATTGCTGTGACATATATAGGCCTAACTATTTTCTTACAATCTCAAATTATTTTGTTTTACTGTTGTATTATTATTTTGTTTTTGTGTCTTTGAATAAATTCAATTTGATTTTAATTTTTTTTTTAGATCTCAAAGTGAAACATCACGGACCTTGCGTTGAACCACAGGTATCTGCGGCATCTACCTGGGTTTCTGCCGAAGCCCCCATAGACTGCCCATGCACAAGAGAAATGAATCCAGTTTGTGGATCTGATGCCAAGACGTATCCGAATTTCTGTATTCTCAACTGTCACAGTAATCATTTCAAAGGTAAATGTTATTTTAAAATCATATTTTCCTCAAGTAGTTTCTTGAAAATGAAATGTTATCGATGATATTCTTGAGTACCTTGTCAAATATTCCTTCAAACTACGGATTTAAAAATTATATCATTTTCATTAGGTTGATCATTAATGATCAGAGTGAAAGGATCAGAATGTTGCCTGTCAGTCTTTTATTTACTTTGTTGCTTATTTTTCATTTATTCTAATTGTTCCATTACTGTATTAGGCCTAGCTTATTTGATTGTTCCATTTACTGCTGTTTTCAAGAAATCATAATAGTTTCATGACTAAGATTCAGCAAACTTGATCAGAAAAAATGTCATTTTCTAAAGAAAATTTTGCAAACTTCAAACTGGAATAATTCTATTTTTATACAATTTTCAGCATGCAATAAGAGCAATTTAGAGTACAATTAGAGCAATAAATATTTCACTACTATCTGTTTGAATATTACTAGGATATTTATAAATATTATTGATGCCAATAAACGATAGAATGGTTAAAAAATGTAAAAAATATATTTATTTAATTGAATATTGGTTATTGTTTACAATATTACCAAATTCCGATTGAAGTTTGAAAATTCATCTGATTATTTAAGCATTTTAAAGAAACATTCTGCTTTTCTTCATTGATAAAGTTTAAAGAATGCTCTATTTTTTGCTATTGCTATTAATCTAGATAGAAATAACAGTAATTGAAATCCATCTGTTCGTCAATTCGACAATACAGTAGCTCTAAAGAACTTAATGAAAGGGAATTGTTTCTCATAAAAATTATGAGTGAACCATTACTTATCATATTCATAGAATTTCGATGTTTCGTTTAATCCATTCTTGCTGTAACTATTTTCTCACAACCTCAAATTATTTTATTGTACTGTATATTATAATTCAGTTTTTTTGTCTTTGAATAAATTTAAATTAAATCAATTTTTTTAGATCTCAAAGTGAAACATCACGGACCTTGCGTTGAGCCACAGGTATCTGCGGCGTCTACCTGGGTTTCTGCCGAAGCTCCCATAGACTGCCCATGCACAAGAGAAATGAACCCAGTTTGTGGATCTGATGCCAAGACCTATCCGAATTTCTGTATTCTCAACTGTCACAGTAATCATTTCAAAGGTAAATGTTGTTTCAAAATCATTTTTTTCTCAAATAGTATTAGGCTATATTGAATTTTTTGAAAATTTATTGATGACTTATCAATGTTTTTCATTCGTTTAAGAATTATTATTCAGCAGAGTGAAAGGATGAGAATTTTTCCTTGTTGCTTACAGTATTTTTTATATATTTTTCAACTAAGGTTCGGATTTTTATTACAGACTTGAAACTGAAACATCATGGCGAATGTGAAGAGTATGCTGGAAAGAAGAGCTCTGAGCAGGAAATTGAGGATTGCTTTTGTTCAAAGGAGATCAACCATGTTTGTGGCACTGACTCGAAAACATATCAAAACCTCTGCATTCTCAACTGCCGCAGTAGAGATACCAAAGGTAAAGAAGTCTGTTTCAAACACTTATTCAATAATCGAAAATATATCGTAGTATTTTGAATCATAACAGTTTATTAAAAAGATCTATAATCCACATCAATCAATTCTACGGAATTATTATAGTGTGTCTTGAGGTGTTTCTTTTGAATTAAGAAGGTGAATAAGAAGGTTTAAAAGAAGGTGAATTCTTCTGCATAGAATTCCAATACGTATTTGGTTTTTTCTCATTAAAAAGCTATTATAATGAGACCAGTTGCCGAATTTAATATTTTTTACAGCTTACACAAATTGATGTCTAAACAAGTGTCCAATTCACTTATCAATAGTTGAGATCAAGTTGAAAAAGATTAAACGGAATTCAGTCTCTTTCTAGCCTAAAATGTTGTATTGCTACCTCAGCTTAAGCACCCTGCACACAGAGAAAATAGTGGCGTAGCCAATCTGCAGCCAAAATTGAATTTTCATCTCAGCATCGGCTTTTCTGTAAATTTGAATAATGATAATTGAATCTAAATTGAGATTCAAATTTTCAATATTAAATAGTGGTTATGGATTAATTTTTCTGGTATTTTACAATATTAGGGTGTGTGCAGTTCACTAGGATATTTTTTACAATAAACGCATTATCAATTCATATTCTTTATAGATTTGAAAGTGAAACATCATGGAGCTTGTAAGACTTCTAAAGTTGTATCAACTAAGGACAAAACTTCAACCGATTGCTTTTGCTCGAAAGAGATGAATCATGTTTGTGGCACTGACTTGAAAACATACCAAAACCTTTGCATTCTCAATTGTCACAGCCGAGACACCAAAGGTTAGTTGCTATGTAATAAGCTCTCTAAAATAACTTTTTTATTTTTTATGTTCAAATTTTGAAAGGAAGTTTTTGTCATCTAAATAAGAGTGTTTATGAAAAGAATTGATAGCTTGGTTAATTATAGAAGCATAAGATTTTACAATGTGAGTTGATCTGCTCCAATCTTTTAAAGCTTTCGATAACAGATTTTAAAGAATTCTTCATGGGAGGATAAAAACTTAACAGTTTTTCGAATTGGCTCGATCTCTTCCTTCAATTACTATTCAATACGTTCCTTGTTATTGCATTTCTTTTAAATTTGTACATCAATTCAAAGTCTCCACAAAAGTTATTAAAACCAAGCACCGGTCAATATTAACTTTTTTCTATACAAATTGATTCATTCCATAAAACAGAATCTAGAGATTCAACTGCTATGCATTCCCATTGTTCGATAAAGGGTTGAGTTTATCCATTTCATGTTATGGATTTGTTATTCTTGGGAAAGTTGATCTCCAGTCCTTTTTTTTAATGATGTTTACATTCTATTGCTGATAATGAATGATTATTATTTATTTATTATTGATGATATTTGCTCTATTTAGGCCTAGTAGTATCTGCTAGTAACTTATTCTCTAGTTTCATGATATTTTCTTTTTTCCAGATCTGAAGCTGTCACATATGGGTCATTGTGAAGAAACATTACCCATCATCATGGATTAAATATGCACAATTAGAAGGTTTCTAATTTCAAAATTTGTGTCATGTAAATTTATTTACCAATGTGGGATTTATTTATTCTCGAGTACTCGGTACTTCGTTTTTATACAACATTCTATCAATCAGTATTTATTGTTGTAGTATTTATTGTAGAATTTGTTCAATGTTGTTTATGTTACTAATTTGCCATAAATATATTATTCTATAAATTATCGAGACTTTTTTTATTGCCTTTATTAAAAACTTCGAAATCGAGTTTCAAATTTTTCTCACAACTTCTTCATAATAAGTTGTATTGGAGTTGACTTTTAAATTAGATTTTATTTCTTGAGAATTCTTACAATTCGTTCGTTCGTTTCCGTGTCCAGGTCAGACCACTTATTATTTAAACCATAACATAAATTTAACAAAGCATTAACAATATCAATAAAGTGAGTAGAAAAATTTATAAACCAGTCTATATACTGGATTTCCAGTGTGTAGCCACCTTTACGGCTTTGTCATTGGCTGTTATCAAATCATCAGGAGTGCATGTCACTTGAAGTATCCCGCAGACCATTAAATGCTCCGGATCCTGTCTCACTCCACACTCACATAGAGCGTTCCCGCCAGGAAGTATTCCCCATTTCAACATATTGGTCTTACATCTGGGTACTCCGGTTCTCATTCTATTGAGAGTCCTCCAAATCGTGTAGTCCAGATTATGTCCAGCGCTTATTCTTTCATATGGCGCTATTTGATATTGATGGTTCAGCACATTTCTCCATCTGTTTAAGCGGCTCTCTTCTTTTGATTGGTCAAGTGCCTTTGTTCTCGCCATAAAACTTTTCCTTGATTTGAGCCGACGGTCTAGCTGGACATAATCATGGAGTGGATGGCGGGGATCATTCTCTTGTTTTGCTCTCTCAGCATCAGCAGCCACTTCTCTCCTCACATTAGGTGGAGCTATTCCTGCAATAGGGTAGAGTTTTTCAACTGGTGTGGGTTTCAAACATCCTGTTACTATCCTCAGAGAGTCATTTACTGCTACATCAACTTGCTTCGCGTGTGAGGAAGAGCTCCAGACCGGAGATGCATATTCCGCAGCTGAGATGCACAAAGCCATTGCTGATGTTCTTAGAGTTGTAGGATGAGCACCCCATGCGTAATTAGTCAGCCTCCGGATGATGTTATTTCTGGCACTCACTTTAGCCTTTGTGTTAAGGCAGTGCTGTTTGAATGAGAGTGTCCTGTCTAGAGCCACCCCCAGATACTTGGGTGTTCTGCAGTGTTCAAGCCTATTACCTCTCCATGTTATATCCAGCTCAACTCCTGCATCACGGTTTCGCAGGTGAAATGCACAAACCTGTGTCTTGCTAGGATTTGGCTTGAGATAGTTACTATCATAATATAATGCCAACTCTTCTAATGCACTGGATAGGTTTTGAGAGGTATCCTCAAAATTATTTTCTTGAACTGCAACTGCTGTATCATCTGCATACATAAAAAGCCTTGCATTGTTAGGGATAGGCAAATCATTTGTGTAAATATTGTACAGTATTGGCGACAAGACACTTCCTTGTGGCAAACCATTTTTCTGTGTACGCCATCTGCTCATCCTGCCATTCAATTGTACACAGAATCTTCTGTTCTGTAAGAAGCAGCCCATCACCATTGTAAGTTTGTAATCCCCAGTAATGTGATACAGTTTCTTGAGCAGTTTTCTGTGGTTGACAGTATCATATGCAGCTGTAAGGTCTATGAAAGCCACTCCAGTTATCAGCTTCTTCTCATACCCATCCTCAATATGTTGAGTAAGATTTAAAATTTGTCCACAGCATGATTTCCCTGGTCGAAAGCCTGCTTGTTCTTTGATCAATTTACTGTCCAGATTTCCTGCAGCACGATTCAAGATCATTCGCTCAAGGACCTTATATAGATGGCAGAGCAATGCTATTGGCCGGTAGCTTTTGGCATCACTTGGATCTTTCCCAGGCTTCAACAAAGCCACCACTCTAGCCTGTCTCCACATTTTTGGAATATTCAGTTTATTCAGGCAAGTATTCATCAGCTGTACAATCCACTTCAGAACAGCAGGTCCAAAATGCTTTATTTGTTCTGTTCTTATGTCATCTGTTCCCGCTGCCTTGTTTTCTTTCATGCCTCTGATTGCCAGGCTGAGCTCTTCTACTGAGAAAGGAAGGTCCAGCGCTCCACTCTCTTTGTTACCACTCCTGCCACTCCTTCTCAGTCGTGTCCGTTCCTTCCTGCCATGGGATTTTCCACTTTTCAACAGCTGTGTTGCTACATTGTCTGCTGTAACAGTAGTGTGATTCTGTTGGGGCTTTGTTGGATCTCCACTTAGATTTTTGAGAAGTCTCCAGGCTTGCCTACTATTCTGCTTCATATCAAGATCCTCAACCAGTGTACACCATCGACGTCTCTTTTCTTCAGCTAGTATCTGCATCAGTTCTTCTCCAGCTTCTATAGTTTCCTCATCAAAAGGGTTCTGTTCAAAGAGCTCCTGGTATTTCTCCAAAAGAGGTATGCTTTCTCCAGTTAAACCTCGAATGTAGTTGGTTCGACATCCCCTTGGAATATTTCTCCTTGATATTTGTTTCACTAAGAGAACAAATTCATCATATTTCTCTGGAGATGGAACAATTTCTTGAATTCTTTGATCTAATTGTTCTTGAAAGTCAATCCAATTTGCCTTTTTAAAATTGAACCTCCTTTTGAAAGGCACCTTCTCTGGTGTTACAATTGCCCTGACAAAACACACTATGGGCCTATGCTGAGAGCGTGGAATTGGTTGTTCAACAACTTTTGTGCACTGGGCTGCTATTTTTCTGCTCACAAAGATGTTGTCAGGGTTGTAACCCCTTCTCCATCTGCTGCTGTTGAACGATGCAGGTAGTTTTGGATCATGTAGCAATTGGAGATCCTTAGCTTCAGCCCATGATTCAAGTAACAAGCCGTTTTGATCCGAATGTTGATAACCCCATGCTTCACTGTGACAGTTAAAATCGCCCAACACAAGGTTTATCTTGTCACAAGAAAAGTTGATAGGCTCAGCGAATGAGAAACATGCCTGTGGTGGCTTGTATACTGAGGAGACTGAAAACTGTGGGGTTTCAATAGTGAGAATTTCCACATTGTTCACTTCTGTCAAGGCAGTAGATGTTATGCTGAGTCCTTGTCTCACAAAGATTGCACTGCCATATTGTTCATGTGGTCTCTCAATGACAAGATTCATTCCCTCAATTGTAGGTCTACGATCAGCCTCTCCACGATGTGTCTCCTGAATCAATAATATGTCATGTTTATCAGTACAATCATTACCAATATCCAACAGTCACCAAACCCATGCCTTGGAACGGCAGATGCGGCAGATGTTATTGCCGGTCCGCTAAGGTGTGTATTTGATTTTGTTCCCCTAATTCAGGTCCCCATCCTGAATTTGGGTATCCAGGCGCACCACGAGGAGGCGCTTCCAGCTTCATTTATTAGATGTTGAAGTTGTTAATGTGGGGAGTAACTGCGAACCTGGAACAAATACTACTGCGCCCTTCTTACAATTTAACTGATAGAACGATTCTTAGAATTCAATGTTGAAGCTGAAATTAAAACTTGGTCCTTGAAATCTATATTTCACTCTTATATTCATATTCCTTCAGCAAGTCCCATTTTCGAAGCCAAGAGCTTAAATACGGAGATTGAATGATAAGCACAACTTATGTCTTCCATTGTAGGGGAAGCGCCCCTTTATTGCCTAAACAGCCACCATTAATTTCCATTTTATAGGCTGTTTAACTGAATTGCTTCAAACCAACGCTTATGATTGGGATATCTTATGCATTAGTCGCATCAAAGCTGTACGATGCACCCTAATGCTTTTGCAATCAAAGCACTTTATTTAATTATATCAGTATGTGTGTTTTGTTGAGTAGAAAGTTGTCACTCTTCAATGGATAAGTTTTGACGAAGTAGTTAGTACATAGTGGGATCAATGTTGTAGTGTTCTAATAGCTTATAGTTCATATTCATGTTCACTTTAATGTTTTATTTGTAATATACAGGAACTGTCAGATAGGTGAACTAATAATAAAATCGTGTAACCTGGCAACAATACAACTGATTTATTAAAACAAATTTGAGATTCGCCATTATTGATCTCTAGTAAATTGGAGTTTATGTAAAATAAAGGTGTAACAACCTAGACTATTATCTCTAATTTGTTTTAATAAATTTTTGGTTTTGACAATATCAAGTCGTTTTCATTCAATTTTCAATATGGATATCTATCACAACAAAGAAAGTTATTCATAAATATGTGAAGATCCGCCATAAGACCAAAATTATTCTCATTAGTAACGTATTCAACTATTTATTACAGTACCTATTCTTATTGTCTATACTATTCTTATTCATTTTGATTAATTAATTTTCTTATTATTTAATTACAAATTGGAGTACGGTAATAACTTGATCAAATCTTTACTCCAATTTAATCTTTTTTAATCTTAAATCAATTTGCTACAAAACATGGATTTTTATTTGAGTATTCGAGTTCATGTCACGATATTCTTCGTCGATCTATTTTATTCTTTACTTCCAGAAAGATTGTTTTATCCTAAACTTTGATTCTAATGAAATTTACTTTGAACTGTGTACATTGGTTTAATGTGATGCATTGAAGTTATTCATGAGAATTGTTGACAGTTGAAAGTGATTATAGAATAATACAATATATGAAAGGCAAATACTTTACCTTATCAATGATACTATTTGATTGTTTCTCGATATCTGATGCTGACAGAGAGGCAACCTGTTTCTTCACCTCCTCTCTCACTTTCGACTTGAGTGACTTGATACATATGTTCATCTCTGCAACCACAAAAAATACATATTTTTATTCAGTGTCAATCATCACCATTGAGAGTGTAACACAGCACTATATACGGAAGTTGAGTTTCAGTAGTGAGTTATAGAAAACAGTTTTTTCACTTTGTTATACAGAGAATATCAATGTATACTCTGTCTGTAGTAGATGATACCTACCAAATTCTTTATTTGGCGAGTCTGCTTACTGTCTTGATACTCTACTAATAAACATCTTGATATAATATTTGGTATTCTACTGATAGAGTTTATTGAAAACACCAATAGATTTGTGTTGGCGTGACATTGTCATGCGTAAATGCAGGACGAATACACTTAATTTCATCATAGAGAAACGATAGCATAAGCTATATTTGCTAAATTTAGTGATTATTATTTCATAAAATATCATTTTAATTAAATTATAAGATATTATTATTTCTTTAATTATTAAGAAACAAATTTTATTGAAATTTAAATTGTATTCACTTTTCAATTCAGCTTGGAAGTTGAAAAATATTTTATATACTTTTAAAAGGTATTATTGAATAATTATTATCGTGTGACCTTGGTATCTAAGGACTCTGGTTGGTGAGGTCTCAGGTCGCAACCAATCAACTTTAGACTCTGAGATGACCCAACGACTGTTTTAGGCAGCCGCACCGACGAATTAACGTGTCTATCCGAACCACGGATGTTAAAAATAGCATTGAACATTCTAAAATTCAATGTTTATTTTCTAATAAATGTTTCTAATGGAAATTAGTTCCTTTTATCTAGACGAAAATAAATTATTTACAGTTTACTATTTGATTGAAGTATGATTAGATAGATGCAGTATGGGGCTTCTTTCTCCAATCTACTAGCATAGAAATTCCACCATTCTTTTTATTTAGGTATTTTAGTTTAATTTTATCATTGAATTGGATATAAACTTCAAATTATCCAGACAAATTTAATAGTGTAGGAATTGAATATCAAATTAGTGTAGAAAAATAAAAGTGTATTATCTAGCACCAAAGTTTTTTAGCTGGACTCAGGAACAAAGATGAAAAATGAAAGTTGATAACTCAAAGAAAAGTCAACTAATCTTCTTTGAAAGTGTGCTCATCTATTACACTCTTTATAGAACTTACTGAACTTCCAGTGTCATGGTAAATGAAGGTATCATCTGCCTGTAATAAAAAACTTTATGTGGGCCAACAACTTCACACTAGTAAAGTTGATGAAACTAAACTTCTTTTCTTTAGTTTTAACTTCTTATCTTTTATCATTGAAGCTTCATTTCCTGGCCGGGAAACTTTATTTAAAATTCAAGTTTCAACTAGGAGTAGACTATGAGTTATTAGCTCATATTCTACTCTGGATGTCCGGAGAAATTTATATTGGAAGCCATTTGAGGAGGAAAAACACACATTACACACTCGCGATTCACAAAATCAATTATTCTCAACTCGAATAAACCAATAACCTTACTAGATAGATGGTGTATTGCTTTCCTTGCCCTACCTACCACCATAGGTAAGAAAAATATTGCTGCTGTCCAAAAAAATTTAATGTAGTCTACCCCAATTGTTTTAAATTTGGATGTCCTGAGCACAGAGTATACCGTAATCGATTTAATCAAACAACAGTAATAATAGAATAATTACAGGATTTGCCTTCAATACATTCGATGAATAATATATAATACAATAATAATATTAGTAACTTAACCAGTCCTGGAGAATGGTGTCTCGAAACAGAGGGGTAGAGCCGGGTCCGACTATCAGCTGTAGATAGTTCCAGGTCCCGTCCTCGTAATCGACTGCCACAAGAGGCATACATTTTTCAGTCCAATTATACTTGTCATGAATTTTAATCGTCGTCGACACTTTTGATTTTTAAACAATGGGTACTCTCGGAATGTGAAAATGCATGTCAAATGATCGGCTACATTACACTACTTACTCTATCATTGTTCAACTTAATTAACTTACTACTCTTTATTTTAATCTATTATTTGTATTTTTCTATTAAATCAAAATCACTCCATTATACTGTATAGTAAATAATAAATTGCAGTTTTTTTCAAATTCAATGAATACGAGTTCAATAGGAGTTGAGAGAGTTGTAAGTTTGTGAAGTTCTGCTTTTAATTATGGAAAAATCCAAGCAGTATCCGCAGTTTAGTGTTGAGAAATTAGTATTTAGGCCCTTACACTCTTACCTCTATACCACAGATACAGTAGAACCTCTATAATTCGCAGTTGACGGTACCAAAGCGTTTACTATGAATACAATTATGGAGGGTACGAAATATAGAGGCTATGGAGGAGGAGGAGGATGAGAGGGTGAGGAGGAAGATGAGAGGGAGAGGTGGAGGAGGAGGAGGCTGATAAAGAAAACATATGAACTATAGAGTGCTAAATATTTACTGAGCCAAGAGAAATCATGGATGATATATCATAAATAAAAATTATTTTTAAAAGCATATAAAGTAACTTAACAATAAAAAAAGAGAATATCATTTACATAAATAATAATAGACTACCTAATCTAGCAACGGCATGATTAGTTATTTGACTTGGACCGTACGGTCAACTTGGAAGCTTCAATGAAGACTGTTGGAACTTGGAAGTTTGTGAATAGTTCAGTACCAGAAGACCATGAGAGTTATCACAAATTTCAAACTGAAACTCACCTCGTGCAGTAGTGATAAGCAAAGAGAGTCTAGGAAGTTGTAAAGTAGTTTAGCTAGCCAATGTCCTTTGCTGTATCGACGCTTCGAGCTCTCAAAAACAACAAATGTGATAAAAATTTACGATAATCAACGTTTTTACACACTACTGTACTCTGAACTACAATAATAATGATGGCAAAATAATGTGCAGCAGTGTTTGAACGTTTGGTTTGAAAGCTGGTAGATTATGGCGCAGCTAGATCAGAGTTATTGCGCATGCGCTTTAACGGGCACCTGGATCTCGGATTGTGAGCAACGCTTCGTCAGTTTGAGTTCAGAACTTGACCGGGAGTGGGGAGCTCGTTCCGTCTCTCTCGCACTCACACCGCGTGTGTAGTTGACGTTCCAGAAAAAAATACAATCAACAGTTTTCGTCTGTTATCATTTTATTGTGTATTATACGAGAGCCGGTTTAGTGTATTTTGTGTCCAGTGTATTTGCCAAGACAATGGATACATTGGAAAAGTGAACTAATTCAGGTGAGATTAATATTATAATATGTACTAGTTTTACGTCAACTTCAGTGACAAGTGTCAGGTAGCCTTGAGCTGTATTATTTATGTCGTCAAATCAGGCTGAAATTTGTTACAATTTTACTCCGATTAACACACAGATTAGAAAAATACACTATTTTACTTTTAAAGGTTTGCAAATTAGGCATATCCAATAAAAAGTTAGCTTTGATAGGTACTGTACCTAATTCATCACTTGTTGATATTTTTGATACCGTACCTTATTTTATTTTTTATGTAGGCCCTATTCATTAAGGTGTGATTAAACATTAATTTTGATAGGCCTCTGTTCCATTTATTTTTGCAATTTCGCACTACATCAATACTTATCGCTGTTTAAAAAATGACCAATGAGATAACTTTTCCAATGTTTATTAAACATTTTCCAGTGAGAAAATAGGTAAGCCTAATTGAAGATATTTTAGATTGATCATTTGGTAAAATTTGTATTAAATTGGATGAATAGGCTAAGTACCGCAACTTGATTATATAGGTAGGCCTACACTACAGTAGGTTATATTGGTGGGATTACATGGTAAGCTACAAAATAAAAACATAGGTACAATAATTAATTGCACGAATTAAGTCAGGATTTAATTTTATCAGATAAGACTAGCCAATCGTGCAATATTATGGAATTCTATTATCAATATAATGAAGTCTGATGAAACTATCTTGTGCTCGGTTCTAATGTGATATATACTAATGACCTGTAGAAATCCTTTCTAAATCTCTGCAATCTGAATTCAACCATTCTTTTATTTCGATATATCTTTAATGTAGACTATTTCATCCGCCGTAGTAACAAGTGGAAACAGTAATTTGATTAGTTACTAAATTTGATAATAACACAATAAGTTTGAATTATGATTGAGTCAATGAATGGCAACTATTTTTTTGTATCTTTCTTCATTGTAGACTATTCTATTCGCCGCCGTAGTATACAAGCAGAGAATAATACATAGAATGTACATTCTATCCTCACTGTATACAAGTAGGACAGTAATTTGATCAGTTACAAGATTTAGTGAAACAATATTTTTGAATTATGAATGAATCAAAGAAAACTAATTTCTCGTAACTTACGGTAGCGAGTATAGAATACAACAATTTAGAGTTTTTAGGGTATAGGCCTATTACATTCTATACTCAGCGAATGTACTGTATTACATTCTATAGGCCTACTCTCTGTCTGTGATTAATACTAGCTTATTAATTAATTGTTCCATGAAATGCTCAAGCTTGCCGGAGAAAATAAGAGCAATGTTCACAAAATCTTTCATTGTTTCCTATTTCTCGGCAAAAATCAACTTGGTATTTTTTGTTTGGATGCAGATTTATTCATCCATATGCATTTAATTCAATCTAACTGTAAATCATAAGTCATAGGATGTAGGTAACCTACAGTCCTTACGTATACTATTCATTTAATATCAGTAGCAAAGATGATGGAATTACATAAATTATTACTGTAAAAAAATTCCATAAATTATTATCAGTGCTGATACATTAGGATGCAGATTGTGATATTAGCCGAAGTTACTACCGGACTGTCAGCTCAATAATGAATTGCTGTATCATGGGTTTTATATTAAGATATGTTTAGAGATTGGAGTCTTTGCGAAAAATACTTAAAGTATGCTTTCTCTATTCTTTTACCTAATCTCCTACAGTATTTCCATTTATCTAGTTCTATTTCTGTGTATTTCCTATCTTATAAGTGTTACTCCAGGTCGTAAGTTACATCAAATAATAGAGTATAGTAGAGTAGTTGTAAGTTGACTGGCTGCAGTGGAAAAGTGATTTCAAAGTAAATGAAACCAATGTACCTAGATTACCATTGTATTCTAGATACCTTGAATAAAACTAATCCGTAAAAAGCTATTCTATTATCAATGGCAGAGATAAAGCATTCATCATTCTACGAAGATGTGCAGTTCCATCTTCCATGAATGTATAACAGTTTCAATGAAAATTCCTATTTGCGATACACTGCTGGAGAAAATAGAAAATAATTTTAAAATGAGCTTTGACTAATGACAAGGCAAAAGTACATAGATTGGAATCAATCTGCAGATATTGTAGTTCTCTTCCAAAGCACCTCAATTCAGAAATCATCATCACAATGTCCATGCAATGTGCAACTCTCCCTCCCCCTTTGAGAACTAGTAGGTCACATCACATACTACATTGTAACTCTTTTCGTTTCTTTTTTCATTTTCGGTCGGGTCAAGTCCGAAGCAACGCGCTTCATGTTCGTGACAAGCTAATGGCTTTATTTTGATCTAGATAGGTATTCTTGTAAGATGGAAAGGGGCGCCAATGACCGTTCTGATCGTTTTCAGACCACCAACCGCCCCGCCCCGATCGACTTTTCACATCACGGAAAAACTACATTTTCTTGACGGCTGAAATGAAATATTTCTGACTACCAGCTACTGCCTTTTGTGGTTACTGCCGCTCAAGTCACGACATTTTTATCAATGATAACGTGGTCAACGTCGCTTACTACGAATACGAAAATTAATCGGCACACATCCGTGAATTTGAACTATTATTTAATAATGTGATTATGGAGCCTATTGTTTATAAGCGTTTGAAAAAGAGATGTTAGTATATAGCTAGTGTTAATAAAGTATAAAATTTATAAGAGCGTCCAAAACTCGGTGTTTTCTAGATTATAGACGAATATGTCGGAAACTAATCTCCAGGGAGAGACATCGTTAGGAAGTTTCAACAACATTTTCACGCCGCTTCTTATATTATTCACGTTATAATAATTATTGGTACAGCAACACATAGAAGATTGCCTTTACTTCAAGAATACTTTGTGATGTGGAAATCCTCTTTTGGAAAAAATCTTATCATATCTCATTAAATTTGCTGAAATGAGCAACGCTTAAGCAGCGGATTTGTAATATTGAGCCAACAGGATTTGCATTTCTCAGACAAACAACTAGGTTGTCTTTCCCTTTATGAGAATGGAATATTAAACAACTCTTCAGAATTTACTATCCTCTGCTGTATTTCCCAGAATTTTCTATTATCAGAAAAATAAATCAATATTTTACTCATTCATTTTAATTTTGGAATTTTATTTCTACAATACTGATTGCAGATAAGTTATGGAATTGATTATTATAAGTATTGGAATTCTACAAATGTAGGTTTCAAAATTCTCTGAAAAATCCAATATTTTTCTAACGTTCAATTATTGTTTTCTCTTCCCAATCAACATAAGAGTTCAAAACACCAAGCTGCTTCTAGAAAAGTTTATTTCCAAACACAACAACCATATGGATGCATTTGAAGCACCCTTTGATACAAGCCGTTTTTCAACAAAGTGGTATGCAAATCGATTGGCGGCTTTTTAAATCCACAGCATAACCCGTGTCGTGTTAGCTATTTCATCCCTGATTGTGAAGCCATAAAGGGGAATTGTGTCGAAATGGGAACTGGTTGCCAACGTTGTTGACTGTGATTGAGTCATAGATGGGTCTTCATTGAGAACCGGTTAAAGTGAATCAATATATTGTTTGGCATCGGTATCGGTACTCTTTTTTAGTCAGGGCTACAGGATCACTTTTGTAATCGCAGCGCAAAAATGCACACTGCAATAAAATAATCCAATGGTGAATGGTTTGAGTAGTGAAAAGTGCATCAGTTTTCATTCTTTCGGGTGCATTATTAGTAGTATTTGCGGGAACAACATTTCTGTTATGCCGTATTATAATCTACTCAGTTTTCTTTTTGAGCTCCCAAATAATCTTGAGAATCTGTATTTTCCAGAGATATATAGATAGAGAGACAGAGATATATAGAAGCTCTTCAACTTCTAGTATTTTATTTTTGGGATAACACATCTTTAAACAATTTTTTCCAATACTTAGGCTAAATACGATTCATTTTGTCTATCTTTGTCTATGTGAGCACTAGGTAATTTTAATATATGTGTATAGTTTTTCCACAGAGCAGTAAATAATAATCTGTTCCGAAACTATTGAAATTTTTATTTTCTCAAGTTCAAAAATGTATTAAATTAATCGAATAATTGGGCTTAAATAATCAGTTTCTTTTGTGAGGGTGTTTATCAGAGTCAGGGTTGATAATTTACTTTTCCTCAAAACGAATGACGTTAATGGTAAAACGAAAATGGTCTGTTGGCGCAATATTTCAGTTCATACAGTGGAAAAGCTATTTTTTATCTCATCTAACAAGTGATTGTAGGTTGTGGGTTCATTTGCCTCCTCCTCCTCCACCTCCTCATCCTCCTGGTAACAGGTGTTGTCTAACTATATTCGAAAATGCAGAATCCAGACTACTCATCAGTATCAAAGAGTATCATCAGTTTCAGGAGTACAGTATCATGAAAATTGAGTATTGATTCAATGAAGCCAATAGTCATAGATATCCAATAACGTTAATTTAGAGCTCAATCACCAATAGCACACACTGCTGTTAATACTGTTTGTAACTTCTCATCAGTATCTAGCACTTCGATCAAACGAAGTATTTTAGCAATTTGGTCTTATTGACAACTATCAACTGAACTCTAGTGGATTGTTGTTTGAGATCTACTTAGATCACTCTTATTCTTTCATTTCATTTCATTTATTCATAGACAATAGATACAATGCAGGTAAAACCAACAGGCATTCGCCCAAAACTGCTTTAAACCTTAAATTTGGAATACACAGTCTAGAGGTTAATGATAACTTAATTCACAGAATATTTTGAGTCCAGAAAATGTATATACTGTACTACAATAATTTGAGAACTCTAGAACATTACTGTAGTTTGTAGTCAACTGCTCAATATGATAATTTATATTTTGATTGACATGAAATTAATGTAAATGCCACAACAGCTCTAGAATAATTAGGATTTAATAGAATTATGAAAAAAATAATTAGTAGTGTTCTATATTATTACCAGACGGAAACCTTGGATTGTAAAAATAATATATATCCCTAAAATAGACACATTTTCTATACTATTTTTTATTCATTAACAAACACACATAGTCAAATCAATAATTAAGAAATAATCAACAGGATTTCTCATAATATAATATTACCAATAGTACACTCTGCTGTTAATACTGCTCTTAAAAGGTCTGTTCAGACCAAGCTATTTTACTCTGCAGATTAACAGAGCACGGATATCTGAGCGTCCACAGCGTTTGTGTTCACACCAAAAAACAAATGTGGGCCGACAGAGCTTTTCGCTCTGTTCTCAGTTGCACTCTGACTCGGCCGAGGGAAGATGATGTCAAACCAGTATGTGCCGTGGAGTAGACGTTAATTTTATAGAAGTGTTCCTTGGCTCAATAGGGGAAACGATGACAGCGGTGACGATGATCAGTGTTTAACATTAAAGCTCAGCTGAGCTTTAGTGTTTACGAGTTTGTGTTTCTTGAATAGTTCCAAATTTCTTAAATAACTCAATATTATTCGTTAAAAGTGGTAATTGAGTGGAATATTTCTAATTAATTTATCAATTTAAGCCATCTAAATTCAAAATTTATAGTTTTAATATTTATTTTGGACCAAAATTTTATAAAAACTTTACACGTGAAATTCTAACCTTATCTTGGACTTTGTTACCTATAAATTTGAAAGAAAAATAGCACAAGGACTACCTTATTATTTTATCTTTCAATGTGTTTTCACATGAGTGTTATTTGCATTGTGAATAAATAAAAAAAAATAAAAAAACACCGTGACTAAACGAGTAATAGCATATAAATAGCCAACCCATAAAGCTGGGTTTTCGTTTGTGCGTAAATGCCGTCGTCGACCACGACAGGGAGAGACTTAGATTGGGTGGATTTCAATTTGTCTACATAACCTAAAAGATTATGTTTAATTATGTTTTAATGGGGCAGGTTGAGCTTATACTTCTTTATATTTTCAAATGGCAATATGTTGATATTATTAGAAATGTTTAATTCTTTAATAATAGAGACAAATAATGAAAAATTATTTGATCAGCTGTTTTATCACACTTGAAATTTGGACTATATGAATGTCAACAATGCTTGCCGTCGTCGACTGCGGAAATTTACGCATGAACGAAAATGCACCTAAACGAGTATAGCAAACCTATATATATATATATTATAAACCTAATATTAGGTTATATACCTTGTATATTCTATAGGTTTACCTACAAATATTTTCTTCTAGATCGAGAAATTTTATGCAATACATGCTATATATATGCAATATATTTTTGAGGTATAAGCTACTGACGAAAACTTGATTAACGACGAAAAAGGAGTATGAAAACAATGACCTGTTAGCAATAGCTAGCAATGGCTGGAGCTGAGCGAAGAACGTTATCCATCAAGCAGCTGTCAGTCGCCGAGACCAGAGCAGAGCAGAGCAGTTGCTGCAAACTCGTAAGCAGCTCATTCTCCATTCTGTTTTCCAGTGGATGTTGGAATTAATCTAGCATCCGATGCAAGGAAATCCCTCAGGCAATGTGTGAGAAGAGATGGAAATTGGTTCTGTTAGCACATGATGACGATGGTGGTGGAATAGTAGGCATGAAAAATGAGTTTTGACGCTGGTGAAAAATTGTGTGAAAAGCGGTAGAACGCGATGCTTTGTTGAATGGAAGCTGTAATAGGCTGCAGTTGCGGTCAGCTCACTGGTTGAGGTTGTAAGGCTGGGATTGTAGTGTTGTGTTGTTCACCAGTTCACCACACACAACTATCGACAATTAACAAAGCCTAAATTCTTCTCGCTCGCCTTAGTTGGTGGAAGCTATATTTCTTTATTAGTGATGGGTTTTTGTGCGAAAAAGCAAAATACTTCATTATATTCAAAGAAAGCACTCTCAAATCTATTTTATATCATGATTGTAGGCAACTTGAGATTTTTCAGTCATTATCGACATATCGACATTGCAGTTCGTAAGGAGCCAAGTAAATTCACCATTCTTCATGATATTCAATATCATTGATCAGTTTAATCATATCAAATCTATTCTTATCAATTCTCATCTACTTTGCTATCCATGTAATGACGAACTACGAGTTAATATTTCGAACTATTATGACGATACTGCAGTCTAATATTTTGAATAATAGCAGAGAAAACTCCTATAATTGTGTGATAATAGTTATTAAAAACTAGTACTCGTGTACTTTCGGATTTTTTAAATCCATTTTTAAAAAATCAAAATAATTTTAAAAATCTGAAAGCGTTTCACGTGATTACTAGTTTTTAATAACTATTATTCAAAATATTAGACTCTACTATCGTCATAATACTTCAAAAAACGAACCTTATAAAATAATTATTCTTATTGAATACCTATCCTGATGATTGAGTTTTGCCTTTATCACTGAATCAGTTACTTTCTCAGCAGTTGGTTTCTTATTGACAGATTAAATAATTGACTTGCTCTCAAATCTCCGGCTGTAATGGTTGCTTGAAGTTAGTAAAGTTGATGGTTGCCGACCGATACTCATGACCGACATTCATCACTTCCATTGTTTGGGAGCCCACCTCAATCCAAAGGTCTTTTCTTTTGGCATCATCACGCAATTCTATCACCAACTGATGCTGTGGGAATCACTCTTCATAAACCATCTCACGTGGATTATGGTTTTTGATTCAAAGGCTAAAGGAGATTTCTTGAAGGATAGAAAAATTAATCATTCTTAGTTTTGAAAATGTCTGAAGATGAATCTCGTCTTTATGTTACAGAAATAAGCAAAGTTCAATCATGCATTTAATGTTGCATTCAACATTGGAATTTGATTAATTGATAAATGCATTGCAAAATAATATAAAAGAATTTATAAGTGATTCTTTACCAATGATGCTCCTTCGATTCTATCATTGAAAATTTTCATCTTGTAGACATCAAGTTGTCGTCTAGCTCTCTCCTTCTCTTTCCTCTTTCTCGGAATCCGGTCTCGAAATGAGTCAGAGCTGAGTGCAGTGTCCCATAGCCGGATGATCCTGAATCCTGAATCGATGCTGGCATAATTTGCAATTCTGCAAAGGTCGTTGACCCCCTCTGGCACTTGAACTTGTTTCCAGGTAGAAGTGACGCTGCACTTCTGCTTGGCACCACTCAAACAATTCTAGATATATACAGAGTGGGTGAAAAGTCCGAGAACGGCTTAATATCTCATACACAAAGGTAATTTGATGATGGGTGTAATTGGGGATCCTACTCATATTGAAAATACTACTTTACTATGACTTCAAAAATCTGGTCCGCCATCTTGGATCCGCCATATTGCATGCAACTTTGGTTTTGAAATAGGAAGGTGGTTATGCGATACATGATTTCGATACTGAATTTCAAGAAAAAAAACTGCATACTCTTCTATATAAGGAGGCAAATTATCCCTTCAATTTAATAGCTGAACGTCAGTAAATTTGTTTTGAAAATTATATGATTAAAGAACAGAAGGGTAGGCCAGGCCGAGGCATCAGTTAATGTGCATAAGAAGCTTCCACCCACTTGGTCTTTGGCCAAACTTTGGAAACGAGTCTTTGCGAAATAGCTTTCCCTTCGGCACTTTCACTAAACTCGATCTGATAATCCTCTATTTTCTTTGCAAAACTTATAAGCAGCTCAGTTTATTATGCACTCGGTTTATTTCTTACGAAAAAGGAAGTGGAATAGCAGCTCAACAGAGGCTATGAGGAAAAATAGAATGAGAGATAAGTTGAAAGTTCTAACAGAAAACTAATTCTCTTCAAATTTTACGAAAGCATAAATTCCTTAATATAAAATATATTAAGATATCATCAACATATTCTAGAATTTATCGTGATTGATTGACATCACCAAGTAAATTAATGTATATACTTCGTTCTGATTTTTTCAGCTTGATTGAATTAAAATTATCATCATGAAAATGCCATAAAAAATTCATTGCTCGATTCTAGATTCTATTAGAGTGGAGAGCTCCCCAGTGAGGATAAAATAAGGGTAGGAATTCTCAACCACTACTTGGTATTTGGAACATCATAGTTATTTGGTTGAAAAAGCTAAAAGAGAAGAAGGAATTCCCATGCTCCGACAAATAGTTAGTTACTCTATTCTCAAGCTGGAATCCGACTTATTCTAGTTTGTTAGGGAGGCTTCTCAGCTCTCTCACTTCGATTGGCTCACTCAAACATCGAGTACTGTACTATTGCTCTCTCTCAATCAACATAGAGAATTTGCTCGGTTGCCACTCTAAGAAACTTTCTCAACGTCCCGAGAAGAATTTAGGTTCTACTGTTTGAGGTTTTCTATAGTAATACAATGGAATAATATGTCTCTCCAAATTACATGTGGGCTAAAATATCGTACGATTCTTCAATGTGAGAATCCTCTTCGTGGATTTGAAAACGCATTTTTCTCGAACTATTTCTTCCTAATTATAATATCTTCAAAAACTGTCTATTCAATACCAGCGAATGTGTTAACCTACAACTGAGGTCTAGGTCTATCGCTGAACCTACCCCCTGAAAAACGCAATCCTTCTCTTCAACTTGACTCATATCTGAAAAATAAATAGAATCATCTGAAAAAATCTATTGATTCTCTCTCCAATCCAGAGGTAGGTCTGCTTTAATCAATCAAATGAAAGTACTGTGGCTCATGAATGGTAGGATTCCATCCAAAAAGTATTATTGTTTTCTGTATTCATTTTCCGCCTGCAGAGGTGTATACTGAAAATGAAGTTTTTTTGTTGAGAAAATTAATCTATAATATTATGGAAAGAACTCTTGTTGATGGTACTATCATGAAGTATGCAGGATAGTACCATATATTGTCTTTTTTCGTTAGGGCTTCTCTTGAACAGGAATAAAAAATAAAAATCCAAGTACCCTTTTTTTAATTGTTGAAAAAACATCATGACCGAAACATGTCGTAAGTAAACAATTTTAAAAAAGGGTACTTAGATTTTTATTTTTTACTTCTAGTATTGTATATGTATAATATTATGTATTTATGTTACACAAGGTATGGCAACCTTTGTCACAAGGCTGCAAGTACTAAGTACCTGAAGGAATACAAAAATGAGCTCGCTAACTACTACTCGAACTATGGAGTATGGAGATTATTGCTTCAACTTTTGCTTTTTCTATAATTTAAAAAGCAAGTTGCTCTTGAATCTCTTTCCTTTTCATATTCAAATAGCTCCACTAATTCAATTCTGTTTCAATATGAATGGAGAACGGAACATACAATTGAAAAAAGTAGTACCATAGTTGTTATACTGCTGAGGGAGAGTTTATCGTTAATAATCTTCTGAATTATCTATTTTCCTGCTCCACCAAGTTTGAAAAGTGTATTCCTTTTTCTACGAGGTTGAATTCTACTTTGATCTCAACCTCCTTATCTGCTAACGCTCTATTTTTTATCCTCCCGTTCTTTTTTCTCAGCTGGCATGGATGCCACAATATACAAAGTATCTCCCTTCTCGACGTAATATGAAACAGAATATCACTAATTCAAATCTTACGGATGACATAGAATCGTAGTTGTACTGAGTTTTCCCCGGGGCAACTGGGACTCATCCTGCTTGATCTGTAAAGCGTCTTGCCGAACGTATCTCATTGCTATGATTTATTCAAAGTCTTGGATGCTTGCTGTGATCATAGTATGCAGCATCGTCATCCGACGACCCCAGGGGACAGCTTTGTTTGTTTACCTGTCTCTTCGGCGGAATGAATATCTCATGAATGAATTAATGGTTTCAATTTCAATATGGGAGAAATAATGTAGGATATTTTCTTGTTCATCAGGAATATTTGCTTAGAGTGAACAATTATTGAGTGCCAACCTGAAATATTCACACTCATTCTAGAGTTTTGTCAAGGGAGCCGTTAGGGCTGGAAATGATATTACATATATTGATTTGTTCCATGTAAAGTAAGATGAATACCTATTAACGGATTTAATAAAACGAATAAGCATTTGAAATAATGAATTGTAAATTTTTACATGATTGGTTCAAGCTGTAACTAAATAGACACCCTCTGAGTTGAAGAACACGCTTATGAATTGTTGTATTGATATCTGAGATCCGCAACTTGTAATTATACAGAGTTCGTGAGAACTATTATGGAAACAGCTAAATATATTTTTTACAAGTATGATATTACAGTAGTAGGTACATGGGAATCCTATTCCAATTGGAAAAAAAACTTTTTGTCGCTTCAAAACTTTTGTCCGCCATCTTGGATCCGTCATATGGATCCAACTTCATTTTGAATCTAACTTCATTTTTTCAAATGGGACGGTGGTCATGTGATACATGATTTCGATGCAGAGTTTCAGAGGAAAATTAATGGCAAAACCCGCACATCGATATCTCAAACCGTTTCAATGATCTCAACATTTAAAGGTACCAGTAAATTATACAAAAATGAAATGAATTAGTACGGTACTTAAACATTGAATAATTAAGTGTTGGTAAACACTAATAGAAGCTTCTACTCACATTATTTTAACACTGAACAAAAAAAAATTGTCATAGCAACTGGTATCACAAGTAGTAGTATTATTTACGTGTATGTTACAGACAGGCAGACCGACGTTAACGGAAGCGAGTTAATATAGAACTTCATGAATTAAACTTCATTTTTTCAAATGGGAGGCGAGTTGATATAGAACTGTTGTGTATTATTCAGCTGAAATCATGTGTCAGCGCATAAAGTCTGTCTGTCTGACAGTCTGTGTGACTGTTGCCGAATAATAGAATTAGCTACTTTAAAAGAATGGAAAAATTACAGAAATAGCATGCAAATAATTCCTGCTGACTGATAAATGATAAATCAAAACAAATTTTTCTCTTATGCACTTTCAATGTTAATTTTATACCCTGAATTCGTGTTCAAAATTTGAAGCTGATTGATCAATTCTCTCTAAAGTTCTTGTCGAACATACAAACAGACAGAAAACGACTTTGGGCTCCAGTAAGTCAAAAGTGAGAACTTCGCTAACGCTCGTTCAATGAGAATATATATTTCAAGATACTAGTACAGAATAATCATGGTCATTTCAACCAAATAGTTCAACTATTTGTATGAAAACAAATATGTTTATCAAATAGCAGAATGATAATAAGAATTTATAAGACGAGCAAGGCAATACCTGTATTTTTTATTTTTATATAGATTTGCATTTTCCAACAAACATGTCAACTTGGACTTTAATTAGGCTACTTGTAATATGGAAGCATATTCTTTCTCTAATGATGCTGCTCTCTTCGCTCGATTTCAAAGGGTATAGTTGAATGAATAAGTTCTTGGCCTTCAAATATATTCAAAATATGAATAATAGGTACTCGAAAAGCTTTTAAAGTTGAAACACCTCCATTCACTGCGTGAAAAAATATTTTTGTTCTCTCAGTTCAAGCTGACAACTGAGATGTTGAATACACATGTCACTGATCTTAGTTACTTGATATATCACTTATTCGTAGGTCTTTGGGGAATATAAAAGACATCGATCTTCATACTTATTCCACTCAAGAATTTGATGTCAAGAACTGTTGGAGGTGCTATTGTCGAAGTCAGTCTGATGCGGACGGACAGTAGTAGTCGCCTCCAAAGTAGGATTAGCCTTACTATAGTAGAATAGTAGAAATGTCCTTTCAGATTTGTTATTTTATTTAATCATGTATTTCCTTATGGATTACACAGAAATATTCACAGTTCTAAAGATATTGTATTTTTTCTTGTATCCTTCAAATCGGGAGACTGAAATATTCAAGCAAGATGTGATAAATCGGTTGATAAGACAGAGTGGAACACATAAAATCATTGGATAATAAACATTTATTAAATTGAATAATAAACATTCACATAATTCGAAGTTACACTTGCGCGAAATCACCTACTGCAAAAATTAGAAATTCCATAGTAAATTCTATTAAGAATACTCTCGAAAGACTTCAATGAGTTCTAAGCTATGAAGAAATAAATATCAAGTAACATTTTGCTGTACTCCTTCTGGCTTCAGGGAGAGAAATATCAAGTTTGAAAAGTTCTTCAGACTGGAGAAGTTTCTTCCTTTATTGTTCCAGCGTTGAAGAATTTTCTGTTGCACATTTCGTTGAAGATTCTCCAGTTCTCTTCTTATTCTTCGTGGAAGTTGTTGAACTTTATTCATTGCCTCTTGTATTTTGTCACTTTTCGTCTCTTGCCAGACTAAATTGTTACTCTCAAGTCTGCAGCTGCGAAAGTGTGAAGATTAACAATTTCGACAACAATTAATCATTTTCGATAGCAACAGATTCGCCTCTCTTAAAATATCGTTAGTCATTGTTATTCAATGAAATGGAATAATATCGTAATTCATATTATTCATTAGAATTCCAACAATAGCTCTTGATCCAGATATTTCAATTGACCGTTATCTGTTAAAATGTGGATAAGAACAGTGAATATTCTTATCACTCGATGGTAATATATGTATAAAAATGTGTAAGGCTGATTAATAGGAGAAAAAGATCAGTCGAAAAAAAGAATCGGATCGATAAACTCGAAAACTGTTAGATTTAAAATGAGATTATCCTTTTCGTTTACAATTTATTTATTGGGGGGCTTTTTTATTATTCTCAATTCCACGATTTACCAATTCAAGAATAGTACAGTGCAAAGGGGTCAGAGTGGCTGTAATCCACTAAATTGAGTATTGAACTATCATCGTAGCTTATCCAATGCTATAATTGGATAAGCTGAATATCAGTAATTAAGTATGAAATATTTTTACAAACCTTAAGTTTTTAATCTCAGAAGTGAAATTATTACTAAAAATCTCTCGAAATAATTGTGATACAGAACTGTTTTTTTGTAAACTATGGTCTGTTCATCGGAATGAGAAAGATATTGTAGCATAAAGTTTGCGCTTGTGTAAAAATAAAAGTAGTTAGTCATATGTGCTTATTTCATATTATACTCATTTGAGTTATAAATAGCTCATATGAGTCACTACTTTTATACTTACAACTTTCATGTTCTGTCTCTCCTTTCCATAAACAGACAATAAGATCTTGTTCCAGCGTTTATCCTATTGTTTTAATTTACAAAAGTAAAGGAAATATTGGATAAATGAAAAAATATCTGCAACCATCTCTCTATAGAAAAGGCAAATGACGAACCGTATCCACTAGTAATGGGGACCAGTACAGTTTTCTCGAATAAAAATAAGCATTGATAGAGAAGTTTTCCCGAATTGAAGTATGAATAGAAATACGGATGTAACCGGGAGTCCATCCTCCCACCAAAACTTTTCCCCACATAACTGTCCACCGGAACAACTGAGGTGCAGTTGTTTTGTGTCGGTGAGGGTGTTTCCAAGTGGTTGTGAGAGAGAGAGAGAGTGTGAGAGAGAGAGTGATGCCGGTAAAGAGGGAATTGTCCCATTCCAACTCCAACAGCAGTTCCACTTTCACCCTTCATTGATTCTAAGTGAAGGAATGATTCCGACTAGTGACTAAGAGGAAACTTACGAAAGAAACTTGTTACAGACTCTCTTTTATTTTGTACTCTTTCCAAATATTTCAGGACTCTAATTTCCCTTGATAACAAGAAAAAAATCTGAACTTTCCTCGTGTTGACAAGTTTCCAGAAGGAAACGTAGAAATGGTCGGAAAATCAAGCAAGCTCCATTCAAACGACTCAGCGAAGATTTTTTTATGTCTTCTTAATGAAGATGTTACTTAGGGGCCATTCATCTTGTAAATGAGTGTTGAGAAATGTTTTCACCTCTGTTATTTTTCGATTTCAATTACTATAATTTTGTTGATAATGTGGATTGTGGAACAATGATAGCAATCTTCTAAAATGAACCTAATTTCCACAGTAATGCACTGACTGTTTGGTATAACATTTTCGAAGGGAATTTGATTATACTTTAATATAGACCAATAAGTATGTTACTGTAATGTACCAACTGTAATTACTATTCCAAGAGTTGAATCGTAAACATAGTAACTTTACACAGTATTAGTGAGCTGAAGTGTTTAATAAGGCTAGTTTCACATTCATTCGGTTCGGTTCGTTTTCGGCAAATTCCGATAAGTATGGAACGGTAATTCGGTTTGGATACGGTACCGAATAGAAACCGCATAGAACCGAACGCCCACTTGACTCTAATAAATTCCATCAGGTTTCAATTCGTTGCTAGCGAGAGGGTACTCTCACTTTTTCACACACTTTCGATTCGGTTCGGTTCGTTACGTTTTCGGCAAATTCCGATAAGTGTGAAACGATGATTCGGTTTCAATTCGGTACCGAATAGCAACCGCATAGCACCGAACGCCCCCTCGACACGAATAGGTTTCATCATATTCGAATTTGTTGCTAGGAAAACAGGAAAAAACAAAGTCTTTCACACACGCTTGCCTTTTTGTTACTTTCCTTGCCCTATTACCATAGGTAAGGAAAGTATTGCTAGTGTTCCCGCGCATCGCAAGTCTACTATTCAAAGATATGAGCCAGCTGGTGACATGACAATAGCGCTGGATACACACGAGATCTGCTATCTCTTCATAGTGAATGATTTAATAGAATCAACAGTTGCCAACAGTTTGCAATTGAATAATCACATTTTCTCAAATTTCAAGCTTATTTTCAATTTTACGTCAAGATTTTACTGGACATTGATTGAAGAGATTTTCATGCTCAATCTTTTCCACTCAAAAGTTTTCGTTTAAATTGTGCCTGAAGCCTGATAATTGAGAATCTAAAATCAAACTTTGCATAGATGGGGCGGAGCTCCTGAAATTTTTACAGATATAAGACTAGTGGCAGTTGATAGAGCTCATTAATGACTATTTAAGGTATGAATTATTCAATCAAAATGGTTGGAGCCATTTTCGAGAAAATTGCGAAAAACCCTGATTTGACAACATCTTCACCATTTCAGCCGCCATCTTGAATTGCATTTGTTCGAAATTGTTCGTGTCGGATCCTTATAGTGTAAGGACCTTAAGTTCCAAATTTCAAGTCATTCCGTTAATTGGGAGATGAGATTTCGTGTACACAGACGCACATACACTCTCTCACACACACACACACACACACACACACACACACACACACACACACACACACACACACACACACACACACCACACACACACACACACACATACACACACATACAGACCAATACCCAAAAACCACTTTTTTGGACTCAGGGGACCTTGAAACGTATCGTAATTTAGAAATTGGGATACATTAATTTTTTCGGAAAGCAATACTTTCCTTTCCTATGGTAATAGGGCAAGGAAAGTAAAAAGGAGCCTCCTTCATACGTCAATATTAGAGTAAAAATCAGACTATAGAATTATTCATCATAAATCAGCTGTCTAGTGGACTATAATACAACCCGTTCAAAAACATCGAATATCTTGAAAATGTATCTTTCCATCAACGTTAGTAGACAGTTGACTATAATACTACCCGTTCAAAAACATCGAACATCTTGAAAATGTAATATCTTTCCATCAACGTTGTAGACAGTTGCAGCCAGACCTGATAACAGCGCTCACACTCACATTCCGGGAGGACACGTCACGGTACGATAGGACAGAAAGCTCTATGTTTATTTAGGATTTTTTCTAGACATTTTAAATTGATAAATTATTTATTAATTTTTGAGAAAACATAACAACAGGTCAATGTAACTTACTGAGCGCGAGGTCTACTGTTCACAGAACTACTAGTAATATAATTTCAAACTATTTTTGCGGCTCAATTGGATATAACAATTTATGAATTGAATATATAAATCACGGTTTAATATTTTTATATTTTTTTTTAGAACTTGAAATAGTAAATGGTAGATAATAGGGCGTAAAAATGAAAGGTACCTAGAAAACGTAACCTTAAAGCTGAATCTCCAAAAAATACTATAGTGAGGTCCACGTTATAATGTCAGTATTTGATCAACTTTGGTTTTGCTATCCTTGTCTATCATTCCACAAAGCCGGTGGTACCATCCTTTTCTAGGTCCACAAGGATGCCAATTATGTTTTTGACAGAGTACAAATATAATTAATCAATGCAGGGAATCGGCATCGCTATTCTTCTATCTTTATCCACTGCCATTATAACGTGAACTTCACTATAGTAATCTCATATTGTTATATATTGTTCCATTGACAAAATGATCAAGTTCTTAATTATATCTGTAGTAATTTTAATAAAAATGTAAGCTATTGAGAAAGAAAACACAAAACCCATAACCATTATTATGTATATTCAGTGATATATCAAAACTGCTGAAGTGATATTTTAATACCACTGCTAGTGGTATTGCAAATCGAAACTCATATTATCAACAGCTATTGAACAATATTGAACAAGTTATGGGTAGGCTTCTCAGGACTGAAGAGAATGACTCAAGACTGAAGACTTCTTTAATAAGCACTTAATCATACATAAATATTTCATAGAATGTATTATACAATATTGAGCCACAAAAATATTTTGTAATTAGATTATTAGAAGGGCAAACCAATAAATTGGATGAGGAAATACAATAAAATTGAAATATGTCTTTCTGCATATTTATCTAGATCAGTAGTTTTCAAAAAGTGGTCCGCGAGGAGCCCGAGAGAAGAAAAATTTATGTTTCAAGTGTTATTATAGTGTTATCTAAATAAACTTTATTGGTATATAATATGAAAGTATAATCAATTTTCCTTCGAAAATGTTATACCAAACTCATCTGTAATTCGAAATACGTTCCCAATCGGTAAAAGAAGTGATAAGTTCCAAATTTCCAATGCAATAAGATAGGACTGTAAAGTTTGTTTGGAATCTTAATGGCGGATTTGTACCATGTGACAGTCAATGGCCATATTGTGGGTAATATAGTTACTGCAGTCTGTATGTGTGTGTGTGTGTGAGTGTATGTGCGTCCGTGTTTACGATATCTCGTCTCCCAATCAACGGAATGACTTGAAATTCGGAACTCAAGGTCCTTACACTATAAGTATCCGACACGAAAAATTTCAATCAAATGCAATTCAAGATGGAGACTAAAATGGCGAAAATGTTGTCAAAAACAGGGTTTTTCGCTATTTTCTCGAAAGCGGCTTCAACGATTTTGATCAAATTTATATCCATAATAGTCATTGTTTAGCTCTATCACCTGCCACAAGTCCCAAATCTGTAAAAATTTCAGGAGCTTCGCCCCATCTATGCAAAGTTTGTTTTAGATTCCCCATTATCAGGCTTCAGATACAATTTAAACGAAAAATTTCAAGTGGAAAGGATTGAGCATGAAAATCTCTTCAATTGATGTTTAGTAATATTTTCACCTAAAAATGTAAATAAGCTCGACATTCTAGAAAATTTGATTATTCAATTGCAAACTAAAAGAAGTAAATTCGTATGGCTTTTGTTGGTGGGGAGTCCCTTGCGGGAAGGTCCCACCGCCTGAATATATAATTTGAGCCGTCAATGGGCCATACGACTGTCATACTTCAGCCGGGACCGACAGTTTAACGTGCCCATCCGATAACACGGGAGTGATCTGGTTAAAAAACTTTTGGTTGTGAGTGTGTTCGAGCCCGGGATCTCTATGCTGCTACGCAAGCACTCTATCCACTAGACCACGGATCACTCCAATTGTAAACTGTTTGCAACTGTTGTTTCTATCAAATCATTCACTATGAGATAGCAGACCTGGTATGTCTCCAGCGTTATGTTCACCAGCTGGCTCATAGTAGATTTGGCGTGAACACTAGCGTCAGGTGATCAATTTTCATAACGGCAAGGAAAGTTTTGTGAGTGCGCCACACCACATTTTTTTATTATATTTCATGAAATTTATTGCATGCTTTTTTCTAGTTCACTATCCTTTTTAAATTTCAGAATCTTGAAAAACTGAAATATCATACTCCTACAAGTTAAGCCTTCTAATGGACAAAGTAGAATCCAAAGTAGATAATATCTACTTTATTATCATTTTTAATAACTGAATATTTCAATTACCCTCAACCCTTAAGCATTCTCCAGCAATGGAGAATCATTTGCTTTTGGGACTGGCTTTTTATTTTGCTCTGCGATAATGGAATAATCTTCTGCTTGAAATTAATTGGCTCAAATTGAAAAATTCAAGAGACAATCTGATAAAAGAATTACCTGTTATTCGCTTGGTGTGGTACTGCTCTGTCAGTGCCCAGGAATGGGAATGATATGGATGGGAACATTTCGAAAATATGAATGTTAGCTTCTAATTCTACGGAGACATTGTATCTTTCTCATATTACTATGATATATGATTCTGATTTAATGAAAAGGCTGAGAACTACGCTGCATCCAGAGAGTGTAGAATGTAGAATGTAATTACATTCTATACTCTCTTCATGCATCCTATTTATTTCACTTTGAAATTTGAGATCACTTTGAAATTTATGTTTCAATTGAATTTGAATTCTTGTGTAGGAACTCATATCATATTCGCATGGGATGAAAGTTGAACTCCTTTGCATAGAAAAATTGATATTGTTGAGTAGAACGTTGTTTTATGTTATAATTTACTATGCGGTATTGTTTTTCAAGTATCCGCAGGCCTTTTTTCATCCTAAACTGTTTTTAAAGGCCCAAAAACCAGATTATCCATCCAAATACTCCATACAAGATACAATTGCACATCTGCAAACAACTCATGCATCGAAGCAACCATCAATTATATCCAGACATGAGCTATCCGCTTTCAGACTATTTCGCAGGTATTCCTGCTTTCCCACGTTTGACTGCAAATTTTCCGTTGTCCGTTATCGAAACACAGAGTGTTGTAACGTTAAAATTGGACGCGCTGTTGAACAGAAATCATGAATAGCCAATGTCGCAATGTGGCTTTAATCGGACCATGGCTTGCTCCGACTCAATCTATTTCGATCGATTTTAAGCTTGCGCCACACTTTTCTATCCGACTTTGTTACGATTTATTGAAAGTGGCTAGAATAGAGGTTTGGTAACTGGTTTTTTTCAGAAATGGAACTCAAATTACGAGATTGAAAGCTTTGGGGAACTATTGTTTCAAGAGAGGGGCATCTGGAAAAGTCTGGATTCTAAATAAACAATCTGGATATTTTGTGAAATGCTTTCGATGAATAGGGTTTATCTCTTGGAATAACCTCATTCGTCACACTCTAGGATCAAAAGCAGATTTTGTTTGGCTTTTACCGCTGTGCTGCATTCGTACAATACAATTTTCAGCATTTTGCCAATGTTCAGAGTTCTTGAGTGTAGCCTAACATTCATGTTATTTTAATCTAAATTCATCTCATGCATCAGCTTATTCTACGCGGTCTCAGAATCTTCTGTTCCTGTGACTTAGCGAATTGTTTGTAAATACTTGATAAATTTAGGGTGATCTCTCCCTAGTTTTTTGTTAGTCAGCTCACAGATAACGCAAATCGCAACCCAAAATCATAGTCTTCAATAATAATCCATTTTCCCACGCTATAAATACGAGTAAATTTAATTGATATTGAGGACAACCCGAGGAATACACTCTTATTGTGTTAACAAGTCGATTCACCTAGATGCGTGCTATACAATACTCTATTTCTAATAATCTTGATTAGAGATAAAGAAAAATGTATCATTATAAATTCATTAATATAATCATAGATCATATTATAGTTATGGGGAGATGTATAACATAATATAAAAGAGGTCATATTAATGTCAAGATTAATGCTATTTAATTGTAGTGCAAGTAACCTCCTAGTCTGCAAATAAAATTGATTTTGTAGCAATTACCTAGAAACTGAAAATCCCATCAAGAGAAAGTTCTAACGTTCGTCTGTCTATTAATGTTTATTTGCCCTCAAGGTATGTCTTGTAGTTTCAACGATTGAAGAATCGAATTGAAATACTAGTAAAATATAGATTCACTTCTAACTATTATTCTATTTGGAGTTGCACCTATCCGTATCCTTCTCAAATATTGTACGAGATTTTATTTCTCAAATTTTGCCCTCCAATTTTCAGGATAACTCATTTGTACCAGGTTTTATTTCCCAGTCCTGGAACTGTTGATGTAGTTTGAGTTATTGAATTAAGTTTCGATTGTTACACCAATACCAATATCTAGTTTATATGAATATGCAATTATAAAACAAGATAATTGGATAACTATAGATATTGCAATATTTTGTACGTTTACTTTGTATCCGTATAAACTATTTTATCTTGTCTATGAAGCTAAGCTATCCTTATCTATCTATCCATCTTCATCCTCATCCTTGTCAACCTTGGCTCTGATATTCTTCTATCCACATCATAATCCATTATTATCTTCTTACTTTGCTGGTTTGGATCTTGTAATTCTCGAAACAGAAGCACTGTGATTTAAAGCTTGCCTCCGGTCGCAGGTCACAGAATGAGTTCTCAAATCCGTCACAATGCCACAGCTAAGCTCGATAAGTTGCTAGTATGTGACTTTCTCGATTTTCAGGTGTCGCATGCTATCTCTTGGGAACCACATATCTTCATTGAAATTTAATTTTGCACATACGACACGTCCGCTCCTGGAAAAGCTTTCTCGCTGATGCCAAGGAAAGATGCAATACACATAACTTGAGCAGTGCTCTTCCTCTTTCTTTTTTGCCACCTCTCACTCCCTATTTTTATCCTGTCACCATATTCTCATTTCTTTCTTTTTACCTTCTTGTTTAACATTATTTTCCCGTCATATTTACATGGTAACACAATTCTTATATAACTATTTCTTGGAAGTATGCATTCTCTTGATTGAACGATAAACATCTCTAGCAGAAGATTATTGCTTGCTAACCCACTTTCTTAAGAATTTATTGTAATAATTTGTTCTGCGCATTTTGAAGTCTTGTAGATATATTACATAGAAAACGAGCAGCAAGTGAAATCTTCTGATTCGCGATGATCTTACTTACAGAGAATCAAATTATGGAACTATTGATAATTTTATAGAATTTTGAATTTTGTCTTCGACAATTGAAGTCTTCGTTCATTCTAGTTATTTTTCATTCACGTATCATGTTTCTGTGTAAAAATATTTCACCTTGAATTTACATCTTGGTAAATCGTTTTCCTCAATTTTTCCATAATATTATAATGATTGAGAAGAGAACTAAGGTTATTAATTCGGCTACATTTCCACAGTTTCAGTTCCATATTTTACAGTTTCTGATAGCAATTATTGAAATTAGATAGTTATTGTGAGTCAAGTAAATTAATACTGTTTATATCAGTAAAAAAATAAATGAATAAGTGTTGTGTATTTGAATGATAGCCTCCATCATCAACAACATTACGATTCAAATCCTTAAAATCATTGTTCCACTTTCCTTCTACTCAGATGGTGAACTGATATACTTTACTACAGTTTGAGAAATACGTGCCTGCTTCATCTCCTAGAATTCCATAGTGAATTTTCCATACTCTTGTCAATTGCTTACAAATAGTCATTAGAGTGGATCTAGAATGAACAAGAGTAAATTAAGTCAGTCTGCCCGAAAAGTAGAAGTCAGTGTCTGGAGCGTAGTTAAGGCGCCGTCGCTTAGCGTGCTGCCTGCTTGTCTTTAGACTCGACGTCAGTGTGTCATTCTTCATTCCTACAGATTCTTTATACCTGAGATCTCGTTGAATAAATGAATAAATTTGCATCAAACCTCGCTCCGCGCCGCTTCTGTATGTACAGCTTGGTAATTTTCTACTCTGTGTAACAGTATTCTGATGTGATGTCAGACGAAATAAGAAATCCACTTTTAACAAGTTGAAATATTAATTGAGAGGACTCTCTTCCGTGATGCCACTCAACGATTGTTAGTCAAATCTGTCTATTATAATGTTGTGACAGCTTTATCCATTGTGTATATTTGTGATTATGTCTCTATTTGATGTGCTGGTTTTTTATGATGATTAGGAATGAATACTTTAGTATTGGATTTATTTGACTGGTTAACAAGTAAGTTTTCAGAAATCTCTTGAGTTATTTAATTGAACTTCAATTGAAATAATTGTTCTGAAATCGCTTTCAATTTCGATTCTAATTTGATTACACGCTCCAACTTGGAGGATAAATATAATTATATCTAATATGGGATATGACAATTTTATGAGTGGTATCCCTTGGCAGTAGCAGTCAAGATTAGGCATTCAAAAAGCTCAATAGTTTCAGTTAAACTGTGATTTAATCAAATTATGAAAAAAATCACAGTTATGGAATGATAACATGGCATCGTACATGGAAAAAATCTGGTTCCAATCAATCAGTGACAATACCAAATATATTGTTATCTCTGTCCACGCTCAACAGTGCAGTTAGGTATTAACCTTGATCATGTATACCGAAGCTGACATTGAGGTAGGCTGTAGTTGCTAAATTTCGCCACCAGTAGCAGTATTGTAGTTGTATATTGTTATCGTTATCAACAACGATATTATAGTCTCTTTTCGTTCAATTCTAGTGTCAGTTCTTAGGTAATTCTCGGATTTGCTGGGCAGTATATAGTAAGTAATCTTTAACCGTATTATATTGCTAGTTGAAACATTGATTTTTTCCTACTTAGGAAAACTAGGTTTCTCGTCTTTCTATTTTATTTAAATAGTAAATTTGAATAGCATGGTATTTTTGAGAAAGAAAACTCTCAGTTGAATAGAGAAAACCAATTAGCTAGCACCTAGCACCATCTTGACTCCAAGTGCTTTTACTGGATTAAATAGATTGCATTTTCACATTTTGCAAACACTATTGGATTAATTTTTGCTCTCAATGAAAATAATGGATACCAGCTTCCCGGATTAAGTTGATGGGGTCTTTGGCGATTTTCTTATTTTTCCTTACCACGACTATGCACTTTTCTAGTTATTTCTTTTCCATTCTGACTCTTCATTCTAATCAGCATCTCTGATTATACGGAGTAACCCAGACACGCTTAATTACTTCACCATGTTCTATTAGTAATCTTAAAACCTGAAACTTCTTAGTAAAGTAAATTAATATTTATATAAACGTATGAAGTCGCAGTGGTAAAAGCGGCAAAACAAGGGGAACATTTCAATTGCAGAAACGTTTCGTTTACAGAAATGTATGTGCAATCAAACACTCTCAGAGCAATTTAATGTGGATTTGTCGTAATATATAAAAGAACTGAGAAACCCTACCATATAATTACAAATCAATTCATTTCACATGAAACATCAGAGAAAATTCTTTACAAATTTCATTCTCCATTTCAGTAGAAACAATAATAATAAAATTGTATAGAATTATTACAACTTGTAAACAGGAAAAATTTTAAATGCTTCAATAAATAATGGAGTACTCGTACACTGGACGAAAAATGAACTTTTCTGAAATATTTAAAACTTATCAATTTCTTCCTTTTAATCTGTAGGTGCGTACAGACTTATGCGCTACCAGTTTCCTTTAAGCTTATCATATCTGAATTTGTAGAGAAACAGTAAGGTACAGATATAGTAAGCATAGCATCAGCTGATGAAAAGCGCAATGCGCGTGTTTGTGGCGCACAAGTCTGTACGCACCTTGATATTCGAACATTTGTATACATACACTTTTATTAATAGAACAATATAAAATCTTATAGCACCCTTTATTTATAAAAAAACTTTAAAATAGTTTAACAACTAGTTTCGGTGATATCACGCCATCGTCATCAGGTTTTAAAATAAAATAAAATTCAATAAATGTTTAAAAATTGATACAAATTTTTTTGTATTAATGTATTGATATAAAACTTTTTGTATCAATTAGTAAACATTTATTGAATTTTATTTTATTTTATAACCTGACGATGGTGTTATATCACCGAAACTAGTTGTTAAACGATTTTAAAGTTTTTTTTTTAAATAAAAGGTGCTATAAGATTTTATATTGTTTTATTAATTTAAAAAGTAGCCCTTGTCAATGAAGTGTTTTATACACTATTATGTATACACATGCACATACACATACATACACTTGCATGCATCAAAAATCAATAAAAGTAAATATAAATTGGATGATTTCTATAATTATGAATGATTTAAGAAACTACAAATGACAGGACATACATGATGAACATGTGTGCACACATATATATACATTGTTGTGTCATCACAGCGAAAGGCTTCGAACAAAATTTTCAGGTTAGATTTTTGTATCTTCGATTTTTTGTTGCTTATTTTTTCTTCACTACTCTATTTTAGTTAAAATTTTTTGTCTTTCATTATAATGTGTAATTTTATTTATTGTTATTGGTTGTTCATTCTATGTTAGAGCTGCTCTCAAAAAGCAGTTTTTTGTTCCGAGCCTCTCGTTGATGACAAAACATGATGATGATGATGTTTATACACACATGTTCATCATGCATGTTCTGTCTTTTGTGGCTAGCCTTACATGTTTTTGAATCGATGGGTGTAGTAGAGAAATACTTCGAAACAACAATTATTATTTTTTTAAGTATTTAATCATACTATTTCAAATTACCCCAGTTTTACTTTTCTTGGGGAATAAAATTCACAGCCGTTATTGAATCATGAATTCACGCGGTTGGCGTGTGGTTGTTTCAGTAGAAATATTGGTATTACTTAGAGATCGTAAACTGCTTACAAATTTTTGTGCTGTTATTTCCTTACAACCTTTCCGCTCATATTATCGTTTATAAATGAAAGTAACGACAATCGATTTAACGATTACTGTGTTTCACTGTGCGCCCTCATCGCATTCGTCACTTTAATTGACACCGTTGTGCTATTAGTAGCTGACAAAATGTGATGAAACATTTCCAACGGAAAATTTAAGTGAATACCAACGAGGCTGGAAAACCCAGTCCATTTCAGCCACTTGTTGATATTAGGACACCCTTCTGAATAAATCCACCCTTCGAAAAGGCTGAAAACACCTGTTTGAATATTTATTGTAGGTATTTTGATGGGCTATTTTTATAGCTCTATTCCTCAACTTCACCCTACAGAGTAAATTCCCACGAGCGATAGTTTCCTGCTTTCCATCTATAAATAATACAACACTAGAAATCTATCGTTCTTTTTGTGCTGGGCTGCTAACTGTTCAAGACTTTCAAGGGACAACGTCAAGCTCTAACGTTATCAACGTTATTGGTGTTATTACAGTCTTCAAATCTTATTAAATTTTAAGAGCTTCAAGAACATAATTGATCAATAATTGAATTTTGAAAGAGCGCTCTCAAGTTTTCCCTTTGGAGGACGTGTCATGTTCAATAACGGTTCAAATTCATACAACTTGCATCTAGTTTCTTAACTATTCAACTCTCTAATTTGTAACTTTGATGCCCTTTGACAATTCTTCGACCCTTTTTAGTCTTGACTTCCTTCTACCCGTTAAAGTGCTCCTTGTTCCTCCATTTATTAGTTACTAAAAGGAAATATGTACTGAAATTCTATGCTATTTCTTTATTCTTTCTCTCATATCTCTATTGGTTCGTGAAAAATATACAGGTTCCAAACTTTTTCCAATTTATAAGTATTTTTGACTTGTAAAACTCTTATTTTGAATAATATATAGCCTATTTCACATATTTTGTGATGGACATATAATTACAGATGTGACAGAACAGAATAGTATTTTTCCCAAAATACGATTCTGCATATACTCAGTTTGAATTTCTTTTTCTATAGTGTATAAAATTACTGTAATTTAAAAAATATATTGACATTTAACAGTCAAGAAGCAACGAGGAATTGAAAATAATTTGAAATTCACAACTCTTGATATCAACGGGAAAAACGTCTAATAATGACAATGTTATTTGTGATAGAGTATGAAAAATACAATGAATAGAAAATCATTCTATATCTTGTCTTATACATCTTGTGCCATGATGAATTAAGGGGACTGAAGGAAGAAAAATTGAAAAATGTGGTCATTTTCGGTTTTTTGTCTAATATTGTAGTTTGAAATTCCCTCTTTCCAATGCCACTTGAATCAGATCGCTACAAGCAATAGGCGATGTTTTATAAATGTTTTAGTGAACAGATGTAGCAAGCTATTTCATGTTCGCTCTAGCAATGATGAACCCCTTCACCAACTGTGTGATGATTCATGGTGCAAGTATAAGGAAGCAGTAGCCACTGAGAAAGAATATGATCATAGTAAGCATTTCCACCTGCAGAAAATAATTATGGATGAAATTAAACCAATTTTCAAAAGTCTTACTGAAAGCTGTTTGCTGGAGAAGTGTTTGTCAGGGAAAACTCAAAATGTGTGTGAGAGCTTGAACAATCTAATATGGGCTATAATTCCAAAAAGAACTTTTGTAACACTAAAAACACTGCAGTATTGTATTTATAATGCCATCCTCAAGTTCAACGATGGAAACATGTGTAAGATTGCTGCTTTCCAAACAATGAACCTGGATCCTGGGAGGAATACTCTGGAAGCCATGAAGAAATTGGATCAAGCGCGTGTGAAGGATAGTGAAAGGGCCATTCAGGAAATTGAAAAAAAGATAAGGCAGAAGAGAAGTTTGACAAGGAGAAGACAAGAAGATGAGTATGAGCAGCAGGAGAGTCAAGCAGGACCCTCATACAGCAGTGGTCAACATTGAAATGGTGAGTGGAATCAGGCTTCAGTTTCAAAAAATTTTCAAACGCGTTTTTCTCAAAACTACATTTTTCAACATAAAGGTACACTTTTCTCATGAACCAGATGAGATAGACTCTTATTTTTTTTTTAAATGAAAGGTATATCCTTTTTACATATTTTGAATGTACAACTTTTCTGAATTACAATTACTTTTTGACAAAAAAATTTTTTCTAAAAATTTTTTTACCAAAAAATGACATATTTTTTAAAAAATCATAAAAAATTTATCTGTCTGCCAAATCGAAAGTTACACATTCAAAATATGTAAAAAGGATGCACCTTTCATTTAAAAAAAAAATAGGAGTCTATCTCATCTGGTTCATGAGAAAAGTGTACCAATGTTAACATTGTGTTAGATAGGAACCTTCAGTCCCCTTAATACTGCTTGTTATTTGATTTTTTTTTAATTATCAGTTAATTTATTTTGAAAATTTCACTTTTTCAGCGGGACTGGCAAAAATGCACCAACTTCTTTGTTGCCAGTTCGTCCTAGCTGCTTTTGGACCCAGACAGAATCATGAAGTCGAAACCAACGACAAATCCAAAGGTGAGTATACAAACTTCAAATTCAAATACTTTACTTACTATGCGATAGAAATTCCGTGATAGAAGGCTATGGAGGCAAGGAAAGATTCCTTGATAGCTTCCTCTCTTCACCTAGATAGATAGATACATTTACCACCACAAAGAACATAGAATACAAAGTATAGTTTATTGTAGTAGGAGCTCAGGTACAAGTCAAGAGCATTTGGTTGATAAATAATGTAAGCCGGGTTAGCCAGGTCACCTCAAGTCCAGAACTCCCACTCTATTATCAACTCTTGGGAGGAGTCTAATTTTCCCGAAAAAACAAAGTATCCAGCCCGTAGTAGGTCAGAACGTCAGAAGCTCTTGGCTTACTTTTTATCCCTCACATTAGTTTCAATGTTAGTTGTCAAGTTGACAGGCCATATTTCTTACCTCGCTAGACCACACTCCAAGTTAGCAGGCAACAATATTTCTTTCTTCCTCAGTTTGCTGTATATCTTTGAACGGTGGGAGTACACTCCTGAAGAAAATTTCAAAATTTATCTAATCTCGAGATTTCTACTCCCTCATGAGTGGTAGGAAATTATTTTATGACAGTTTCCCATAAGATTGAAACTTTCAAGAATGAAATGATTAAATATATTTATAATGTAGGCTATATCACGATCCAATAATCCATCATTGCATTATTGTATAGAATTTGCTATCATTGATGAATCTGTTTCTCAATAAGGTAGAAATGATATTGAGGAAAAATAACCAGTATGACGAACTCTCAAATGATTACAAATTAAAGAGGACATATGTATGCCCATAACATTTTGCGGTGAACATGAACTCAAATGTTATAGATACTTGCCCACAAAAACCTACCCAACAGGCTATCATTGTGGAGGAGAATCCAATTCCTACTTTGAACTTGTTAGGGTTGCTAAGACTGTCAGATTGCATTTTTCCGCAACAAATTCATGCTTTGGATAATAAACTCATTCAAGTTATTGGTCAAAATAATTAACCAATCTTATTGGTGGAAAGATTCCACATTCCACCCCACTTTTTTAATAAAAAAAACAAACCATCATCATTTTCCCTTAAAGGATTAGGTTATTTAAATAACTTGTTTCGGTACCCATCTCTTCCTAGGCCTCCCCATATCTTTTAAAATGTAGGTTCGTATTATTGGAATCCTAGTGGAATTCTTCCGAATGTCATCATATCAAAATGTTAATATGTATCAGGTTCTTCTATCCCGTATTATTTTATTATGTAAAGGTGTGACATTAAAAACAAACTACTGCAATGAATTCTGTTCTAATGCATAGAGAAGTAGCTTACACAGAGCTTGATTGAAGCATTTTCCTCACTATGGAAAAAGACTGCTTCCAAGCAATCAATAGCATGTACGGAGCTCATACCTATCATTCTATTCGAACACACATCGATAGACTGCACTCAAGTTCTCATTATTATTATTGTTACTTGTCGCGCGAGTGCTATTTACGATTTTATCGATCAGTTGCTTTCACAAAAGAACAGAGTACTTTTTCATGAACCACTGAAGAGTTGCACTAATAATCCCAGTTGAGTAAAAACAGTGAAACAATAGGTCTTTTTCCCCCTTTTAGAATGGGGGCCCCCTGTGTCCTCTCGTTCAGAGTTGATTGCAGTTTGAGAGGCGAAAGCTCATTGGCGACTCTGTTGTCATTGTTCCACCCGGAGTGATTTAATTAAATGAATTTAATTACCCTTTTACTGAAAATTAGACTTTTGTTTTGACTGCGTTGGGATTGGGGAAATCGTTTGGTGATTTTGTTATTTATTCCATGGGTTCGTATCCCTGAAATTTAATCAGTTGTTGTTTAATAATGGATTCATTATGTTTCAGTTATTACTCATTATTAATGAAATGATAAAACAACAGAGACAAGCTCTGACAAATCTATCAATAAATTAGTATCAAAAATTTAATCTAAATATTTTCGTCAATCAGGATCATGATTACAAATCTGCTGGTAGAACTCTGTTTTAAACTTTTGAACGTCAGCTTGATGCAAAACCTGAAATAGAACTAATAAATCCTACTCATGATCTGTGTTATACATTATTATTTATTCTTTATTTTGCTCTTTTTTATCACAATCTCTATTGTATGAAAGGCCTTAATCGATCTAATTCAATGTGATAGGAGTGGTGAGTGATGGGGGGGGGGCATTTTCCTGGTAGAAGTCTTTTGAGGATTATCGTTGTCAAGGAAATTATCATGAGACATCAATATTTTCTCTGGCACACCCAGTGAGAATAGAATGGCACACCGCGTCTTAGCCCAGTCAATGAAAAAACAGGGTTTTGCACAACAAATAATGGGAAAGCTGAATTCATGCAAGGTTTATTACTATTTATAGGAATTTATTATACATAGTACATAGCCTGGAATCGAAGAGTCCCACTTGTTACACAAATTGCTTCCCTCCCAGGACCCCGCCGAAGTTCAATGGTTTCGTGAAACAAGTTTATCTTGGCTCCAAATTAAGACATCGATCTGATTTCGATTCAATCATTTAAAGGATGAATAGATCTACAATTAATAACATATAACACTCCATCGTATTGTTCAGTATCTATTGTTCAGGAAGTTATTCCCATACGAACGCAGAAAATTAGGAAATGTTCACCTAATTTCAAATGGGATTCATTGAAGTAAAATTGTTCAATATCTAACATACCCGCAATTTTGCAATACCAATCAGTGTAATCTCATGATCATTGAATTTTATGATTCAGTGTAATGATGAATATTATTATGACTTATTATCAATTGATTATACCTGAATCTAAAGGAATCCTATCTATTGATGATGATATAATATGAACACTGATTAATGATTATTTTGATGACATAAAGAGAAACTTTGTGCTTGTGCGCGAATGCTACTGATGCTCCTGCTGATTAGTGTATATCATGCTCATTGAATTTGATGATTGAGTATAATGATGGATATTATTATGAGTATTAATCAATTATTATGATATTATTATTATGATATTATTAATCAATTCATTTTACTTCAATCTAGAGGAATCACATGATAGTGTGCAGGAGAATCAGCAGCACTCACCGCGCATAAGAACTTGGCCTCTCTGGGACTTCAAATTTGCGTGCATATAAAATTATTATTGTCTTCTTGTGACCTAAACTGGACGATATAATATTATGGATGGCAGTATGTTATTCCAATATCAAGTCAGTAGACTGCGCACAAAACAATCGAGATTCTGTTCTGGATGTTCGATGTCAAGTCATGGTTATTCCGCGCAGAGGTGATGTCAACTGCTCACTACGATCATGTGATTCGACTTTTTCTTGTGGTTTTAATCCAATTTACTGGTATATTCAAAATAATACTAAATGATTCACAAATGCTTCGTCTCAAATTGTGAGTCAATAAGATGCGTACCAGAGATGCTAAAAAAAACCTTACTCATCAATTGATACTTGATCAATCCATGAAGTGTCAAAAAATAGGGGTAGCTTTTTGAAAATTTAAGATTCTTCTGGGTGGGTTAAGGCTTAAACAAAGCACCTTCCAGCCATCACTAACTTTTATCAAACCTCCATCAAAAGCTTTTTATAGGTATCGAGGAATAAACTGCATAATAGTTATTTTATTATAATAGTTATTCTTCTCGTAAAATAACTTGGAAGTATCAATTTAAGATAGAAAAAAATGATCGTTAGTCCTAGTAATAGTAACAGTTATATTCAATTAAAAAATAATAGTTATTGTTTATTCAGCTAAAAGTTTTTTTTTGAATCGGCGTTGAAGATGAATTTAAAAAATTTTCGTGAAAAATGTTCAATAATGAGTAGGATATTTCAATTGAGAAACGAAGAGGCTATCACCTAAATGTAAAGAACCTCCCGACCAAGGAATTCTGTTGAAACTTTTCTATGAGGAGTTGGCAAGTTCAAAATTGAAAAAGTTTTGAGGAATCATTTATTTCCATTGTTGAGCCACTTGAACTGCAGCCACTACCACCACTGTTGTGCTTGCTCATTCTGCTTCATTGAAAGAATTGCCAGCTTTTTGTGTTCCGCATTTTTTTCGAGGATCACACAGTTTATCTTCTCAACTTCTAACTTCCACTGGATAGGTGAAGGCTTCAACGTGATTGATAGAATCGTTCAGGTGGTTTTGAAAACTCATTGATCCTGCGTGCTTCGGCATAACACTCATCAAGGCTACTGATTCTTTTTCAATCTCACTAGTTGATTCCATCGAGTTTTCCAATTATACTTGCTATTAAAGTGGTAGTTTATCTATTTCACCGTATTTCTACAAATAAACAGTATTTATCCAATTAAACTCTTATGTTCTCAGTTTGAATCCGTACAATTATTCCAGCAGTCAGACCCATATCGTATTGCCCAGACCTATTTCAAAAAAAAATCTGTTCCAGGATCTCGATATCTTCAGAATTTGAGGATGGAGATCGGGGAATAGTGGTTTCGTTTTAAAGCCATTGGAAACAAAAAGCGAAACAAATTTTCCAAGTAGCCAAGCATTGATATAAATACAACACAATTTCTAGTTCTACAGTGATTAAAAATAAATGGTTCTTTCAAGCCTAGTAACAATGAATTAATTGATAAAAATTGAATTACACTCTTATTCATTGGTGTAGCCAAGTTAAGACAGTAATATCATAGTAAAAATAAACAGTTAACATTACATTGGTAAAATAATCGTACTGTGGTACTAAGAGAAAAATTTGGTGTGGAACACTCACACAACTTTCCTTGCTCATTGAACTGTAAGCCTCATTCTTGAACGAGAATAATTTAGGGGAATAACATTATAACGATTGGCGGCAACATATTTGAAACTACGATCAGACTTCTGTATATGTGTGTATATAATATTTTTCAGAGTACTTTTTCATTTGTTTAAATTGTGAAATTCGATGATTTTTTTTAAAAGTTGTCAAAACAGCTGTTCTACAGATGAAATATCTCGACTATTTGTTCTTTTTATGAACTGCTCTACCTACCTACCTCATGCACGAGAAGGAGGTTACAAAGTCCATTTCTCAAGGATGGGGTGGACCCCCCATTAGTTTCCTAGAAAGGAGACTCATGCCAGTTGATAGAGCCGATAAATAACTATACAGGGTATGAATTTGAAAAAAAAAGGTTGAGTCATTTTTGAGAAAATCGTGAAATACATGGTTTTTTAGTAATTACCCGCCATTTTTCTCAAGAATATTACGGAGCTCCTGCAATTTTCCCAGAATTGAGACTCATGTCAGTTGATAGGGCTTATAAATAGCTATCCATGGTATGAATTTGAAGAAAATCGTTATTGTCGTTTTCGAGAAAACCGTGAAAAACATGGTTTTTTAGTGATTATCCGCCATTTTTCTCAAGAATATTACGGAGCTCCTGCAATTTCCCTAGAAATGAGACTCATGTCAGTTGAAAGGGCTTATAAATAGCTATCCATGGTATAAATTTGAAGAAAATCGTTAGAGCCGTTTTCGAGAAAACCGTGAAAAACATAGTTTTTTAGTAATTATCCGCCATTTTTTCCGCCATTTTGAATAGAATTTTATCGAATTTCTTATTGCCGGATCCTCATGGTATAAGGACCTTAAGTTTAAAATTTCAAGTCAATCGGTTGATTAGGAATGGAGTTATCGTGTTCACAGACATACACACATACACACACACACAAACCAACACCCAAAAATCATGTTTTTGGACTCAGGGGACCTTGAAACGTATAGAAAACTTGAAATTAGGGTACCTTTATTTCTTTTGGAAAGCAATACTTTCCTTACCTATGGTAAAAGGGCAAGGAAAGTAAAAATCTGAATTCACACTTCCAAATAATTTTCTCTTGAGTTTGTTGAAATATTAGAACAAAAAATAGTAAATCTAGAAATAAACCTCCCAGAATAAAAAGCTATCTAGTGTTCCCTTGGAGAGTTTTCACTAGATGTCGAATTTTCAGTAAAATACAATATACTATATAGTTATGGTTCGAGGAATTTGATACTATTATATAGTACTGTGTAGCACAGTGTGGCTTCTGCTGGTGATGTGAAGGTAATAAATAAAATGTGTCGTGATTTATTGAAATTTGCAGGTCGCTTAGTGCGCTCTCTCCTCCACCCTGCCAGATCTCACCAGCCGTTATTACGCTGAAATAGCTCTGGTGAGATACCTACCAAACTGCTCGTTCCTAGTATACAGGCAAGATCATCCAATGAAAGCCACTCTGAAGTGAACGCCATCATCGGTTTGATGTATGATCCTCACGGAAACTTCAAGCATTTATTCAGCGTGTATATATTGTGTATCTTTTTCAACAATCGCCTGTCAATAACTGTTGTTTGTAAGTGTACACTCCGTATTCGTAAAGGTTGTAGGCTATACTATTTGTATACTTTGGTTCCGATGCCTGCAAATTTCCCTCTCGCCTCTTGCAAATTTGAGGCACCGATCATCCTTTTTTTCATACATTAAAATGTATTAGGGCAGAATTTACGCACTGATCGGACAATTTGCTCCCTGCAATTTTCAGATGAAATATTGGTTCTGTAATAACAGATTCATTTTTGGTTCTGTGTGGAATAATGGTCAAAATTGATAATTTTTTAATGAAGGGTTCTACTAAAAATATTGATAATATTTTAATAGGATCTCTCTTCAATCAATCGATCGATCTCTGATAAGCTCACGTTTTCTTTGAAATTGTTATTCAATTTTTCACTTTTCGTTGCATCATTCAAGTCTCTGGCCACGAGGCATACATAAACGCCATGTTCTCTATTCTTTTGTTGGAAAGGTGACTTTACAGCAGAGATAAGGAAAGATCTATAGTTTCGTTTCTCTATGCTTACAGACAGTGTTCTGAGCTCTAGAATAAATTCCAGGTTTTGGACCTGGATATATAGGTCCATTTTTATCTTCTACCAACATCCACGCAAAATGCTAGGAATCATGAAGGCAAAATCTCTCTCACCGTTGGGAAAATAAGTTGAAATTTTACTGCTTAAAATAGTTAGAGCCACTGTTATTGTTGGAGAAGAGAATATTGAAGAAATATCTGATTGAAAGCTTCATATTGAGATTTGAAGGATTTGATGGGTCTTTGGAGGAATTTGTGACGAAAAATTGTATGCTGAGATTGATTATTGAAAAAATAGTCTGCTCAACATACAATGACTGATACAATAGTGGAGTATAATGTGGTGTATCCTACAATAAAAGAACATCAACATGATTGTGTATTTACAGTACAGAAAAATCATCAACGTTGCTCAATTCCCCGTCGAATGAGATAGAAATGTAGTTTTGTTAATACTGTTATTGCAGCCTTTTGAAATTACGAGTGGAATGGGAAATTGGTGTTGGATGATTGTTGGTTGTTGGGTTGAAGGGGGTGGGGGAGAGGTAGTTGATAATCCCACCGTCAATAAATCCCTCACAATTTGCGTTTGAATCAACAATACTTCAACGCTAATGCGAAAACATTCTCAATTTAAGTTCCCCCGGTAATAAATGGGCCAATTGTTGGAGTATACTCGTTACTAAGGAAATGATTTCAAACACACAATATCACAATATACATTATTAGTTGGTGATTTGCTTCCCTACAAACTAATGGAATCTACCATTATCGAGGTATATGAATACCTCCTATTGTATATGAATACTACTATTGTCGAGGTATAGAATCATCGATTTGTTGCTAGAAGTCCACTTGCAAATCGTGATGGATGTGTGGATTATTGTATGGGGTGATCGATGTATCCTCTGAAATGACACAGATTGAGAAATCGGTTTGATGATTGAAATATATGCAGAAAAATCAAATAAAGAGATCCACAATTGTTTATGATCTTGTATTTGTAGAAGCTAGACGATTGCATGAATGTCGAGGATTGGTCGCAAACGTCACGCAGCTCCACATGCAATAGAACACCATAAATAGTCATCTTTTACAATTTCTCACTTTCTACGGTTCTCGATAATTTTCCCTTCACTTGTTACTAGTGTTAATGACAATTACATTTAATCGTTTATACTCCACTTCCAATTCGAACAGAATAGTCTTGATTTTCAATTAAAATGATGAAAAGTTCATCATAATGCAGAAGGAACCAATCAACATTGAACATTCGACTTTTTTGATCGTAGCAATATGAATCTCTATATTGCCTTTCCCTTCATTAATGGGATATTTTGAATTTTGGACTGCAATTCATTACAATGACAATAATTAATCATCTTAATCAGTTATTTTTAGTTATTGCTGATAAAAAGATCAATAGTAGACGCATTATCAGCAAAAATTGAAAATCAACAATTGATCTAACAATATTTGAATAACGAGCTCTGCATTCTATTTAATGGACCAGGCAATCATATTCGTCGGTTCCATTCGACGTACCTATTTTCTGGATGAGTCCGAACTCATGTTCATTCATCAGGTATACTTTATCATCAATAAATTCGATATTTCTCCAAAAATCCACCATATTTCTACTGACTTCTATATGTTGGAATTCTCTAATATCCTAGAATCCTCTAGTTATAGAATAATAGAGTAATAGAATTTTCAGTATGATAGAATCTATTCATTCATGAAAAATATATTTTCAAAAGTTGATCTTCCTTAGAATTTTCTAAAATGAGGAAATTTGTGGAGCTTCATCAAACTTCAAAGCAAAATTGCAAAAATTGCTACTTTTATCCGCTGGATTTGTATTTGAGAGTAAAGTCAATTAATCAATTAATTTATTTATTAATACTGTAAAGCTCCGATAGGGTCATCAATGAATAGCTTTTATAGCTACATCAATGAATTCCAAGTGTGTTAGAATATTTCACGTGTTTCAATCAAATTATTCTTATTATTTTTAGCTAGAAGAGGTTTTAAAGAAGCTAAAAAAGGAGAGCATGGCAAAGGATGAGAAAATGGGTCTTGGGAAGAACGATAACAACAAAGATATGGAGAACAAGACCAAGTTGAAGAATTGGAACACTGAGGAGGAGGAGTAGAAGGGGTAAAGGTGGTGGTGGTGGAGGAGGAGGAGTAGAAGAAGGAGAGGAGGAAGAAGAAAAGGAGTAAGAACTAGAAAATTGAAATCAGAGTGCATCCCTAGCCACAGCTTTTGTCAAATAGTTTCTTATGACTAAAACACTCGCCGTGTAATAAGCTCGTGTAGTGCGGCCTAAGCTGAACAATTGCCAAGACATTATGAAATGTCTCATAAGAAATATTTATGAGACTGAGATGCAGCCGCGCGACAGAGGCTTATGGAGTTTGGTGGCAAAGAGGGTTGGTGAAGAGAAGCCTAATTGAGAAACTTTTGAATATATGCTGATTCCCACACTGCAGCCTAGCAGCAAACGAGCTGTTGGAAATCTCTTTCTATTTTGTTGTTAGAGCAGCCTCGGGAAAACTTTTCTGTCTGCGACATTTGCAGTTCCCTCACTTGGTGTGGTTGCTACTGTGCGTTTGTGAATTCGTATTTTATTCCAAATGAGTTTGTAACGCTGTATGTATATATGAGATCTCTGCGCATGAAATTTCAATGAATTCCTTGACATTGAATATGGAAGTTCAACTAGAAGCGGAAATTGATATTCAATGTGTATTGGAAGGTTTATTTTTGGATTACGAAACTAAGAGGAAATTTAAAGCTTCAAAGTATAAGCTGCAGCTATACGTAGCTGAAGCAGAGACGACCTGCTTGGATTAACATTTTCAAGGTTGTTAAATGTTTGTGACATTATTTGTTTTTAACGTCAGTAGTATTTGCTGAATCCAATATTACTAAACTGAAATTTAGTAAATCAATTTTTAACAAAAACACTGTTTTTTAGTAGTCGTAAGGCCCATTGACGGCATAAATTATATATTCAGGCGGTGGGACCTTTCTGCAAGGGACAACAAAGCCATACGAATTTACTTTCACTTTTTTTTAGTAGAAAGTAACATCTTTGACGAAGATGATACACTATAGTAAATTAAATTCCTAATCAAACTCATTTCTCATTATCTAACTTTGTTGATTATAATTCTATGCAAAATCGGCCAATATGTGATCAAATTATATTCAGATAAGGACTTGAAGATTTTCTCTCGATTTCCGGATGATCTCCCGTGACTCCCTCATTTTTACTCCAAAATAGTATTATTAGGCTAATGTTTAACGACTAAAGAATAATAATTATAATCTGGGATGTGATAAAATTATTTCAAGTGAAAGCGATATTCGGGGATATTAGCGATACAAGGGGGCTTATGAATAATCTATTTATCAATAATTTTCTAATTCAAATTAGGAGATATAGGCCTAATCATAGAAAAACAATAGCATACTAGCATAACTGTATCATAGCATAATTACGCTTTATTTCTCTATGATATAATCAAGTTACTTCTAGAACTTACTTCTTCATGAACATCATATTCAACATTGTACATCATTGACATCACAGAATTAAATTGAGAATCAACACTTGTAGTAATATCTAGCACTTGAAATGCGGTGTATTTACTAGATACTAGAGTGATCTAATCCTTATTTTCGGTTCGCCTTTGAATGGAAATAAAACGAGAACATCAACACTATTCATTTCAACGATACTTGAACCAATTAGTTCAGATAACGCCATAGTGGAAAATCACTCCAAACTTTTAATTACTAAATTCTGACTAAATTACTTCTCTATCAGCTCGAACGTCACTTGAATAATAGTTACCTGTCAGTTCTTTTTGTTCAGTAATTCATGGAATCGTTCAATTAAGAGTTTCAAATCGACCTTCACACATTTTCAACCCAGTTCGATACTGCAACGGATAAACTACCACATCGAAATCACATTCATTGCAAACAATGCACTTATTAAAATTGTTGATTATTCATTATCAGTTCTAATAAGCACATGATTTTACAATATCAACAAGAGTTTTAATCTGATTTCCCAAGCTAATGTATCATAGATTGAATGAAATCTCTCAAACCATATAAGTATTCTAGGTAATTTACATCACATTCACATTATTTTTAAATTTTATTTATTTTACATCATATCTACATTACATAAAATGAAATTTTCATGACACAAATTATTAACGATATGAGTTCAAAGTACTGTATCATAATTATTATTATTTGACATAAGACAATATGCAAATCGGCTTAGTATACAATTCCATTCAAACATAGAAATCTTTGATAGGTATTATATAGGCACCATATAGGTAAAATATAGGTATAAGTATCATATACCTATAGGCCCATTTATCAACAATACATTAGTAAACTGTATTCTAATTAATTACCTTGAAACCATTGTATCAATTAGGTACGAAATGCTTTAAATCTTGTTTAGTATCGGGAAAAACTATTGAAACTTCTTTCTAAAAATTCATGACAGGAACGTTGTACTAACAGGTGCTTGTCAAATTACTCAATTTGAGTGCTTACCGTCCCGCATTACACCTGCAGTGAAATATCCGTTTTTTCATTGTCGGGGTCGATTAGCCCATTATCGTAGTCAGGTCTGGTTGTAGTAGAAAGCCCTGAATAAATGATATGACGAAAGATACTCCCAGCTAAGTGTAGTGTAGCGTAGTGTTTCCAGACGATTTATCAATATTTCAGTGATGACATTGAAATCGATGATGCATTGTTATTTCATATCTTGGCCATTATTTACGAGCTTAAACATTGGCGAAACATGCTATTGATTAGACCTACTTTCTTGTAGCCGCCACTTATGAATCAATGAACATCGTCAGTCAGTTAAATATTTTATGACTGGAATAAAAATGTATTTATATGGTGATTTTCTTGATTAGGTGGCTCTGTAATCACTCAGATAAATTGATAATCACTCCTCTCAATGCTTGTCTCATTATTAATACATTATTGATTTAGTATTGGTGGATTAAATTCCATGATGCATTCCGGAATAGCCTACAAGATTAATGTTCATGATTATATTCATCAATTAGGTACTTGAAACCGAATTTGTTTCATAGAAAATGAGAGCACTTTATTCTCTATCATAAGCGCCTGATGTTAGCAGTATAGGCAAATCGCAGAACATGAGAGAGTTGATTCTTCCACTACATTCATTCTTCACACTCCACAGATATACAGTATTCAATAATTTTTCATTGACTGTTCATTCCAACTAGGAAGATTTAAAGTTCAATTATCCTTTTACATTAAGTTAAAATAATCATTATTTTTTAATTCATGTCATCAAGTTAGTTAGTTATATTACCTGGAATTCCCAACTCTTTCGATATGAAACTATGAAATTATGCATATAATAATAATTATCGATCTATATAATAAAGCTATCTATTGAATGAATTCATATAATTCAATCTATTATATCTATCTATACGATAAAACTATCTATTAAATGAATTCTATATAATTTCTAAATAATTTTGACGGTTTAAAATGTTATTCCACACTGCTATTCTTCATCATCAAGTTCATAATTATGATGTCACTTTTGGATCAATTATATGTCCGGTCTCAATAATTTTATATCAAATTATCGATAGAATATTTTGAATAGCTCAATGCAACCTATTTAGTAAGCTAAACTGTAACCACAATTTAAACCGTGAGATATTTCCAATTTTTTGAAAAGCAAAAAATATGACTGCATAAATTTGAAGTGAAATTTATTATTTAAGGAATTCATTGAATATTCTCTCCATGCTATTCCGCTTTTTGTAAGCTACAATTTAGTATAGCTGTAGTTCCTACTGGAGCTGTAGAAATAATGATTGGACTGTAGAATAATGATAAGTAGTGTTTCAATAAGATTATTGTTCTTCTTATTGTTTGGATTCTAAAAACTGAGGTAAATGGTAAATTTCCAATAGAATTAATATTCGTTTATCAAAGATGTAATGGGATTGCATTTGTCGTTAATTGGAGACATTTAGCCTGAAGGATAATATAATCGATAGATTCAGAACAACGTTGAAGTTTTCAATTGGATGAATGGTCTTGCGATATTTTTCTTCCCGACTCGCAATTATCATCGATAGAACAGAAACATTTCCAGAAATTGCTTCATCTTCTTTGACTTCTTTTATCTCACTCACTTTCCACCTCATCTCATCTCATTACTGCAGAAACAAGAGATACATTCTGGTATCTTTTCTTTTTTTGTGATGGCCAGGCCACAGAGGAGCAGGCATCCATCGTTCATTAAAGCATTTCAAGGCACTCGCCTCTCTCTCCTCCTTCCATCCTTATCTATTGTGCTTTGTCACAATTAATTTTGTCTTAAGACTACAAAGACTGGCGCAAATGCTTCTCTGTCTTTCATCCTGTCTATTCGTAAAGATCCATTACTCACAGCTTACGGCTGCAGAGCTTTGCACAACTCGCAGTAGATCTTCTTGAAACTATGTTTTCACGATTTTTCAATGGTATTGAGTTCATTGAAAGTCATATTCAGGAATCGTATGGAAATATTTTCAACATTTTAATGGTGCTTTGAATCTTTGAAATGAATGTTATTATTATTGATTCACTTTATTTCAACTTTTAAGAACATGTAAACAAGAATTCTTCATGATAATATCACTTATAATATTAACTAGTTTTATTTTAGAATTTCTCAGTCAAATTGATTTATGAAGCACTTTCTTCATAAATCATAAGTGAGCGAGAGAAACTTACTTATTTATGGTATCAATAGAAAAAAGGCCTTAAAATATTGTTAGGGATGCACTTGTAAATTCAGAATTTTGGCAATAGCTAGAACAAAAGGACTAGTTTCTATTCATTAGATTCTATCTTTTATTCAATATCTAAAGAATTGATTCTCAGTGAAATTGAAGTGAATAGTTAGTCTACTTATTAATAATAAGTAGGGAAGGCTGTAACCACCCGCGCGTATTAAGGTATTAACAATTATTATACTAATTAAATGGTAGTTTATTTGAAATTTAATATAAAATAACCACCATGAACCTATAATTTGACATGATCAGAGCCGTCAATCAGAATTTGTTTTTGTGAAACGTTTTATCAGCCATATCAACCAAAAAATCACTTCAACATAGAATTTGTCTTACGGAATTGTTCAACTTCAGCAGAATAATACAGATCCTGTCGGGAATCTAAACAGTCACTAGACAGTGAAAACCTACATGTAAATTCAAATTTAATTTATGAAAATGATTTCAGTTCATTACTCTAGTCCCACCTGATATTTAAACAATCCGGTTGATCTCGTCTTATATGTTGATGGAGTCGTAAATATTGTGGATAGTCCTGTTACGCCTGCATTTCTTAGAGATATGCAACACGTCTAACACAAAACAAAAGATTACTAAATTGAGTAGTTTGCGGTCAACCAGCTATGGAGAGTTGACTATTGCATATTGTCTCAGATTGCAACTTATCTTCAATTGAAAAATTATATTCAAAAAGTAATTGAGTGGAAAGCTGCAAAGCATGCAAACTTTTTAGAGAGAGGTGCTGATGATGATGATATCATCTATATAATTATATAAAAGCGAAATGGCACTCACTCACTCACTGACTGACTGACTCACTTGCAGAACTAAAAATCTACCAGACCAAAAACGTTCAAATTTGGTAGGTATGTTCAGTTGGCCCTTTAGAGGCGCACTAAGAAAACTTTTAGCAATATTTTAACTCTAAGGGTGGTTTTCAAGGGTTTAAAGTTCGTCTTTTAGCATGTATATTCTTCTTATTCTCTCAATTATAATTGAAAAAAGGCCATACCATATGTTAATATAGAACTATAATCTAGAGAGAGTACCTCTTCGAAACAGTTGTTAACTGGTAACTAAATTAATAATTTTGTCAGGTTGGCATTAAGTTGAGTTGACTTTGTTAGGTTGGCACCAAGTTGAAGATTGAAATGCATTTATCGCGGAAAAATTGATTGGGCATGCTACTTCAATCAGACTATTCCTGGGAATATTATATTACTAGCCGTCAGGCTCGCTTCTCGCCATATCCGTTCAGCTAGACGTTTAGTCTGGACCCCCGACTGGATCGTCCTAACATATGATAAACATGCTCAAATGAAAAATGCAGGCGAGCGAAGCGAGCCTGACGGCTAGTACTAGATTGTAAATAAAGAGAGCTCCTGAGAAATAAGTTCCTAGAGAAACTATGTCTCCTCTAGGATTATACTTGATTATAATGACGTGGATAAACTTTATTGAATCAATATATTATATGGATAATAACTTTAAAATCACTTTTTGTGCTAGTTTAAAATAAACTTATAGCCTACAAAATTCAGTAATGTCAAGAGAATCTTGTGGAATATCGTAATTTTCGGTAATTACGTAAATTATGAAGTAGTCAATTATTATGACGATGTGAGGATTAGTGAATTGAGCAGTTATGCAAATCTCATTCCTCCTACTCTCTGCGTGGGAAATTAAGCCGTTTACCTTCAGCCCTATAAGCCCTCCTCCTTCAAAGGGCTTTATCAGTCTCTTGAGAACAATGGCCCTATACCACAATTTGAACTGAATTGAATCGAGATAATATGAGACAATTACAATAGATGTAGTTTCTTGGTGTAATGTGTGTAAAGGAACATGTATCTGATCAAGGAATAGCTATAATATGCAACCATCTATATTCTGAAAAGTTTTATTCTAATATGAATTCCTCCGAAAAGTATTCTTTAGTAATTAATTTGAATGAGTGTTTTGTTTCTTAAATATTTTATATGTTTTCTTTTGAAACTTTTCAAAATAGATAGAAGCCACTTATATCGTATAATGGACCAATTTATATTGAAAAATGAATTTGTTCCTGGATTAAATAAAGGTTTCACTCTAACAAAGGTAATTCTTGTGCATATTTGTATTTTAAAGGAACATAATTTATACTGTTAATAGATCCATAGATCCATATGACTGGTAGTTGCCTGAGCGGAAGTCTACCATTGGTCAAAAAAATACAGTGAACGAAGCATGTACAATAATTGATAAACAACCGCTCAAACCACAAAATAGCTAACGGAAAAAGTTGAAAATTTAGAAGCCCTCAAGTGAAACAACTTATTAGTTTGCCACTCATTGACTCAATCAAAATTTCGTACTTTCATATCAGAAGTATATTGAGTTGCAAGAGCAATTAATTGTCATCAATATTTCGCTCTGATATCTCACACGACAATTAATTATATGAGTCCCAGGTATTTCGTTTCAATCATCTGACTCGCTCTATGTTATCTAACTATATCTCGACTAATTTATGACAAAGCATGATCTGAACTCGAACTTACAACCTAATGGATTGTCTCTATTAAATATTTTTGAAAGTTACATCTGCGAAGTAGTTTATGGAAGATATCTACCTCCAAGATATCTATCATTCCACAATGTTTTCTGTTTACTGTAAGTTAGAAATTGATGAGATGCAGCCTACGCCACTTGATGAATCAACACCCTTGAAAAGATTAATGGAACGAGACTCACTCAACATTTCGAACTCTGTTTAATGTTTTCTCAGTCTTTCTCTGAACAAAATGGATGAGAATTCTCGGAACTCCCCAAGTATAATATATACCAGTTTGAATTTCAAGGTTCTCTACCAATTGCTGTTAATCACATAATTAATCATTTTGTATATTGATTTGCAATTATCTATATAAATGAAAATCGAGCCTCAAATTTTGACATTCAATAACTTTCTTATATGTGTGCACCGAATTTGATGATTTTTTCTCAGTTGTGTTTGTTATGTTCAGGACTCTTTCCTACGGTCCTTCAAAGTTTATATGTAACCCTTATGGGAAAAGGTTTGTGAGCTGGCCACACACAGAAATGAAAATCATCTGTTATAATCATTGCGTCATCCTACAGCCGTCGTTAGATCTGTTTTCCCATCTGCTTTCCACTGATTCACAAAATTTCAATTCGCGGTACGAACGACGTCCAAACTCGGGTCGTAGAATTTTCTAAATTTACAGCAAGGATAATCAGGATAATCAAGGATGAACAAGAAAAACCAACAGCAAGGATATACCATTCAATTTCCCAGCAAGCTGCATTCAACTATATCTAAAAATACAAACTACTGCAGAACTATCTAATCACATAGGTTGTCCATATTGAGATATAAATGTAAATACTGATTGTTGGTTAATTTTCATAAAAATATAGTGATGCATCAGATTAAGCTAAGGCTAAGAGCACACCTGAGAAGGCGCGGCTTGGTGATAGAAAGTGTTGATCTTATGTAGATTGGCTTATCACACCGTTCCACGCCATGCCCGATTCAGTGTGTGTGAGTTCTTCCATTCAAACCAATATGCCAGAAGCACCTGGATGCAAAATGCCGCATCGCACCTCCTCAGGTGTGCATCCAGCTAAAGTTTGTCATGAGATGCATTAACTATTTGGCGGTACAAAGTTCGCCGGGCCAGCTAGTTTATTAAAATACTTCCGAAGTTAGAATATATCTTGTTCTAATTTAAGTTCAAATTTTTAAGCTTCAGCTTGTACTTAATTATAGATTGGAACTGTAGGCTTCACTTGAAGACTTCAGCAATAAAATTAATATTCTAGGATAAGAAATAAAAGAACGAAATTAATTATTAGTCCTAGTGACTAGTTTTAAGAGAAATAATTTAAAAAAAATAAGAAGAGCTTGTACTTGTATTTTACTCGACATTTTGTCAATGGTAAAACATTTTTTAATTATTACATTGGTTAGTTCATCCTCTGCTAGGAGATTGGGTCTGTTTCCTGATGTAATTGGCATTGTAATCTAGTTGTTTATTTACAAGTCTCAAACGATCAAAGAACTGGAAAATCTTTAAAAATTCTTCCTTCGTGGAGGAGAAATTCATCTTCTAAATTGAAAATTTTAGTAAAAATGTATTTGCTGGGTCTTGCTCGTTGGCTTTCTGCGCTACTATAGCATAGATTTCCCTTCTCACTATCCATATGATAGCTGAGCACTCAGTTGAGGAACTTCCTCTTCCTCATTAGATGAGGAATTGTGGGAACGCTTGTTGAGAACAAAAGTTGTGGGTGAGGTGAGGAGTCCTCATTATCGTTATATAATAACCTGCCAAAGAACTCAACTGCCATCCTTTCAACTTGAGAGATCCTATTCACTTGAAATAGGCTTCATCAGAAGGAATCCCGTATTGAACGACCCAATTCTGTCTTCTTAGTACCTCAATAATCCATTTATCCCAGTTTGGTTATCATTAAATAACCCAGGTATCCATTGAACCCATCCTAAATTTTGTGATCGATCTTCCGATTTTCTCACACATGAATATGCATAGGATAAAATAAGGATTAAAAAAATAGGATAGCATAGGATTAAAAAAGTAGTTGGTGATATTATAGTTCAGAATAATTATAGATTTCATTAATGGAAAAAGCATTGGTTTGAGCTGGCAATACGCGAAGTTGCCTACGTAATTGATGCCTACTTGTTGCAGGTATGGTGCAACAGTTGAAGTGAATCGTACGATTTGCATTGTTAGTCATTTTTAGAACTTCATAAAACATTTCACAGCTTGCTACCCCTGCTAGTGACATTACTTCCAACATTAGAAATAAAATCATTATGAATAAATTTCATCAATCATCAATTCATGGCTACCCAAAGAAATATTTTTGGTTATATTATTTATCAACTATATAAGAGAAATACAAATCTAATTATACAAATTTGACCTTACAAATTAGTAATTAATGAATGTTCAATTAACTCATGGCTAAGTGATGAAGGTACTTACTTCATCCGAATTATTTATCAACCCGAAATCAATTTAATAAGAATAAATACATTTGATATCTCTCGCCAAAATTACATCAAAACTTAAACTTCAAATGAAACACTTACAAATTAACTAAGCATATAAAAACTGGAGTGTTGTCTCTTAAAAATGCATTTACAGCCAATGAATTGAATTATTCAATACCAGCCCTCATAATCAACTAGTATCACTCCTGCAAATGATATTTCTTGTTCAATGATTGTCAACTTCCATTCAATAACGTTTCCAATTCAGGTTCATTGCATTTGTTGGTCAGAACAATTGCTAATGCAATTGAACATTCTGCGGGTTGATTTAATTTGCATGCATGTCCTGTGAGGGTTTGAGTTGAAGGACGGGAGTGAGAGGGTAAGAGGGTTTGAGTGACACTGAGTGAGAAACAGTGATAGGGTATGAGAGAGTGTGAGAAGGTGGTTAGTTACAGACACAGTTGTCAGCAAAGCTCCCGAAATGTAATTTGTAAACACTGAGTAGACAGCCGCAAAACCCATGGCGATTGTTTCCTGTTCTGTTGGTCTAATGTGGGCAAGTGAGGTTGAGTGAGGTCTATGGAGTGTGAGTCCCAGTGAGTGAGTAACTCAACAGGTTGTTCGTCAACTTCAACCATTCACCGTCGCCTCTGCAAACGTCCAAACGTTTGTTGTTTCTGTTCTGTTCTTCTGCGTTCAGATCGATGGCCTTATTTTGTTTCCGGGGTAGTTCTGTCACGAAAAATGCCAGCCACGGGAATGGGGATTTGGGAAACGGCGTCACGTGAAAAATACGGGATAAGGGCATGACTGTAAAATCGTGTGAGGTGTTCGACGTAGCATTTTTATGTACCTAAGCCAGAACGTTTTTCAAGTGTGTAATAACGTGAAGTGGATTGCAACAAAACTTGGAATATAGCTTCCTTAAACGTCCTAGGTGCTCAATAAGAAATCTTTTGGCGATATTTCAACTCTAAGGGTGGTTTTTAAGGGTTTAAAGTTCGTCTTTTAGCATGTATATTCTTCTTTTCCCACTCTTGATTATAATCAAAGACTTTAAAGAGATATAGACCCACAATGCTTATGCCTTCCCAATGATAGCTCTTACTTGAAATTGAAGGCCGTCATTGGGGTATTTTAGCACGAGATATTATATCTAGGCTATATATATTCGTAATACTATAGATTACAAAGGCATTGGTATGTAATAATCTTATAGGTTGCCCCCTCAATGGCCGATTTCAATTCCAAGTACGACACTAGCGCTGCATGTGAGTCTATGCATCTTTAAGGTCTTTGATTAAAATAGAAATGTCCATATCATATGTTATTATAGATCTATAATCTAGAGAGAGTTCCTCTTCGAAACAGTTGTTAACTGACAACTAAATTAATAGTTTTGACAGGTTGGCATTAAGTTGAGATGACTTCATTAGGTTGGCACCAAGTTGAAGAACTAATCAAAATGCATTTATCGAGAACAAATTGATTGGGCACTGCTGCTTCAATGGGAGCTATTCCTGGGAGTATAGATAGTTTTTATTTTTCATAAAACAAACTTTTCTGACGGGAGTTGCTTCTATCAATTGATCCTATTCTATCAAGACTAATTTAATTTTGTTTATATATCCGATCGCGATAACTGCTTAAACAATTTCCATGAAATTATAATAATTCAGTATGATATATGGAGGGTATTTTTAAAACTTCAGAAGTGTCCGTTGTGGAATCTATTTGCAAAGAATGAGGAAATTCGGCAAAATTTAACTTGGGCGAAAGAAAGGGGTATTTATTAAAACGGCAAATAGCTGTTGTTCCTTTCCTAATGTAGAAATTAATATCTTCCATAGAAGTAAGGCGCTTTTCCCATGCATCAATATTATTCTCAAACATTGATTGTTTTACCAAAGAAAATAGAAGGTAGCTTTTGTTAAAAATATTGGAGAATATGCATAACAGTTCGTTGACTGTCAGTATTTCTCATTAATAGCATCAATGCCCCCCATTCAAACAATGCTAACCCATTGATGTGAATCTTACTATAATTTGGTTACTTCAGATCAGATGAAGAAAATAATGTTGATGATTGCTACTGTTTCAATTTCAATCATGTTTGACATTTTTGCTTTTGATGCCAGCTGTTATTATTAGGTGAAATAAGCTCTCATTGAATGAAATCATAATTATTGAAATCAATTATAGGCTACTTAGTAAGCAATTTCTTTTTGAATATGTGTATTTGTGGATATGTGTATGTCGGACGGATCTCGAAAACGGCTCTAACGATTTTGATTAAATCAGGAATATAGTGGGTTTGCGAAAAAAAACATTATTTTGAAAGAGGTCTCAATTCTGGGAAAATTCGCTGAAGTTCCTTGAGAACGGATTATTGGTCCCTCAAGTAGCAGCTGATCAGAAAAAAGTTTTCCATAGTCTGTGAAAACGTAAGAGAGTGTGAGCAAATGAAAAAGATTATAATAGCTGTAGTTGAGTTACCAAATTTGGCAACCTTATTTTAAAACATTGCAGTATTCTTGGAACATCTGGTATAATAGGTTCAGAAAGTGACAGGATGATAGCAAAAGAAATTTATAATCGAACTCTACAAACATATGTTAGTTGAATGTAATGTTCATTGTGAGGTGATAGAAATGCGACTAATTTCTTCAGCTTCTGTTGTAATTGGTTCCTCTGTTGCTCTATGTTTGTACGCAGCCGTGGCTTTGAGAGAGCCAGTTGCACTGTTAATTCCTATTCTGGACTAAATACCACGAGAACCAATGAGAGAAGCCATCTATTAAAAAAAAGCCCTGCTCTGATCAATTCTCATGAAATTTAATCCTGATTGAAATTGAACATGGTTTTGTGCTACTGGACCTGATATTTTCATGTTTCAAAATCAGCTGAAAACTAAGTCGAAAAAAACATAATATTCCATCAGATGCTCCCATTTCCCTTCATGATGTCATTACATGATACAAGACAAACCTATTGATATTGATAGATCACAAGTAAATACTAAAGTTGTCAATTTGGATAGAAATAAAATTAAGTTAAATGTTAGTTTACATCCAAATTTTCATCCCTAAGCTTTTGGTTTCAAGCTAAGATCAGAAAGAAATCTTATAATGGTAGTCAATAATCAAAGTGAATGAACTCTATTCAGATTTATGCAAATTCACATTAAAACGATCCCACTTCAATATTTATGATAGTTAAGTTTAGGACATGAGAAATCAGCCACAATAAATGTTATACTAACTATTATGAATGGACTTCCATGAAAGAAAGAATCAGTTGATTGGCAGCTTTTACACTTTTGGATGAGTGAAATGAAAAGTAAGCGCCAGGCTATGCCAAAAATTTCAGAATAAGCAAGAGATCCATGGATACCAGAGTCATCAAATTCCGAATTAACTTAATTTGGAATTTAATCTTCAATTGCATCAAGCAAAAACAAAAATAACATGATCACTGCTAATTTGATAACTGTCAACGGGAAATATTAATTGCCAATGAATAAAGTCGAGGTTGACTCTTGAGCCCCGCCCAATATTCTACAAAATTCGCTGCAATTGGACTACTATTCTACAGAGCACTTCCAACACATCAATGATTAATCGAATGATTTGACTTAAAAGTTTTCATGCCAAGTTGTGGCCTAATCTCAAGAATGATTATAACAATTTTGGTAGAATTTAGATTATAAATTCTACACACAAAAATAATCTTATCTTTCAATTCCCGTAGCGAAGCACGGGTGCCCTGCTAAAATGAAAATGTCAAATCGAACCTATGACAAGCAAGCAGTAGTATCAGTTGTTCAAGATCTATCTTGCAAACGTTCGTATGTTCTTAGGAAGGTAAATAGCAACGTTAGTAGACAGAAGGTTGATCACTCACAGGTGTAAGATTCGAAGTGGTGGGGGGAACGCCAGTGTGACGTCACGTGTAGTAAAAATATGATAGAGTAACCACACTGAGCATACAGTTTATTCACTGTATCTTCAAATACATCGTCGTTTAATCCCCTCAAGATTGACCTAGAACTTAAAAATTCTCCATACTTATAGCGATTGAATCACGGATTCTAATGATGTTGTTAAATATTTCAAGTTCATTCAACTTGTATGAATAAAGTTAAGTTGAAAGTTTTTCAAGAATCTAAAAACGTGACACGAAAAGTTAATAAGCTGGAAAAGCGTTAGTAGACAACGTTATACTATTATAATTTCAGATTAACCCATAAAAATCTTGATAAACCAATGCATTGCAATAAACCGATAATACGATCCCAATGAATCCGAAGAATTTCATTCACATAATGCACTGAACATTCTGCGGGTTGATTTAATTTGCATGCATGTCCTGTGAGGGTTTGAGTTGAAGGACGGGAGTGAGAGGGTAAGAGGGTTTGAGTGACACTGAGTGAGAAACAGAGATAGGGTATGAGAGAGTGTGAGAAGGTGGTTAGTTACAGACACAGTTGTCAGCAAAGCTCCCGAAATGTAATTTGTAAACACTGAGTAGACAGCCGCAAAACCCATGGCGATTGTTTCCTGTTCTGTTGGTCTAATGTGGGCAAGTGAGGTTGAGTGAGGTCTATGGAGTGTGAGTCCCAGTGAGTGAGTAACTCAACAGGTTGTTCGTCAACTTCAACCATTCACCGTCGCCTCTGCAAACGTCCAAACGTTTGTTGTTTCTGTTCTGTTCTTCTGCGTTCAGATCGATGGCCTTATTTTGTTTCCGGGGTAGTTCTGTCACGAAAAATGCCAGCCACGGGAATGGGGATTTGGGAAACGGCGTCACGTGAAAAATACGGGATAAGGGCATGACTGTAAAATCGTGTGAGGTGTTCGACGTAGCATTTTTATGTACCTAAGCCAGAACGTTTTTCAAGTGTGTAATAACGTGAAGTGAATAGCAATGAATATGACTCATCGCCGAATGATTCAGTATTATTTCTAGTCTTATTTTGAGAAACCCGTTCCAATTTCAGGTGGGTTTTTATTAACAGAATTTGGAAGTTTCTATATTGGGAGTGAGAGATTGATTTAGTACTGTGATAGATAAGTTATTCCATTGAATAACATATATTTCTTCTATATTTGTCGATGGTTATTCGACGAGACTGTATCAAAAATGTATTACTTCTTGTTCAACATAGAGATAACTTCCAATATGGTATTTGGCATATCATTATGTCCTCAATAGGCTATGAATCAGGTAATCCAATATGTGTTTTATGTTTTTACCCTACCCAATATTCTGTACGCCCTAGCCAGCACTTTGGTTCCTTTTAAATGTCAACATATTTATATGACCTGTGTGGGCTATGGGGTAAAGGAATGCCGGATTGGAAATGGAGATTGTAGTTGCTCCAGTAATTGTCACACCAAATTGAGCGAATCTCGAGGATAAGCGGAACTTCAATCATGTTTCATAGGCTAATGCAATGTACTAGGTACATATAAACACTAATGTATTCTTGATACTGAACTAATGCATTATTGGGTACATTTTTGCATGGAAATGTAAAATTGAACCTATGACAAGCAAGCAGTAGTATCAGTTGTTCAAGATCTATCTTGCAAACGTTCGTATGTTCTTAGGAAGGTAAATAGATAATCCACCTTAGTCTGTAATATATCTTGAATAAGATCTCACTACTCGACCATATAATATTGTCCAATTCTTCCATGCACAGAAATTAAAAATACCATGTCGTGAAAATCGACAAAAACTATGTTCTTCTTATCGTCAAATATGTTATAAAGATTCAATTGAATTACCCATAACATATTACAGTTGTATCCGTTCATCAAGATCATTCTAGAACCGTTTCTACTGGAGATCAATCTTCCCGGGAAACTTCTCAATGACCGACTCTTAAATTATTTCAATAAAATTGGTTTATTTGAAAAACAAAGATAGCTACTGATGGATGATCAAGCGTTCCATCTCTGAAGAAGAGAATGTAATAAAAGTTGGCCAAATTGGAAATATTTACTGCAATTCCAGCTCTGTTGAACATAGAACGAAGTTGAAAAAAACTGTAATTGAAATTGTAATGTCCAGACTGCTGGTTCTTTCTTCCTCTTCTACAGAAATGATTTTAGTAGTCTACGATTCAATAAGTTGGAATGAAGCAGTAGTATTTGAATTAATGGGTTAGTTCAGAGGATCATTTTAAATTATAAGAAAAATACTTCTTTGAAGCGGGTGTGGGCTCTTTTAGAGAAAAATAGAATACTTTTTCACCAGGAAAATCGGCGATGAATTGGAAAAACATTTTAATGGATAGGAGGGAAAAGACTAAAATTTTGGATTTTTTGTTAGAGTAAGGTAGAATTAGCTACCTGATTGAAACTAGTAATCTATAATTCAGTAGTACAACTATAATAATGAATCTATATTACTGATAATGTTTAACGCAAGGAGATTTCGATGAAAATCACTTGTATTCCTTCATCAGACTTTGTCTATTGAAAATTCCAATGATTGCTGAAAAAAATTGCTTCTTAGTGTAAATCAATAAACACCCATAGATGGGTCACCAAACGTGAAAGGTTGGGAACCACTGCTTTAAGCCAGCTACATATTGGCACGACGCGACGCGAGTTTAATGAACGAGATATGATAAAAATATCGTATTATCATTTTATAATGTTCACAGTGAGACGAAGCTAATGTAATAATATAGTCATATATGGTATCATCTAGCAGACTCGCGTCTTGCGACAATTTGCAACAAGCCTTAATTAATAATAATAATGATACTGAGGGTGATGCCCACATAAGCTCATAGGCGTGTGCGTGGGTAATGAGTGACAGGGATGATGATGACGATGAGAGAAGACGACTACTTTTTAGGTAGTCGGCACTGACGACTTATCGTAATTACTTTTACTATACACGGGTATTACTATTCAGTGATTGAAGCCGTTTCTATTTGTTGGAATCCACTTTGCACAGACTGGTTATCGGTTTCTATCACAGTTTCACAAATTTCTACGAAAGAACGCGACAGTTATTGAATTTTATTTCTCCCAACAACCGCATCTCACACACTATGCATGCATGCGAGAGATACTGATGCATGGAGAAATATCTATATGCCACGCATGATCCAGCATCATGTCTCAGTATTGAATTCATAGAGATTCCGTATTATTGCATCGGAGAATGCAATAAAACGTATAAGCTCAATCATGGCCATGAACATTGAGCAAATCCTCGCACTTGTTAGTACAATACATTTTTTATTGATATCGTTGAGTGAATATTAAATTGCAAAAATGCTCACTCTCTCCAGCTTGCGCCATATTCAGCAATGAATGATGAATTTTTTTGTATGAGTTCCAGCTGGAACTTTACGTGTCCTACAAATCTAATTCATAAACCGTTTAAAAGCTGTACAGTTTATTTGGTGGTAAAGGCGCACACATTTGGAAATCGACAGAATAAATAATTATATTGAAGTTTGATATAAATTCCAAAAATCGTTATCGTTAGTGAATACTGTTGTAAGCAATTGCAATATCATAATCTGTCAACATTCTGAAAATTCATTATAGATATGAGAAGGTCCGCACTCCACTTACGAAAACTGTTTCAATTTTTATTTATACCATAATTAAATCCGAATTCTCAAATAATTGTAAAGCTATAACTACCATTCAAAAAATCTCATTGATTAAAAAGGTTTACTCATTCATCAGCGTATTTATACTTGACTTGGGAAGAAATGAAAGTGGACACGCGACAAGGACAAAAAAGCATGAAAGATAAAAAGTAGAATCAGCAATCCTATTAAATTAAGCAAGCAATTTCTGTATATATTTATTTGGATTTATGGGTATATGGTTATATGAGCATGTGTTTATGTCCAAAGGACCTCGAAAACGGCTCTAACGATTTTCTCGAAATTGGAACATAGCGATAGCAGGTTTATGATATAAAATTAGCAGCTAATCCCACGAGAATATTATCTAGAAATTTTAATCGACTTGATCAGAATATCTGATTTGTTGACATGACCAACGATATGATTTTATTCAAGTTTTTTATGATCTATTTTCTTTATTCATTTCAACAAATATTGTAGCTAACATATTATGATTCTATTGCACTAGGTTTCATCCCTGGGAAAACTCGCTGAAGGACATGAACATGATAATTATTCATCCTTGGAAAAGCTAATTTCGTTGTCTGTCGATAACTGAAGATGCGAGTGCGTGTGTGGGAGTGACACAGAATTATGTTCAGCTGTTTGCAATCAAGCAGCTTATCTCACGAGAAATTTTAATCGACTTGATCAAAATATCTGATTTGTTAACATGACCAACGATATGATTTTATTCAATTTTGTCATGATCTATTTTCTTTATTCATATTAACAAATATTGTAGCAAACATAGTATATGATTCTAAATTAAAGTATATCAAAATTTTCGAAGTTAATTATTTTACAGTTTTGAGTGAGTGTTATTTTCTTATTCAATTTGGTTTGAGAACTCGAACTTTTCTGTTTTCAAATGTTTGAACTGAAAATTGGACGTGAATTCAAGTGTATGGAACATAACCTACCTTTTGGACTACAGTATTAGTGTATACTAATGTTATGGGGGACTTCAATGCAAAGATAGTAAAATGTAAAATGGAGGTATTGTTGGGGATTTTGGACTGGGAATAAGGAATGAAAGAGGAGATAAACTGATAGAGTTCTGCCAGGACCACGATATGGAAATCACAAACACCTTCTACAAGCTGCATGAAAGACGATTATATACAATCGCCAGCAGATAAATATCAAAATATTATAAGGAATCAGATAGATTATGTATTAATAAACAAACGATATCGGAATACTGTCAAATCGGCCAAAGCATACCCGGGTGCAGACGTAGGATCAGACCACAATCCAGTGATAGTAAAAGTGGAGACCCGTCTCAAGAAACAAGCAGCCAGAGATAGGAAAAGGCCCCTTCCAGTTTCACAGTTGAAAAACCCAATAATTAAACAACAACTTCAAGATGTAATAAATGAAGGATTTAGCAAAATTGATTTTACCCCGAGCTGCGATGTAAATATAAAATGGGAAACAATCAGAAATGCAATTATGGCCCCAGCAACAAATCTACTAGTAACAACCAAGAATCCAAACAAGAGGAAATCATGGATGACTGAAGAAATACAAGATCTAGTGGAGATCAGAAGATCATATAAGAACAGAGATGACAACGCATATAATACCATACAGAAGGAAATAAGAAGGAAAATAAGACAGACCAAAGAAAGATGGTACGAAGGAAAATGCGTAGAAATAGAAGATCTCCATGCAATACATGATGACTTCAACCTTCATGAAAAAATTAAAGAAATGGCTGGTATTAAAAGATCAAACAGAAGCAACATTCTGCTCGACAAAAATGGCAAAATGATTCCAGACACAAAGGGAAAACTGGACAGGAGGAGGACACAGATATGGAACAAGGTCCAAATATAACAAAAGAGGAAGTCATGCATGCAATTAGGACAGCTATGGGCAATCAAGCTCCAGGGCCTGACGAAACGCCAACAGAAATTATAAAGTTAATTGGAGAAGATCAGATTGGGGTGTTGGTGGACCTGTATAACACTGGAATTATCCCTAGAGAATAGCTCAAATCAACCTTCATCACACTGCCAAAAAAAGCAAACGCTAAGGAATGCGAAGACCACCGGACGATTAATCTGATGAGTCATACCCTTAAGATATTCCTGAGGATCATACACCGGAGAATATTCAGAAAAATTGAGCAAGATCTCAGTGAAACCCAATTTGGCTTCAGAAACGCATTAGGTACAAGAGAGGCGCTGTTTGCATTTAACGTTTTGACTTAAAGACTCATGGACGTCAACCAACCAGTATATGTGGCCTTTCTCGATTATAACAAAGCCTTCGACAAAGTTCGCCATAACCATCTCATAAAGCTGATGAAGGATAAGAACATGGACAAGAACGATATCAGAATAATAACATACCTCTATTTTAATCAGACCACCAAAGTTTTAGTTGATAATGAACTTTCCGAGGAGATAGATATAAAACGTGGAGTAAGGCAAGGATGTGTGCTCTCACCCTTACTGTTCAATCTGTACTCAGAAGACATAATACAAGAAGCACTGGAAGATCAAAATACAACAGGAGTGAAGGTAAATGGGAAGATCATTAATAACATAAGATACGCAGACGATATGATACTAATAGCGGAAACCTTAGAAGAACTACAAAGTCTACTGGATCAAGTAGTAAAGACCAGCGAGGAGAGAGGGCTAACACTGAAAACCAAAAAGACCAAATTTATGACAATAACGAAACACCGACAACAACCAGAAACACTATGGATTGGAGGCGAGCTAGTGGAGAAGGTTTGCAAATACAAATACTTGGGAACAATTGTCACTGACAACAATACTACTCCGAGGAAATAAAATCAATAATTGTACTGGCTAGAGCTACTTTTAATAAAATGAGGAGCGTATTGAGTAGTACTGATCCTGCATCCTGCAAGTATGAGTAGTATACTTAGCCTGCATCTCAAATTAAGAATGCTTAAAGGCTACGTATTTCCAGTTCTATTATATGGAATGGAAGCCTGGACTCTTAAAAAGAACGACACTGACCGGCTAGAAGCATTTGAGATGTGGGCTTATAGAAGAATTCTCAGAATAAGCTGGACTAGCAGAACAACCAACAAGAAAGTATTAAGAAGAATGGGAAAGGACAGAGAAATCATGATCACCATCAAAATCAGGAAATTGCAATACCTGGGTCATGTAATGAGAGGAGAGAGATATACACTTTTGCAAAACATCATGCAAGGAAAGATACAAGGCAAAAGAAGTATAGGAAGAAGACGGATCTCCTGGTTAAATAACTTGAGACAGTGGTGCAACAGTAGTTCCATTGTTCTGTTCAGGGCGGTTGCCTCAAAAATCAAAATTGCCATGTTGATAGCCAACCTTCTTAAAGGAGACGGCACATAAAGAAGAAGATTAGTGTATAAATCAAAATTCGGAGAAGAAGCCGTTTTGGGCTGTGCATGTTACTCCTTCCCCAATCATTTTAAAGAATTGTGTTCGGTTTATCAATAAATAAATATAAACTATGCTTTTATGCTTCTATGCTTATGCATTTATACTCTGGAACGAAGCTCGCTGCCCCGATATTATATAATCAATTTTAAAACCATTCACATTGTAACTGATATAAATCAATACAACAAACTATGACCAATATGATACACAGTATTATGAAGGAAACATGAAGGCTTTTGTGGAAATGAGAAATGAAGAGATAGATTTTCAATAAAGAGGAAAACATTACTAGAGAAAGAGTGAGAAGTGATTAGTAAATTTTCAGAAAGGCAGTATAAAAGGTGATGTGAGTTCAATCATTTCAAATTATTGAAGAAAAATCAATTATCTGATATGAGATATGGAAAAATTACTGAATTTTGAATAAGAACATTTTCTCTGTAGAAAAGGAAGGCTTTCATCGTAGTTTAGGACCAGTTTACATGCATTATATATGTTTTATAACCCATGTATAACCGTATTACGCATCTAAAGTAGACAAATTGTGCAAAAATGTCGGTCATAAGACGCAAAGAATGTGGCAATCTACTGGGATGTGGTACAAGGGTGCTTTGCGTGAGCCCTCCTCTTTACAACGGGACAGCGAATTTGTCTTTACTGTCCGTAATCTTCTTCTCATCTTATCTTTTGAGAAAGTACAACCATCCAACCCTCCCACATCAAATTCTGGCTGGTATTAAACTGGATCTTGTTGCATTCCTTTGTATGCTGTTGAAATACAGTTTTCGGCTTGAATTCTTATGTGAGGCTTGCACGCAACTTCCCCAATAATCAGTGTTTGTCATGTTTATGTATAGTTTATTTCATGTTTCCTCTGTTTCTCCACTTAGTAGCCTACTTGGCTAAACGGCCACTCATGTCTATGAATAATTCTGTTTCTACCGAATAATAATGAATAGACTGCTTCAATATTATAATAATAATTTGTATCAACTGTTCACCAAATTTATTTGTTATGGTATTATGTAACAATTTTTAATGGTCGAACTATTCGGAAATAATAATTTTTCGTATAATGCTGATCATTTCATAAATCACTATATTTGCGTGATTAATAAAGGATTAATCTTGACATCGGAAGTTCGGCCTGCGATAAAGGCCGTATATTTTTGGTATACGTATGTTTGGTATTATTTTGTATACTATAGAGCGCACTTTCACTCCGATGTACACATGTACCAAGTACCAATGTGCTAATGTCCGAGTGTACATATGCACTTCCAATGCACACCTCTGTACATTGTCTGAAATTCAAAAAGTTTCAAGATTTTTTGGTATTTTAAGATATCTGATCAGTTTACTTCATACAAATATGTAACCCTTCAAATTTCATAGGAACAATCCAATACAGAGGTACAACATCTTGGAAAACTCATATCAGTAAAAAACACAAATCAAGTAGTACAAAACACATTTTGGCTGATACTTTGTGTTTGAGTTTGATTCATTCAATCAATGATCCACAATTTCACAACCTGTGTTTATTAATTCAATGAGATTGTACTTCAACTATAGCATAGAAGGCTAAACACGAAAGCGTTGTTATTATTTATTTATTTATTTATTTATTCGTGGAAAGAATCACGAATCATATAAATATGATTAGGAAGGAACAACAGGCTTGGCCCAAATCCATTCCATTCCCAAATTTTGATAAATTGATAAAATGTCCAAAAAATAGGTTATGTTTCTAATGTAAAACGTTCAAGTTCAATTTTCGTCCAAAAATATATATAAGCTAAAAATTTTGAATTTAGAGAAATTAAAACACCAAACTATATTTAAATATAACACTTAATTATCACTTCATATTGAATTAATCAAGTTATTTTATAAATAGCAAGAATAGTTTATTATAAGTAGCAAGAAAACTTATTATGAGAGAGACTGATAGCAGAGAAAACTACTATAATCTGCTGTATTCTGTGATGATAGTTACTGAAAATTCTGTGAATAAAAATCCAGGTATACAAGCTTCTCTTTTGAGTACATGGTCGGATGGTCGGTGTCCACCTAATTCTTTTGTGTTTGTGAAGGATAATGAGAAGAAAAGAAGCCAATAATAAAACCATGAGTAGAAAACGAAAAAGAGGAAGAATACGGAGGAATCAACAAAAAACTATGTCCAATCAGTTTTTCTCCCATCTAGATTCAACTATAGAATTTCCCTAGGCGCCTGTCTGTACTCGTTCACTCTTTTGACTTGTCGAGCTGAATAAAACATATCTATGTTTAGATATAAATATGCTGCACATGATTGTCAACTACAGTAGTCACAATGGAAGGTTCAACGCTCCAATGCTTTTCTCATTTCTGACGCAGCCTATTCATTTAACTGACAGCAGTCCATATAAATAGCATCAATGCTCTCCATTCCATTCAACTGATGCTGCCAGTTTAAAATGAATAGTACAATAGGTTATCTCCCCTCAAGTGGTTTTTGAAACAAGTTGACACCTCGTTTCTAGCTTCTCAGGTCGTGAATTAGTTCCCCCTCGCTGATTGTGCCAAAACTGCACTTTTTAGGTGGTAGAAGAACGTTTTCAATTTTTTTTATAGAAAATATCAATCTGGATGAAGGACAATTTTGGTAGTCTGGTAGAATTTTTGCAAGGCTACTCCTGTTTTAATCAGTTGATTAACTTTTCAGAAAGATGTTTCGATTATTGAAAGATAATGATGTTAGATAAAAGATGATGAGATAAAGACAATTGAGATGGATTGGATTTATTGAAGTAGGTGAAATAATAGTGTCCAAACCAGTGAGTATAGAATGTTACATTCTATACATTCTATACATTACATTCTGTTACATTCATCTAATGTTACATTCTATACTGACTGGTCCAAACTGAGTGCTGTAGTCATTTTTCTGCTATATGATAAATAATACTAAAGAGAAATATTTTCGCATTGATGTTTTGGTCTTTCTCAAACTGACTCCTCTCCACCAAAGTGCTACTGACTCCAGACTATTTTATCATCGAGAAACCAATCTCCCTTATTAATTCATTATACATTTCACTCATTTCTGATCTCATAGCTCTTATTTTGTATTTGGAATAAGGTGACAGAAAACTAATTGTATAGTCAATTAATACAAGTATGTCAGTCCTATCTTGAGAAAAAAAGTAGAAGTAATAGGTCTTAATATTTCTAGTAATAATAATAATAATATCGAGTGACCTGGCTGGCTCAGGTCTAGTGTCAGAGTTTTCAGGTCGCAACTGATCAATTTCAGGGCCTCTGACATGACCTAACGACTACTTCTTAGGCAGCCGGGACCGACGCTTAACGTGTCCATCCGAAACACGGGAGTGGCCCGAGATAAATATCTTGCCCGGGCCGGGATTTGAACCCGGGCCTCTGAATCACAAAGCCAGCATCTGATCCAGTCGGCTACGGCCACTCCTAAACTATTTCTACTATTTCTAGTAATAGTAATAGTTCTAATCATAGTACTGATTTGATTTTGTTTGTACTCTATCATTTAATTTTTTAACCCCTGTCAGCCAGCTATGTGATTTATATTAATTTTACCATGAAACGCATCATCACCATGATAATAATATCGAGTAAACATCATTAGCGTGAACATTGTATAGTAATTTATGAGACATGTACTAATGTTGAGGCAATAGTTTTATATTGTGAAGTAAGTGGATGTGAGAGAGACACAGACACTCTTTATCTCTCACAAGTTTAGGTTATACGTTTATAGTATACCTCTATACACCTCACCTAACCTTGGCATCTTCGATTCATCGATACTGATGAAAAAGCTTCACATTCCACATTGGTAAGAGAAAAAACACAAAGTGGAAAGACCACTGTACATAAAGGAAGAAAAGTGAAAGTGAGGTTGAAAAGGAGTGATTTTTTTTGCAAAAATGGCTACGACCTTCCGATATCTCCATTTGCAGTTGGCCCAACCTCCCATACATTCAGCATGACTATTGAGATTTCAACAGTGCTCCATTTTCATTGGAAGGCTACAACCACAGACGAAAAGCTCTCTATCTAATCATTGTTAGAGGAGTTGTGGCTGGAGGGGGAGGTAAAAAGGGGTTGAGGGTGGGTAAAAAGCTTTAGTGCCCCAAAACCCCATCGCCCTCTCACCTACCGCCTTCCAAAATTGAAGCTCCAATGGTCTCAAGTCGCGGCCTTTTTCCTTCAGTGAATAAATTAATGCTTTTGTACAGAACAGAATGATGACTGGGGAATAGTAGACAATAGAAGAAAAGGGATGATATTGAGAATGAGAGATAGAAGAAGAATGAGAGGAACAGTGATGAGATGAGAGTTGAAGAAAGTAGGGGAGGGGAAGAGGACGATGAGGAAAAGAGGGGAAGAAATTGAAGTATTATTGAAAATGAAGGTAGGATTGTCCTTCCCACGAGAATGTGGTTCAGGAAGAAGGGAAAGAAGCGATAAGAATGGATGAAAATTGATAGGGAATTGAAGAATTTAAGGAAATTGAGGTGAGTAAGAAAGATGAAAGAATTATTACTTGGGAAAGTAGTAGATGGAAGACGAAATGTGAATTGAAAGTGAGGAAAAAGAGGAGAAGAGTAACTGAGAACATGATCAGTATGAAAGATTTGAAGAAAAAGGAAATGGAATTTATAGAAGACCGAAATCAAGTAATGGGCGGCGAAAAAATGAAGGAACAAGAAGAAAATGCGATAGAGAAAAAGGATGGAGGAGAAGGGAATAAGAGACACGAGTACTGGAAACGGGAAGGATGAAAAATACGCGAAAATTAGTAGTAAAAGAGAAGGAGTAGAAAACAGGAAGAATGGAATGAGAAATATTTGGTAGAGAAATATATAAGCAAGGGGAGGAAGAAGGAAAATTAATAGTGGAAGAGGTTGTGAGGAGGAGGTGAAAGATTCGGAGGATAGTAAAGTAATAGGAAATTGGAAATGAGAGTTGGAGATAGGTATAGGAGTAGCAAAGAATTGGAAAATGGGAGAAAATTTATGAGAGAAGAAAGAGGGTTTGTATAGGAGAGAATTGAAGAGCATGAGGAGGACGAAGTTTGTTGAAGATAGCTGAAAATTAAATCAGAAAATGTGCGTGAACCACAAGTGATGATGGAGGTGTCTGAACGCACATTTGTGGTGAACTTGAATTTCCTTGTAGCGAACGTAACATTCGTTGCAAGTAGAGAGGGCGGCGCAGTGGTCCTCATGCTATTCTGCTCTATTTATCACTTTTACAGAAGCAAGTGAGCGAAATGTGGTGGCAGATACATATACCCCTCAACTAACTTACTAACGCACCAAAGATATCCTGTTATTGCTGCTCTGAAACGTGAAACTTATTTACTTCATTAAAACCACTCTTCAGCTTCAACTGAAACTTTGAATGGGTCTTTTTGTTTTATTTCCATTGGGTAAGATAACTCAGTTACCAGCTCTGTAAGTATCATGAATGTAGTTGCATCATGTATATTAGATTCAGACATATTTGTGATTTATAAAAGACTAGCCGTCAGGCTCGCTTCGCTCGCCATATCCGTCTAGCCAGGGGGCTCCGCCCCCTGGACCCCCGACTGGATCGTCCAAGAATGAGATTAGCAGGCTCGCTTCGCTCGCCTGCATTTTTATCATGTTAGGACAATCCAGTCGGGGGTCCAGACTAAACGTCTGGCTAAACGGATGTGGCGAGCGAAGCGAACCTGACGGCTAGTAATATAATATTCCCAGGATTGAAGTAGCAGTGCCCAATCAATTTTTCCGCGATAAATGCTTTTAAATCTTCAACTTGGTGCCAACCTAACAAAGTCAACTCAACTTAATGCCAACCTGACAAAATTATTAATTTAGTTGCCAGTTAACAACTGTTTCGAAGAGGTACTCTATCTAGATTATAGTTCTATAGTAACATATGATATGGAAATTTCAATTATAATTAAGAGATTGGGAGAAGAAGAATATACATGCTAAAAGACGAACTTTAAATCCTTAAAAAGAACCCTTAGGGTTAAAATATTGCCAAAAGAGTTCTTAGTGCGCCTCTAAAGGGTCAACTGAACATACCTACCAAATTTGAACGTTTTTGGTCCGGTAGATTTTTAGTTATGCGAGTGAGTGAGTGAGTGAGTGAGTGAGTGAGTGCCATTTTGCTTTTATATATATATAGATTGTTCCCTTTGTCAGTGGTTTGGAAGTACAAGACGGACATTGAGAAAAGATACTGGTCACATTACATTATTCTATGTAGGAAGAGTATCTATCTCTCATTATAAAAACCTTTAATCTTTTGTTTCAGGTGAGTGCTGAGAATAATTTTTTGTGAGTATTGTAGGCACCATATTATTTAAGTTATTTATTATTATAATTATTATTAAACGAAAACCCCAATTGAATGCTGTAAATCACCGTCTAGACTTCTGCAGTAGCAGAAAGATTTAATTGGGGTTTTCCTTTAATGTGAATTATTCATTAATCAGCATTCGAACAAATGCGATTTCCAATTTATTCCCGTCCATTTATTATCACTTTGTGTTTCGTGGTAGTCTTCCTATGTGCATCGGGTGTTTACATTCATCTTTATTACTCGTAAATATTTTTCACCACTTTCTCATTTCATCCCAAATTAAGCTCTATCATAACGAAATAAGTGTTTCATACATTCCTAGTAGAAATGAAAATCTAGTTCACAAGTATAAAATAATGATTAAATTGACTTACAGAACGTCAATTATTTACGGAAGTAAATACTTTTTATTTATTGTCCAATCACATGATAATGACATCATATAGCCGAAACATGTTTTGACTAAACAATTTGAAAAGGGTACTTAGATTCAGATTTTTATTATTATAGAGTAGCCCTAAGAAAAAAGACAATTACGGATGTAGATATTGTTGTTGGCTGTACTACTCTTTTATTTTAAGATTTATTACTTCCCTAAAAATGAATTATTTGATGCTTCATAGAAAAATAATAATCATCTCTGGTATTACTATCATAAATGATAAATACAGTCAGCGACTATACTATTGTTTATGAATATGATTCATGTTTCATGATCAACTCGGTATTGTACAATATCAAGTAAAGTTGTTTTTTCTCTGAAAAATATTATGAGAAAATTTTTGATAGAATCATGCAAATTTAAACCCAAAATTTACAGTCCTAGTTCATAAAAACATATGAATACACTAACATATGATCAAAATAAGAATCTTCCAGTAGTATTTATTTATTTAATTCATATCACTTGAAAATGGCATAAATGACCGAAACATGTTGTGATAAAATATTTTAAAAAAAGGGTACTGAGATTTTTATTTTCTTTATATTTATATTATGAGAGATTTGGGCCACATACACCTGTACAGTATATTCTATAACCTTGAAGTATTGTTCACAGTTAGTACGAATAATCAATTAGAAATGCTCGACACACCGAAGTGTATGTGATTACAAATGAGGTTCACGTCTCTGACATTACAAGAAGGACATGACATGTATTTACACATGTGTATAACATATTATACATTTAACACGACATACTACGTGTGTAGGCCAACTCCTTGTCACGTGGGGTAGAAGGCCCTTCTCACTAAAGGCCGAATTCTCAGAGTCAAAACAATAAAATCAAAGTTGAGCCATAAACTGTGATTCAACTGTAAATGTGTGTCTTAAATACCATTGATCTAATACTTTGATACTTTGTATCTTTAATACTCTATACTTCTAATACTTTATATCTCTATATCTTTAATAGTTTGATCTATTTGATGTACGGCTCTTCTTCAAGAAAAGAGGTGGAGTTGAAGTGTTAGTTGATAACCATGTAGATAGAAAGTTTGCACTATCAATCAAGTGACAGTTGTAGCAATAAATTTTCATTCAAATACAATAATTCTTATATTGATAAACCAAAACAACAGAGCTATAGACTAATGACTGTTCCAATTAGACTGTTCAAAACAGTTAATTAAATCTATGAAAAGATTTTATGACTCATATGCATTTACTGTACATGGATCTTCAACGAACTATGAATATTTTTTTTTACCTCATAAAATTTAATTATGATATATGATACTAAAAATAATTCTTTAGTATTCTTCTTCGAAGAAAACCTATTACATAAAACTTTTATATGCGAATTGAAATTTTCATGAGAATTGCAGCAGACAACAATTATTTGTATTTGCAAAAATATAAATTTGTTAATCCATTTTATGAATGACTACAAAAAAAATATGTTATGGTGTGTGTTAATACATATACTAAGATTTATTTAATACTCAATCTACGGCTCTTCTTCAAGAAAAGAGGTGGAGTTCTCTATTTTTAATGTAATTAGAATTGTTATTTTACACATGACTTCCATGATGAAGTTCATCAGGTTTATTGTGCAGTGAAAGATTGGTTGAAGGTGCATTGCTTGCTTCCACAATACATCAAACGGCATCTATGGACAGTGTACAAACTCTATACAAACTGGAACCACTGTGCAATAAAGAACAAACACATTTACAGAAGATTGTTTGGTCTCTGAGCTCTACAGTGTTATAGAGTTGCATCAAGAGTATTCCTGCTGTTCCACATTCAATATTGATATGAAGGGAAGTCAAGTCATGGTCCACTGTTGAATCAAGATTGAATTGTAGATTGACCTGTATGCACCAAGAATATTAAACAGCGATGGGAATGATTAATTGCAAATAACCTCTAACCTCGAACTTAGTCTTAGTTCTACTCTTCAGCAACACTAGCTTTTTCTCTTACATTTCATTTCCTTTTCCCTCTATGAATTATCTCCATATATAACATTCATTAAAACCATATATTTACTTCTCCTTCATCAAGAAGGATTCCTTCAGTTCTTCGGTAGCGGATATGTTGATTTGAGGCTATGCAAAAGGGAACAGGTTGAAAAATGTTTTTACTGGTAATATTTTTCTATTTGGATACTATAAGGTTATCAAAATAAAAAAGTTTCACAAGAAAATTTTTCTCCTGATTTCTACTTTTCGAGATATGAGCGCCTGAAGTTTGAATATTTGAAACGGATCATTTCAAATCCTGTGGAGAAATTTATGAAATTTTGAGGTTACATTACTCACGGTATTGTTGATTGAAAAAAAATCCTTGAAATATCTATGTTTGAGGAAGTTATTCAATTTTCAAAAAAAAAAAAATACTAGGAATAGCTTAAGTTGAATTATTTTAGTCATTCCTTGGAAATGGAATAACGTTTTCAATAATTGTAATTTTCTAAAAAAATCTTCATCTAATCAACAATATAAAAGAGTATGTATTATCAATATTTCATGAATTTATCTCTTATCACGTAAGAGATGACAAAAACTACTCTTTGTATAAAATGTTAGTTTTATTCTACAAATAGGACAGGCAATAGCGTAATACTTGCACTTAAGTTGATGATTATGACTTACCGAATTGGAAATATTTTGTTTCAAATATTTGAACTTGAGGCACTAATCTCTCAAAAAATAATATTTAGAAAAAAGTTTTGCCTGAGAACTTTTTTCATTTTGATAGTATCCAAATCGAAAAGCTTTGATAAATACCACCAATAAAGTTTTTCTAGCCTGTGCTCAGCCTTAATGTAAATTCATTCTTTATGACCCCAGATAACCCCAGGGGTTGGGGGAACCCCTGGTCGTCCACCCCAATCGCCCCCCCCCCCCAGATCAGGGTCTTGGATCCGCGCCTGTTTCAGACGTGATGATGCATCATTCGTGAATTTCCTATCCCGTACGTGTATAAGTACCAATTCTTACCTTTATAATATTATTATATTTTAGATTATAGATAAAAGTCTAAAGATAAATCACAATCCACATGCATAATCACTTACACTGTTTATTTATTTTTTGGGTAGCCTAACTTGATGATGTATCTGTTATATTTTTGAAAAGGTTGAAGACGAATCCAAGTCTTATCTCCCAAAGCCTGGCATCTTTTGAGATTTAGCCTTCAATAAGGAAAACGCAAGCAACATTATGCAATCTCAATTGGTGCAAGTAAACATTCAACATTATGGCGCCTCCCAGTTGTGCTGTACTTGGAAAGTTGACGCCTGTTCTGATAGCGACAATGATGGTACATAATACTGGTGACTTAAATTATCGTGATAATACAGCGGCCCATACTAATAACAATGCTGATATTGTGGATGGGCGCTAGACAAACGTGTATCTAGCGTTATTTGTGTCGCTCCCTCCAAACCTGAGGAGACTCGAGTCTGCCGTTTTATTATTAGTTTGTCCATAGAAACGGTTGTATATCTATAGAGATGTGTTCGTTATCGGGTGGACTATGTAGGTTGGACTCAGCTGTAGGCTCAGCCTCGGTCAGCTGATCGAGTCGACGCTCTCTGTCTCTCTCCAACACATGGTGTCGTCCATCCCTCTCCCTACTATTTTCTCGCTCACACTGCCTTTGTCTGCTTGGCTTTGGAACGAACACGTTTAGTAGTAGCGCGCTGGCCGGTCTATTCACAATGTAGAGTGTCTTCTCGGTTGTGCGTTTTGGTTTTTGAAATTTTCGTTCACATTAATTTATTTCTGTTCTAGTTTCATTGCTATCAATGAAACACTGAGAGAAGTTTAAAATTGTTCCTGCAGTGGTTAATCTAAATCTACGCTGTCGTTAACAGGAAGAAGTGAAGTGCTTTTATCGGTATAAATCTCACGCGAAATTGTGCGTTGGGAAGTTTTGTGTTTTTGATGTAGTGTGGAGTGAAGTGTTCTTGATTTGTTATCGTTTCCACTACAGCCTCCTTTCGACTTATCGTAATTGATTTCCTCTGTTATTTTATGATCATAACCTCACTTACCAATTCAACCATACTTTTGTTCTTAGCTATTCTAGGCTGAGGAAATTTTCAAGTCCAATGCATTGCTAAAAGCAATAATAGAATTGATATTTTTAATCCAAGTAAAATCAATATTTTGAATGGATCAAAATGGAAATAACTCTTCTGATTTGAGAAAATGTTTTGGAAGATTGAAAATTGTCTGTATCTGTGAAACGATTCAGATGAAATCCTGTAAAAATACATGAGTTCTAAAGTTTGATGCTACTCCATTTTACACTGTTATTCTAATTATTATGTTTCAGTTTTTTCAAACAAAACTCTATTATGGTTATAAATTAAACTTAACAATTTTTTTTTGTAAAGGAAGATTCATATATTCTTTATACTTGAATACATTAAATATTCTGTTAGAGCTAATCATATTTTTGTCTGCAAGGCTGTGATAAATTTATGTTTTTTGAGAAATAATCTGAGTCATAAAAAATTAAAATTCGGTTTGCAATAATAGACCTATCTAGGCTATACAATTTTGAATGTTGAATTGGTCAAAAGTCATAACTTTAATACTTAGGTACTAATAATTATTCTGTCAATTTATTTAACAGTAGACAGAGAAACAATTATAGAGTATAATTTCATTTTTCTTCTGGAAAATTATAGAACAAGCATTCAAGACAAAAAATGCTTTCCCTCTCTTCTTTTCTAATAATAATAACGTCTTCCATTTATCAAAATAATATTAATTATTAAAGTGGCTCGACCATTGAGTAAAGGCTCAATAAAATAACACGTCAACTGCCATTAACGTTTTGCCCATAAATCACAGCTCGTAACTGAAAAAATCTTTGCAACACTCCATGACAGCCAGAATGATAATAAATTATTTTGATTGTTGATAAATACTATGGCCTTGCTTACATTGAAAAGCTCACATAGAGATCGCTTCTGTTGTTGGAGGTGTTTATGTTTGATTTGTTTCCTTGAAATGACAGACCAAACCATAAATACACTATTCGAATCCAATTTTATACATGAAACTTTCTTGGCAATTTTCTGTTTTTTACAGATTTATGGTTCAAAAAAATACTGTAGTTGCTTGTTATCATTAAAGCTTTCCTTCAGTTCTCATATAAACTGAAACTGTTAGTCGATCTGGAATTTATTGACTGTCGAATTCTAATCACTCTTACATTGATAATTTAAAAATAGACCATTTAAATTAATTCAATTGGGTAATATTGAGCCATTTTTTAGTCAATTCAGCCTATACTTCAGCTTATATACAATTTAGGGAATTTTCAATTAATTTTTATTTTTTCAACTCTTCAATTGTGTTACAGGAAATGTTGACTTGGAAGACAGTCAATATTGGTATATTATTGTTTGGTATATGTTTGGGTAGAATCTTAGTTTGGTTCAAAAGTCAATCTTACCGGTTGATTTACACTTATCATAAATCATGAAAACAAACAAGTATTTCGTATTTCGACCGTACGATTTCATCAGTTTTGCCACTCATAGGATTAGATTAGATTTATGTTATGCAAGGCTAATTTATTCTAATTTCTTGACTCTCTGTGGTTTGTATTTTTTGGAATCATCGTCGATTCTTTTATGAAGTAGACGCTCCTTTCAATTTGTTATGTCTTGTGCACTTGTAGCTATAGAGGTCACAGTGCAATGATCCTTTGTTTTGCTAACTACCAGAATTTTTTTACTTTTTTCCAGCATCAGCATCCGCTGATCTTTATGCATGCCTCATGTAGAGCGCTGGAGAACGGTGGCGCCTCTCTCATGGAGTTTCTCTCACTCACTGTCTCCCCCCTCTCATTCACTCTCACTCGCTCTCTCTCTCCCTCAAGGTCGTGTCCACCTCGTCCAGAAATCCTAACACCAGATTAATTCATTCTTGTGGAACATAAACTTGATTTTCCGGGTACTGGGCTTCATTCATCATCGATTCTTGGAAATACTGAATGGTAGAAAAGAAAAATAATAATTGAAGGACGCTTTGATACTCACATTCTTTGATGCCTTGAAGCCCGAGATGTGCCACAGCTCTCATTAGATATTCTGATTTTCATATCAGAAGATTACAGGTTTCTTCTCAGGTTCGCATCTTCTTGAACGCAGAACGCAGTGTCTAATGCTCTACCATTCACCCCTATGGAAATACTCAATCTTTTGTGTTACTGAAGGTCGTCTTCCCGTCTAGCTTTATCAGCTTCCATCTCAGTCATCACTCAAAGCTCAAATCATCTGATGAAAAGGATTCGTGATTCATTAAACGAAAATTAAATTTGAGACTGTAGTGAATTGGACAATCAACAGTAGTTATCTGTGAAATATTTTCTATGATTTAGTTTGTTCCTGTGTGGTATGTTCTAGAATGAGTATAAAATCAAACAACTTCACATCTACTTAGGTACCGTACTCGTTTTATGAAATTACATTGGAACGACTTGTGATTGTGGAAAACACTAATTTATTAGAATAATATGGATATCTAGCAAAGCATCACTTCCACTAACTCACAGAAAGCAAGAATGAGTCTGTATTCTATAAATTAAGATGATATGTAGTCTCATTCTCATTCGAGTATTTGATTTTAGGGGAAAATCTAATGAAAATAAATTGTTATTAATTTATAAATAAAATTATCGGTTTTAGTGGATTAATGTAACTTAATTTTAGTGGACATAATATGTATACAGAGGTCGTATCTCCAATATCTTGTTCAAAACTTTGAATATTTCTCGTAACGAGGCCGCAACCCACCCCTTACAACAAGATATTTAATTAACTCAAGGACTCTCACATATTCCCCTACCAAGATCACACATTAGCTCAAGTTAACTACTCAGGAATTAAATTGATTGTTCCCAGTGCAGTCATACTATATTTCGTAGGTTGTAATTTAATTCAGCGTCCCTGTGGCTTGAAAATAACTAGCCCTATATTTTGCTCCCCCTTTTCTCATTATTGTTGGTAAATAATTGGCATCAGGATGATAATTATAGAAGACCATGATGGCATGTTATTAGAGGTTTAGGGTGGAACTGCAAACTGAGTTGAATTAAAGTTTTAAGAATGGATAATCATTAACGTGGAGTTCACTAAGATGAACCATATATTCGACATAATGCAGTAAGCATCTACAGCAGTAATTTGAGACGTTGTTCAAAAATAAAGTTCCCTTTACTTTTTTGTAGAGTACAAACGTTATAAATATGTTTCTCTTTCATATAAATTTATTCCTTTACTGTCTTTATTCATACGAAATAGGTATGGTAAAGTTCACTGAAAATAGGTAGTTGACTGAGCATTGAGATCCCAGAAGACCAGCTATTTTCCTTTTGTCAAATTTGAAGATATGGTTGGTGGATGAAAATAGAATGCTAGAACGCCCACTCCCAGCTCCAGTCTCCTGTGACCACCACGCAGCTTATCAATCCAAATTTTGTTCGCAAAAACTATTTTATGGTTCATTGAAGTACTCTACTATTTATGGGATATGTGAGCGCCACTCAATGGATAGCAGCTTTCAAATCTGCGTTTTATGATATCAGAGACAATAGAATATTGTAGTATTATTTTCTCTATGATGATATTTATATCGAATATTGGGGATTTTCTCAATATAGATTGATTTTTCTCTTTTAGAAACTCTATTATTATTTTTTCATGATTGAATGGAGAATGATAGTAGAAATATAATTGATGTGGATCAATCTGTAGGATACTTGCTATAGTTTGCGAGAAGCTGGTTTCAAAATCTGCAAAATATTATTAATAGGAGATAAGATAATAATGGGTTGAACAAATAGAACATTTGATTGGAAGATGAGGATGAGAAACGCTGTAACATAATTTATAATTTAATTTAATTAACGCTTCCTTATAATTTAAATATTGTTTTAAAAATTATCTATGCTGTGATGGTTTCCCCCAAAGATAAATTAATTTACACATAACACGGAAGATCTATTTGAACGCTAGAATTATTACTGAGAAAATTGTGAGCAAACAAGCTCGTGTAGATAAGCGTATTGATTGGGAATTATGCTATCAGACGTTCGTTCATGTTGCGATGCTTAGGCTGCTCCTGCATTTGTAGGGACTACTTTACCACACTGATAGGCGACCCACACTGCAGCTCGTGGGTTATGTAATGCTGTAATGGCCATTTTTTCTCGTCCAACCTTGATTTTTGTATCGGTCGACTGCTTGTGAGATGAAGTGGAGTCTATTGGTTCATTGTTATACACTTTTTAGTCTCCACGAGAGTACTTAAACTGAAGATTATAGTTGTCCATAGCATAATACGATGCTGAAGGTCTCGCAGCTCTAGCAAATTTCTTCCATTATGCAAACATGTACACTGGGAATTCAATGAGAATTTTTGATAGGTACGGTTGTGATTGGTTTTTGTAGGCATTATTGTATTCCACCAAATTAACCGTATTAATTCCAATGCTTATGTGGTGTTATTATCGACATTAGAACTATATTATTATAAAGAACTATAGTTTAACACACCAATACAATGTAATAATATAGTTTTTCACTATAATATAATGTATAACTACTAAAGTTACTCAAGATATACTTGTAAATAGTGGTTCACTCTCTTGAAGTGGATTAGTACTTAGTAATAATTTGCAGTAGGCCTAGTATCGATTGTGTGGTCAAGTTGAGAAATTCTAATTTATTAACAGAAGTAGGCTAATTTTTGAGTTATATTTTCAATTATTGAGTGTAAATATTAACAACCAGTGTGAATCCTCAGTAGTATTGCTCATCATTAACAGTATTGTTGCATCATTATTGAATATCAACATCAAAATGACAAGCAGCCCAATAGAATTGATAGTACTTGAAGATTCCTAAAATTTTGTCTTCCCTATTTTCAGCTAGTTCCAACTATTTTTGCTGTCTTAGTTCCCCAGTGACATTGTATTATTATCAATATTTGATGAATTTTCTCTGTGTTGCCAAATTGCAAGAAATTCAATCTTATCATGCAAGCCCATATGCTTGGATATTTTTGAATTGACAACTGTGCATACTTCAACAATTATTATTTTTTCAACTTATTTCACTGTTGAATCTCAATTGAAAATATTGATCCCACCTTTTTCAATATTTAGTTGTATATCATGTGACTGATTATCAATACATTATATAATTATTAAAATATAACTGACTTGATAATATCCAAGATTAGGGGTCACTCTACATTTTCTCATTCTAGCAAAAAAGCTTTTTAAAAATCATCTTATCAGATATAACATTGTAGAATAGCATTTTCTCCACAAAATTAATATATTCATCCCATACCTCACTATCTAAAAACAGAGGAAATCAATACAATATTGCACGTTGTTACAGTCTGATGGGTGAAACTAGGAGTGGCAGCCAGTTGTCGGTTTACTGCTGTGACAATTGCGTGGACATCAATAGGCGGGCACCCGTCAAATAAGTGCTAATTGTCTCTGAATTGGCTTGAGTGCGACAACCAGTTACAAAGATGTAGTCGCTTGGGCTGTTGTCGTTTGGATGGAGAAATCATCATCTTCTTCCTCCGAACTAATTAGTGTTCTCGTCCGTCGTCTCCGCTTTATTCTCCGTCTCTTGCTCTCCGTTTTGTTTTTCTACTTGGATTTGTGTGTCATCATCATGAAAAGGAATTTCAGTCAGAATTCGGCTGGCACCACCTCTAGTTCGAGCCCTCTGCGCGCCAGCATCCTTCGGGGTCTGCGCAAGCCTCTGCTCCGCAAAACCAACAGGGAAAAGGTAATTTCTCACTAATTTATTAATATTTTCAAGTTTGTTTTTCGGTCCTTGAGAATTATTTTTCAATATGTGAATATTTCCTTTTTTTAGTAATAATAATGAGAAATATTTCTTCCATGTTTGGTTTTGAAGCATCTAAATTTTAAAATGTACTTTGTGAAAATAATTAAGGACTGAAATTTTTTATAAAGTGAACAACTTAACCTTACAAGACTTGACCTATTTGTAACCTTATCTAAATTTGGGAGAGGAATAACACAAGTTTACATTTTTTTTCTATTCCTATCATTCAGATGATGTATTCTTGTATGAATGAATGAAGAATTTTAAAAAGATTGGAAATTACCTGAACTGTATTGTTCCACTTTGAATGTGCAGTGCATGGAGGTCTAATGACTCTACATGGAATTTGAAATGAAATTAGAATAGAAAATCATAGATAAATGAAATATGATGTACAGGGAGGTACATTAATTTAAGTTTTAAATTACAGGAATCAATAAAATTCTTTGACTGATTAAAATTTATAAACTGTTGAAACATTTATGATGATGCATAAATTTGGATGTGGATTTAGTACACGTACTATGACATCACCTTCAATTTGGAATTCTTACAATATTAGATTGATTTACTAATTCATCGATTTTTTTAAGTATTGAATAAATTGAATTATGATTCATGATTATTGATTCTTTTCACATGTCTAGTCCATTGATCAGAATTGACGTTACTTTGAATTTAAAATACTCACAGGATAAATGAGAATTTTTATGACTAATTTGTTAATATTTCAATAATTGAATCTAACAATCCAGAAAACATTCGATAATAATTCAACAATAATTATAAAGTATGAGGCACAATGAAAGGTGCTGAAATGTGCTTTGAGTGGAAAATCCGCATTAGAACAATGGCTTCCATATACATCTAGGATATTATGATTCATAATAGTTCGTAATAAGCCAAATTTGTAAAATTTTTCCATTTCTTCCCAATCAATGGAAATTTTTCATTGTAGTAGTGATTTTGTTTGCAATACTTGGCACTAATCAATAATACTTGGCATGAATAAGCTGATTGAGAAATTTACAGAGTTATACCTATTCAAAATCAACCAACATTAACTCCAAGTTCATTCCTGTAGGTTCAAATTAGTTTCAATTATTTGAAACTAAGGGTTTCAAATTCAATGTAGATTAATTAATTCTGATGTGAGACAAATAATATGAAATTACATTTCATTTGAATTTTCAATATTGTTGCAATGTATTTTTTATTCAGATATGTTACATGTTTCTTCCAATGTTCGGATTCATATTAAGAGTTTCTGATTATAATGATTTAACATAACGTTTTTTTGCCTGGAATATACAAGTAATTTGTTGAAGAATCATTGTAAGAAATCAACTTAGCTGACTGTATCTTTGAGTTCCCCTATACATAGACTTGATGGTTTTGGTATTTTTCATCCTTCTGCAATTGCAAGTACTACATCTCTTAATAAGTTGGAAGGATTAAAGTTACCGTAGGTCAATGTACGCTCTCTTTCAAGAGGTATGATGACTAATAGCGTTAAGCTCCTTTCTTATCGCGAGAACTTGGATTTATGACTCCAGGAACTGCACTTACTAAAGAATTATTGGCTGCGAGATTTCTTTCAAATTTCCTCCCTTTAAACACCATGAATCGTTCACAGAAACACGAAGCTTTTCAATAAATTATGAAGCATGTATGCTGTTCGTAGATTTATTTGTAATTTGTAGAATTTTCATGGAATATTAAACTTGTGGAAATACATGTAGTGATAAAATCATTGATAATTTATTGTAGATTATACTGTTAGTTCAATAATTCAAAATTGTATTATTGACTATTAAATATGACTCTCAATAATAAACTTAATCTTAATAAATTTTTGTTCATTTTTAAAATTGATTTGGAAAATCTATTACCTGTCCCATTCATCTTTTTTGGATGAGGATGATGCTCACTTAATTTTAAAGTTGTTCGTTGTTAAATTGAGAGATGATAATAATGATGATGAGAGTTGATTGGACGGACTTTGAGGTGTGTTTTGAAGTTTTATATAGCAAGGAATGTAGCACGTTTACCAACAAGATGGATTATTAACAAATTAATAATTTGACAATGATTCATAAATTTTAGAAATTCAAGGTGAATGTATCAATGAAGGACATACATGAACATGTTGATTGATCGACGAAAAATTATATCATTAATACTGTGATAGATGAAAATACTGTAGAGAATCGCGGATCAAATCCGAGAGAAATAGGACATTCAATTCGAGAGGAGATTCAAGATTTCAAGAACCATGTTGAAATGAAATGAAGTGAGAACGAAGGAAGAAGCCGGAAAACTACTTTAAGAAGAAGGAAATGATTTGAGGGAACTCAAGTGCAGCAGGTTAAAGCAACCAAATAAAAATACTGAAATTTGATGATGTACTTCACATAAGAATAATTTTCACAAGATGAATATCATTTTCACCAAAAAACACTTCTAGATGCACCTCACCAAAGCTGGTAATTCTTGGTGAGGTTAGATGATAGTAAATTCCAGCAAGTTGTAGTGTTGTTATAACCAGGCGAAAAACCAGTCCTTTAGAAAGTGTGTTGGGTGGAATTGCAAATGAAAATTTATTACACCTGCAGTTATTTTAGCAGCTGCACGTGATCGTCTATAATATCGTTATGAATAATACCAAGCATGTTCTCCAGTTCTATCCTCTTGCCAATAACAGAAATATTACTGGCGTTATACTGCCCGTAGCCCTTGTAGAAGTTTATTACCTAATTTGTTTTTATTGCTGTCAAGTCGGTAATAACCGTTATTTTTGTTATACATTATTGTATTGCAATGGAATCGTTGTGATGCAATTATCAGTAGTGATAGCATACGTTATGGAAATACTTTATCTGATGTGAACTTGTACCGAATTCTAAGCTCTTCCGGTTCAAATTGTAATTTCTCCATTCATTGTACAGTGTGCAGTATTCTTATTTACAATCTAATAGAATACATTTTAGTTTTGAAATAAGTTTTCACTTCCAATGTGTAGGCGCCTTTTAGATTGACTGGATCCTCCATCTTGGAAAAAGATGACTCCATGGTCAAAATCGTTAAAAGTGTTCGTACTTTAACATCTTATATTCGCTGGAGAATTCAATTTCTTCAATTGGCTGATTGACTAATATAATTCAATTTTGCGAATTTCTCTGTCTTACAATATTATCAGCCTCATGTAGAAATTATCTTTCTCATTCCATTATCATTTTCGCATAGGAGGTCGATGTTTGGGTGAAAAAGCATGCATCACAAAAACACATCTTAGCTTTAGAAGCTCATTACTGTCTCCTTCAACTTACTGGAAAATGAGAAGGAAACGCTCATAAAACTTTATTGTTGTGAAACTTTAGCTTCGTCAATTCACCTTAAATATCTACAAACCTAAACGAATAACAGTTGAAAGATTGAGATGGAATTTTATGCTGATGAACAAAATCAGGCTCTCAATCGCAGTTAGTCATTCGCAGGCGAGCTCTCCACATGCGGATTGACTAATTTAATTGAAATCTAACCCTTTCGCTCAACTTCTTCTACACAGATTATTAATAATCAGATTGAAAAACGAGTATCTCTTCCTGCTTTTGAAGTGTGTTACCCATGCATTTTATTGGATAATGAAATGGAAGTTGTAAAGCTTTTTGAACGTTCTCAATCGACTTGAAATATTCAACTAGCCTAATTGAATGGGGGATTAAGATACAGATGAAATGTAAAGAGAAAGAATGAATGGTGCATGATAAAGAAAAGAGGAAAGTAAAGAGATATAGGGTGGCGTGGAAAGTAAAAGTCGAATCAATAGATAGTGATGAGCAAGTAAACGTTTTGATTTGGCTCGGAACTCAGTGAGACAGAAACGAAGAGTCCTTGAATTCCGGGCGGCGGGCGATAAGAAACTTGGCAGGCCAAGAGGAAAGAGCTGTCTCCGGGAAAGTTAAGCACCCAATGAGAAGATTTGAAGAGGATTTCCTAAGATAAATTCCTTGCTCTTTCTTTCTTCGAGTCGCTACTTTTAATTTGGGAATGCTTCTGACTGTGGACGTAAGCTAGTAGGGTATTGGGCTTGAATGAGAGTCAATCGAAACATGGAAGGGTGTATAGGAAATCAGATGCAGCATTGAAATAATTTGATATTGGAAGTAATTTCTCTGATTTTGTCGTTCACATCAATCACCCTTCCATTCCACTCAAATTCCTACATGTTGATTTTGACTTTCAGATGCAGTATTGAAGGCATTTGACATTGAAAGTAATTTCTCTGATTTTAACGTACACAGCAATAATATATTGTTTTCTCTCAATCAAATTCATATTCCTAAATTTTAACTTTGATTTATCCAGTAGATCTAGGTTCCCACTCGCTTCAAATTTCAATTCCTATGGAATGAAAATTTAATCGTGAAATTTGTTCATTTTACTGGACTAGCTCGCACAATTAAATTAGAAAAATCCATTTCCTTGTACAATATTGTAAGGGTTCATACAATTGTGTAACGCCATCCAAATTTGGGAGAGGAATAGCTCAAGGTTACCTTATTTTTTCTCTTCCTATCATTCTGATGATGTACTTATTGTATCAATAAATTGATAAATAATTCATTCACATCTAACAAATTTAATAGTTGGAAGATGGAGAAAGAGAAGGGGGAGTAGAAACAGATCACAAATTTACTTCTTCTCTCAACTCAATTTAATAATGAACCATGAGATAAGATCTGTATCATGGTTAATAGTACAAAACGTATCAAAGTTTGATGAATTGGGGAAATTCAATTCAGTTAAATAAGAAGTATATTTCTTTGCTTCTAAGGACAAATTTCAATGTGATTTTTATATTTAAGGAGAACCACTTCTAGCAGAAATCTAAATAACTAACAAGTTACTAATAAAACTGATCATATAGAATATTATTCTTCGCCTCACGCATCCTCTGATATTGCCCATCACACCACAAAATCCAATTACAAAAGTAGAGTTCATCTTCCCGTAAATTTTTGGCGGAAAAAGAAATGAACGAATCACGGTATCTCACTTCCACTCGGTCGAGAAGAAAGTTGGAAACGTATTGCTATTCAATTGTGAACTTCCATTTGCTGCTGCTGCCACTTGATACGTGTCCATCATCGCCTCTACCCTTTCCATTTCTCACATCAATTCTTCTTTTTATTTTCCTTTTTCCTCTTTCTCTTCTTCACCCTTTTTTCACCCTGACCTTACCCCAGCGGTCTCCTTTTTCATATTCACCTTTCTTCCCAACTCTCTTTATCCTTTCCAACTCACCTTTGCTTCTTCATTAATTTATCCTTATCTTCATCCTTGCCCTTTAATCATCATTTCTCAATCTCACAACTTTTATCACCTTCAATTTTGAAGAAAATATTATTTCTCATTTTTCCCTCGCTCTCATCTACCATCACATCTTTTCTCATTCGTCCTTTTTCATTCATGTCCTTCTCTATCCACGTTATTCCTCTTTCTTGTCTTCCAGATTGCATTCTACTTACTTGCTTCATTATCGTTTCATTCCACTATGATTTTTATTTTCTTATCATATCAACTTTTCATTTACATTTCTTCCTCCTTCTTCAAGATCAATTATATTCTTTCCACCATGTTCTATAGTTCTTTTCATCTCTTGCAGGTAAATCATTACTCCATTCCCTTTGCTCTATAATTGCCTCTTCTTCCTCTAATAATAAGATTGATAATTTTTATTTCCCTCATTCCCTTTCGCCATTTCTCTATCTCTCTTTCATTACCATTTATTTTTCCTGCATCAAGCCACTTCTTTTACTACTATTTTCTTGATTTCCATTTTCTCTACTTCTTTTTATTCTTCTCCTGACTCCCCCTGTCCATCAGTATCCTTGGCTGACCTTTCCTCACTGGCCCAGCATTGACCCAGCTTCCGGCCAAGCCATCAGTCATCTGTCACTCGAGAATCTAGATTGAAGTCACACCATAATGAATCAACGTGAATCCGCGTATGTGTGCCACTGTGAGGCTCAGGTGGAGAAGTCTACCACCCCTCTTCCTCACTACCATTACCTCTTCCACCTTCCGCCGCCACCCTATTCCTTTCCCACTTCCTTCCACCACTTTCGCCGTTGGTTTCCACCAGATGAGAACAGAAGACGAAGCTGAAGCAACAAGATGAGGCTTTGTTTGTAAGTTTCTCCCCACTCCTCTGCCCCAAACTGCCGTGGGCACTTTTCCACCCTGTCATTTTCTCAAGTGTGAAACTGCTGTCAAGTAAACTAATATCCTCAATTTTCTTCTCTCATCTTCCCCTCTCTACTTATCCTATTATCGTACATGGAACCCTCTCACTCTGTTTCTCACTTTAACAAGTTTTTTGATACAGAACAGTGAGCACATCATTCTTGCTCCTTGTTCTAGTTTCTTTGAGTGATGGAAGATGAAAATTAATGTTTTATTGGCAGAAATAAAAAAAAATGCAACATCTTAGAAATACACAATAAAAGCAATAACAATTTGACAGCATGGGAAAATACTATCACGAAATAAAATGAAATCCCAATTTAGTATATGTATCTTGAGGTAATAGACCTGTTTGATGTGCTAATATGGAAATTGATTACAAAACTAGTGTTCATTACGTTCAGGACCAGGTTCATGGCCTATCAAATTT